>NW_027140940.1:40000-364375 GCF_036365525.1 Heterodontus francisci
ACACACACACACACACACACACACACACGTCACACACAAACCACAGCCCAGACCCTGAGACTTATATATGTGTACACACACATCAGAATTAGAATTTAGAATTAGAATTAGAACATTACAGCGCAGTACAGGCCCTTCGGCCCTCGATGTTGCGCCGACCTGTGAAACCATCTGACCTACACTATTCCATTTTCATCCATATGTCTATCCAATGTCCACTTAAATGCCCTTAAAGTTGGCGAATCTACGACTGCTGCAGGCAGGGCGTTCCACGCCCTTACTACTCTCTGAGTAAAGAAACTACCTCTGAAATCTGCCCTATATTTATCACCCCTCAACTTGAAGCTATGTCCCCTCGTGTTTGCCATCACCATCCGAGGAAAAAGACGCTCACTATCCACCCTATCTAACCCTCTGATTATCTTATATGTCTCTATTAAGTCACCTCTCCTCCTCCTTCTCTCCAACGAAAACAACCTCAAGTCCCTCAGCCTTTCCTCGTAAGACCTTCCCTCCATACCAGGCAACATCCTAGTAAATCTCCTCTGCACCCTTTCCATAGCTTCTACATCCTTCCTATTATGCGGTGACCAGAACTGCACGCAATACTCCAGGTGCGGTCTCACCAGAGTTTTGTACAGCTGCAGCATGACCTCGTGGCTCCGAAATTCGACCCCCCTACTAATAAAAGCTAACACACCATATGCCTTCTTAACAGCCCTATTAACCTGGTTAGCAACTTTCAGGGATTTATGCACCTGGACACCAAGATCTCTCTGCTCATCTACACTACCAAGAATCTTCCCATTAGCCCAGTACTCTGCATTCCTGTTCCTCCTTCCAAAGTGAATCACCTCACACTTTTCCACATTAAACTCCATTTGCCATCTCTCAGCCCAGCTCTGCAGCCTATCTATGTCTCTCTGTACCCTACAACATCCTTCGGCACTATCCACAACTCCACCGACCTTAGTGTCATCTGAAAATTTACTAACCCACCCTTCTACACCCTCTTCCAGGTCATTTATAAAAATGACAAACAGCAGTGGCCCCAAAACTGATCCTTGCGGTACACCACTAGTAACTAAACTCAAGGATGAACATTTGCCATCAACCACCACCCTCTGTCTTCTTTCAGCTAGCCAATTTCTGATCCAAAGCTCTAAATCAACTTCAACCCCATACTTCCGTATTTTCTGCAATAGCCTACCGTGGGGAACCTTATCAAACGCCTTACTGAACTCCATATACACCACATCCACTGATTTACCCTCATCCACCTGTTTGGTCACCTTCTCGAAAAACTCAATAAGGTTTGTGAGGCACGACCTACCCGTCACAAAACCGTGCTGACTGTCTCTAATGAACTTATTCTTTTCAAGATGATTATAAATCCTGTCTCTTATAACCTTTTCCAACATTTTACCCACAACCGAAGTAAGGCTCACAGGTCTATAATTACCAGGGCTGTCTCTACTCCCCTTCTTGAACAAGGGGACAACATTTGCGATCCTCCAGTCTTCCGGCACTATTCCTGTCGACAATGACGACATAAAGATCAAGGATAAAGGCTCTGCAATCTCCTCCCTAGCTTCCCAGAGAATCCTAGGATAAATCCCATCTGGCCCAGGGGACTTATCTATTTTCACACTTTCCAAAATTGCTAACACCTCCTCCTTGTGAACCTCAATCCCATCTATCCTCGTAGCCTGAATCTTAGTATTCTCAACAACATTTTCTTTCTCTACTGTAAATACTGACGCAAAATATTCATTTAACACTTCCCCTATCTCCTCTGATTCCACTCACAACTTCCCACTACTATCCTTGATTGGCCTTAATCTAACTCTAGTCATTCTTTTATTCCTGATATACCTATAGAAAGCCTTAGGGTTTTCCCTGATCCGATCCACCAATGACTTCTCGTGTCCTCTCCTTGCTCTTCTTAGCTCTCCCTTTAGATCCTTCCTGGCTAGCTTGTAGCTCTCAAGCGCCCTAACTGAGCCTTCACGTCTCATCCTAACATAAGCCTTCTTCTTCCTCTTGACAAGCGCTTCAACTTCTTTAGTAAACCCAGGCTCCCTCGCACGACAACTTCCTCCCTGCCTCACAGGTACATACTTATCAAGGACACGCAGTAGCTGCTCCTTGAATAAGCTCCACATTTCGATTGTTCCCATCCCCTGCAGTTTCCTTCCCCATCCTACGCATCCTAAATCTTGCCTAATCGCATCATAATTTCCTTTCCCCCAGTTATAATTCTTGCCCTGCGGTATATACCTGTCCCTGCCCGTCGCTAAGGTAAACCTAACCGAATTGTGATCACTATCACCAAATTGCTCACCTACATCTAAATCTAACACCTGGCCGGGTTCATTTCCCAGTACCAAATCCAATGTGGCATCGCCCCTGGTTGGCCTGTCTACATACTGTGTCAGAAAACCCTCCTGCACACACTGGACAAAAACTGACCCATCTAAAGTACTCGAACTATAGTATTTCCAGTCGATATTTGGAAAGTTAAAGTCCCCCTAACAACTACCCTGTTACTCTCGCCCCTGTCGAGAATCATCTTCGCTATCCTTTCCTCTACATCTCTGGAACTATTCGGAGGTCTATAAAAGACTCCCAACAGGGTAACTTCACCTCTCCTGTTTCTAACCTCGGCCCATACTACCTCAGTAGACGAGTCCTCAAACGTCCTTTCTGTCGCTGTAATACTCTCCTTGATTAACAATGCCACACACCACCCCACCCCCCCCCCCTCTTTTACCATCTTCTCTGTTCTTACTGAAACATATACATCCCGGAATCTGCAACATCCATTCCTGCCACTGCTCTACCCATGTCTCCGAAATGGCCACTACATCGAGATCCTCGGTACCAACCCATGCTGCAAGCTCACCCACCTTATTCCGGATGCTCCTGGCGTTGAAATAGACACACTTTAAACAAGGTTCTTGCTTGCCAGTGCCCTCTTGCGTCCTTGTAACCATATCGCTGACCTCACTACTCTCAACATCCTGCACACTGGCACTACAATTTAGGTTCCCATTTATGTTCACACCACAGTCCAGACACTGACGCTTATATATATGCACACACACATCACACACACACACACACACTCGCATCACACCACAGCCCAGACACTGACGCTTATAGATATGCACACACACACACACACACACACACACACACACACACACACACACACACACACACACACACACATATCACACACATATCACACACACACCGCACTCCAGACACTGACGCTCATATATGTGCACACTCACATCACAGCACAGCCGAGACACTGACGCTTATATATATGCACAGACACACACACCTCAGCCCAGACACTGAGACTTATATATCTGCACACACATACACAAAACAGCCCAGACATTGACGCTTTTATATATGCACACACACATCACACACACACACACACAACACAGCCCAGACACTGATGCTTATATATATGCACACACACAAACACACCACAGTCCGGACACTGACGCTTATATATATGCACACACACACACACACACACACACACACACACACACTCACACCACCGCACAGACACTGAGACTTATATATATGCACACACACACACATACACCACCGCCCAGACATTGACGCTTTTGTATATGCACACACACACACACCACAGCCCAGACACTGACGCTTATATATAAGCATACACATACACACCACAGTCCAGACAATGACGCTTATATATATGCACACACACACATCACAGCCCAGACACTGAGACTTATATATATGCACACACACACCACAGCCCAGACACTGATGCTTAAATATATGCACACACACACACACACACACACACACACACTCACATCACACCACAGCCCTGACACTGACGCTTATATGTATGCACACACACATCACACACACACACATCACACACACACACCACAGTCCAGACACTGACGCTTATAAATACACACACACACATCACACACACACCACAGCCCAGACACTGACGCTTATACATATGCTCATACACACCACAGTCCAGACACTGACGCTGATATATATGCACACACACACACACACACACACACACACACCACAGCCCAGACATTGAGACTTATATATATGTGCACACACCCAAACACACCACAGCCCAGACATTGAGACTTATATGTATGCACACACACACGTGCACACACGCACACACACCACAGCCCAGACATTGAGAGTTATTTATATGTACACACACACACACACACACCACAGCCCAGACATTGAGACTTATATAT
This sequence comes from Heterodontus francisci, assembly GCF_036365525.1. Lineage (NCBI taxonomy): Eukaryota > Metazoa > Chordata > Chondrichthyes > Heterodontiformes > Heterodontidae > Heterodontus > Heterodontus francisci. The sequence goes on from NW_027140940.1 coordinate 44,302, forward strand.
ATGCACACACACACACACACACCACAGCCCAGACACTGAGACTTATATATATGTACACACACCCACACACACACACACACCACAGCCCAGACATTGAGACTTATATATATGCACACACACACACACACACACACACCACAGCCCAGACACTGAGACTTATATATATGTACACACACCCACACAAGCACACACACACACCACAGCCCAGACATTGAGACTTATATATATGTACACACACCCACACAGACACACACACACACATCACAGCACAGCCCAGAGACTGAGACTTATATATATGTACACACACCCCCACACACACACACACATCACAGCCCAGACATTGAGACTTATATATATGCACACACACACACACACACACACAGACACCACAGCCCAGACACTGAGACTTATATATATGTACACACACACACACACATCACAGACCAGACATTGAGACTTATATATATGCACACACACACACACACCGGAGCCCAGACATTGAGACTTACATGTATGCACACACACACACACACACACCACAGCCCAGACATTGAGACTTATATATATGCACACACACACACACACACACACACACCACAGCCCAGACATTGAGACTTATATATATATGCACACACACACACACACACCACAGCCCAGACACTGAGACATACGTATATATATACGCATACACATCAGAACCCAGGCACTGATATATATATATATATATATATATATACACACCCACTCTGTCTATCTGACACTCACACACACACACGTTCTCCCTCTCGCTCACATGCACTCTCACACACACACACACACACACTTTCTCTCTCTCTCACACACACACTTTCTCTCTCTCTCTCTCGCTCACATGCACTCACACACACACACACACACACACATTCTCTCTCACACACACACACTTGCTGAAACACATTCTCTCAAATACACGCACCCCCTCTCTCTCTCTCTCTCTCTGACACTCACACACACACACAGATCACAGATCACACCACAGGCATTCAGACAGAGTCTCTCAGTCAGTTCAACATTTAACTCTCTGTACCAGACCACAGTGCTGCAGATGCTAGAAATCTGAAATAAGGAAAGAAAATGCTGGAAATACTCAGCAGGTCTGGCCGGACTTTTTGAGAAAGAAACAGAGTTTAATGTTTCAGGTCGGTGACCCTTCATCAGATCTAGGAGTGATTAGAGATGGAAAAGTCTTTAAACCAGATGGGGAAATGAGGGAGGGGGAGGATTATGATCAACATTCAGTTTAACAATTTCAATACCATCCTTTTATTATTTAATCTCTCCTGTCTTCCACTGTATCACAGATCTTCCCATTTGTTCATTCAGGTCCAATCATTTTAATATATCACTGGATACAGGAACACATTTATAAATCTCAATCAGTCCTCAATCAAACTGGTAACTTTGCTCCAGTCTGATGTCTAATTTCTCTGTTTATTTCTCTTCCTCACAGTTAACTTGCTGACGATTGGGATCCTGTCTCGGGGAAAGTGCGGTCTCTCCAAATGTGTCAGTCGGTACCTGGTGGCCATGTCAGCGGCGGATCTACTGGTCATTATCCTGGACCTGATATTCAGACACATTCCCATTGTTTATCGGGAACAGTTTCTGTTCCTGTTGTCCATCCCCGTGTGTAATATCCACGCCGTCCTGCTTTACATAGTCACAGACTGTTCTGTCTGGTTCACCGTCACTTTCACCTTTGATCGATTTGTGGCCATTTGTTGTCAGAATCTGAAAAGTAAATATTGCAGTGAGAAAACATCGGCTGTGGTTGTGGGAACAGTGAGTGTGCTGAGCTGTTTAAAGAACATCTTCTGGTATTTTATGTTCACGGGTCGGTATTCGCTGGGAAACAATCCCTGGTTTTGTTTTGTAACAATGGATGTTCAGTATTCTCGTGTCTGGGGAACAATCGAGTTCCTCCACAACATTCTAACCCCGGTCATCCCATTTGTGCTGATTCTGCTGCTCAACGCTCTCACCGTCAGACACATTTTAGTGAGCAGCAGAGGACGCAGGAGACTCCGGGTTCACAGCAGTGGAGAGAGTCACAGAGACCCCGAGATGGAGAGTCGAAGGAAATCTATCATTTTACTGTTAGTTATCTCTGGGAATTTCATGCTGTTGTGGGCCCTGTTAATGGTGTTTTCTATATGGTGGAGGATGTACTGGATGGGTTATCAGTCTGTTATTCTCCCTCTGTTTCTGCGGGAATTGTCCTTCATGCTGCAGATCCTGAGCTGCTCCACAAACACTGTGATTTACGCCGTGACCCAGACTCAGTTCAGAGAGCAGGTGAAGAATGTGCTGAAATATCCCTTTAATACAATTGTTAAATTAATTCAATAATCAGAGGAGGGGGAGGGGCCTGTCACCATGGAGACAGAGCGTGGGAGGGGCCTCTCACCATGGAGACAGAGCGGGGGCGGGGCCTCTCACCATGGAGACAGAGCGGGGGAGGAGACTGTCACCATGGAGACAGAGCGGGGGCGGGGCCTGTCACCATGGAGACAGAGCGGGGGAGGGGCCTGTCACCATGGAGAAAGAGCGGGGGAGGGGCCTGTCACCATGGAGACAGAGCGGGGGAGGGGCCTGTCACCATGGAGACAGAGCGGGGGAGGGGCCTGTCACCATGGAGACAGAGCGGGGGAGGTGCCTGTCACCATGGAGACAGAGCGGGGGAGGGGACTGTCACCATGGAAACAGAGCGGGGGAGGGGACTGTCAACATGGAGACAGAGCGGGGGAGGGATCTTTCACCATGGAGACAGAGCGGGGGAGGGATCTGTCACCATGGAGACAGAGCGGGGGAAGGGCCTGTCACCATGGAGACAGAGCGGGGGAGGGGCCTCTCACCATGGATACAGAGCGGGGGAGGGGCCTGTCACCATGGAGACACAGCGGGGGAGGGGCCTCTCACCATGGAGACAGAGCGGCAGAGGGGCCTGTCACCATGGAGACAGAGCGGGGGAGGAGACAGTCAACATGGAGACAGAGCGGGGGAGGGGCCTGTCACCATGGAGACACAGCGGGGGAGGGGCCTCTCACCATGGAGACAGAGCGGCAGAGGGGCCTGTCACCATGGAGACAGAGCGGGGGAGGAGACAGTCAACATGGAGACAGAGCGGGGGAGGGGCCTGTCACCATGGAGACAGAGCGGGGGAGGGGCGTGTCACCATGGAGACAGAGCGGGGGAGGGGACTGTCACCATGGAAACAAAGCGGGGGAGGGGACTGTCAACATGGAGACAGAGCGGGGGAGGGATCTGTCAACATGGAGACAGAGCGGGGGAGGGATCTGTCACCATGGAGACAGAGCGGGGGAGGGGCCGGTCACCATGGAGACAGAGCGGGGGAGGGGACTGTCACCATGGAAACAGAGCGGGGGAGGGGACTGTCAACATGGAGACAGAGCGGGGGAGGGATCTGTCACCATGGAGACTGAGCGGGGGAGGGGAATGTCAACATGGAGACAGAGCGCGGGAGGGGAATGTCACCATGGAGACAGAGCAGGGGAGGGATCTGTCACCATGGAGACAGAGCGGGGGAGGGGCCTGTCACCATGGAGACAAAGCGGGGGGAGTGGCCTCTCACCATGGAGACATAGCGGGGGAGGGGCCTGTCACCATTGAGACAGAGCGGAGGAGGGGACTGTCACCATGGAGACAGAGCGGAGGAGGGGCCTCTCACCATGGAGACAGAGCGGAGGAGGGGACTGTCACCATGGAGACAGAGCCGGGGAGGGGACTGTCACCATGGAGACAGAGCGGGGGAGGAGACTGTCACCATGGAGACAGAGCGGGGGAGGTGCCTCTCACCATGGAGACGGAGCGGGGGAGGGGACTGTCAACATGGAGACAGAGCGGGGGAGGGATCTGTCAACATGGAGACAGAGCGGGGGAGGAGACTGTCACCATGGAGACAGAGCGGGGGAGGTGCCTCTCACCATGGAGACGGAGCGGGGGAGGGGACTGTCAACATGGAGACAGAGCGGGGGAGGGATCTGTCAACATGGAGACAGAGCGGGGGAGGGATCTGTCACCATGGAGACAGAGCGGGGGAGGGGCCGGTCACCATGGAGACAGAGCGGGGGAGGGGACTGTCACCATGGAAACAGAGCGGGGGAGGGGACTGTCAACATGGAGACAGAGCGCGGGAGGGGAATGTCACCATGGAGACAGAGCGGGGGAGGGGAATGTCAACATGGAGACAGAGCGGGGGAGGGGACTGTCACCATGGAAACAGAGCGGGGGAGGGGACTGTCAACATGGAGACAGAGCAGGGGAGGGATCTGTCACCATGGAGACAGAGCAGGGGAGGGGCCTGTCACCATGGAGACAGAGCGGGGGAGGGGCCTGTCACCATGGATACAGAGCGGGGGGAGGGGACTGACACCGTGGAGACAGAGCGGGGGAGGAGACTGTCACCATGGAGACAGAGCGGAGGAGGAGCCTCTCACCATGGAGACAGAGCAGAGGAGGGGACTGTCACCATGGAGACAGAGCGGGGGCTGGGTTTGTCACCATGGAGACAGAGCTGGGGCTGGGCCTGTTTCCTGAGTGACGGGCGTGTGGGCGGGGTCTGTTTCCAGAGTGACGGGAGAGGCGGCGGGGTCTGTTTTCAGAGTGAAGGGAATGTGTGCGGGGTCTGTTACCAGGGTGACGGGAGTGGGGGCGGGGTCTGTTACCAAGGTGATTGGAGTGGGGGCGGGGTCAGTTTCCAGGGTGACGGGAGTGGGGGCGGGGTCTGTTACCAAGGTGACGGGAGTGGGGGCGGGATCTGTTTTCAGGGTGACGGGAGTGGGCGGCGGGGTCTGTTTCCAGAGTGACGGGAGTAGGGGCGGGGTCTGTTTCTAGGGTGACGGGAGTGGGGGCGGGGTCTGTTACCAAGGTGACGGGAGTGGGGGCGGGGTCTGTTTCCAAGGTGACGCGAGTGGGGGCGGGGTCTGTTACCAAGGTGACGGGAGTGGGGGCGGGATCTGTTTCCAGGGTGACGGGAGTGGGGGCGGGGTCTGTTTCCAGGGTGACGGGAGTCGGGGCGGGGTCTGTTTCCAGGGTGACGGGAGTTGGGGAGGGACCTGCTTCCAGAGTGACGGGAGTGGGGGCGGGGTCTGTTTCCAGGGTTACGCGAGTGGGGGCGGGATCTGTTCCCAAGGTGACGGGAGTGGGGGCGGGGTCTTTTTCCGGACCGACGGGAGTGGGGGCGGGGTCTGTTTCCGGAGTGACGGGAGTGCCGGCAGGGTCTGTTTCCTGGGTGACGGGAGTGGGGGCGGGGTCTGTTTCCAGGGTGACGCGAGTGGGGGCGGGGTCTGTTACCAAGGTGACGGGAGTGGGGGCGGGGTCTGTTTCCGGAGTGACGGGAGTAGGGGCGGGGTCTGTTTCCGGAGTGACGGGAGTGGGGGCGGGGTCTGTTTCCGGAGTGACGTGGTGGGGGCGGGGTCTGTTTCCAGAGTGACGGAGTGGGGGAGGGGTCTGTTTCCAAAGTGACGGCGAATGGGGGCGGGGTCTTTTTCCAGTATGACATGAGTGGGGGCGGGGTCTGTTACCAAGGTGACAGGAGTGGGGGCGGGGTCTGTTTCCAGGGTGAAGGGAGTGGGGGCGTGGTCTTTTTCAAGAGTGACGGGAGTGGGGGCGGGGTCTGTTGCCTGAGTGACGGCGTGGGGGCGGGGGGTCTGTTTCCAGAGTGACGGTAGTGGGGGCGGGGTCTGTTTCCAAAGTGACGGGAATGTGTGCGGGGTCCGTTTCCAGGGTGACGGGAGTGGGGGCGGGGTCTGTTTCCTGCGTGACGGGAGTGGGGGCGGGGTCTGTTTCCAGAGTGACGGGAATGTGTGCGGGGTCTGTTACCAGGGTGACGGGAGTGGGGGCGGGGTCTGTTTCCAGGGTGACGGGAGTGGGGGGCGGTGTCTGTTTCCAGAGTGACGGGAGTGGGGGCGGGGTCTGTTTCCAGGGTGACGCGAGTGGGGGCGGGGTCTGTTACCAAGGTGACGGGAGTGGGGGCGGGATCTGTTTCCATGGTGACGGGAGTGGGGGCGGGGTCTGTTTCCAGAGTGACGGGAGTGGGGGAGGGATCTGTTTCCAGGGTGACAGGAGTGGGGGCGGGGTCTTTTTCCAGGGTGACGCGACTGGGGGCGGGGTCTGTTCCCAAGGTGACGGGAGTGGGGGCGGGGTCTGTTTCCGGAGTGACGGGAGTGGCGGCGAGGTCTGTTTCCAGAGTGACCGGAGTGGGGGCGGGGTCTGTTTCCAGGGTGACGCGAGTGGGGGCGGGGTCTGTTACCAAGGTGACGGGAGTGGGGGCGGGGTCTGTTCCGGAGAGACGGGAGTGGGGGCGGGGTCTGTTTCCGGAGTGACGGGTGTGGGGGCGGGGTCTGTTGCCAAGGTGACGGGAGTGGGGGAGGGGTCTGTTACCAAGGTGACGGGAGTGGGGGCGGGGTCTGTTTCCAGAGTGACGGGAGTGGGGGCGGGGTCTGTTTCCAGAGTGACGGGAGTGGGGGAGGGGTCTGTTACCAAGGTGACGGGAGTGGGGGCGGGATCTGACTCCAGGGTAAGGCGAGTGGGGGCGGGGTCTGTTACCAAGGTGACGGGAGTGGGGGCGGTGTCTGTTACCAAGGTGACGGGAGTGAGGGCGGGGTCTGTTTCCAAGGTGACGGGAGTGGGGGCGGGGTATGTTACCAGGGTGCCGGGAGTGGGGGCGGGGTCTGAATCTTTCTGATTCCTTTCTAATCCCTTTCAAACTAAAAGAATCCTGATAATTATTGAAAATTCTTTTTAATAATTTATAAACATTTACTGACCTTTACAACCTTTATAAACTGTTTATAATTCTTCCTCTCACTTTGTAAATCTTTATAATCTTTATGATTCTCTGTGATTTATTAACCATTTATGAGACTTTACTCTCATTTATAATCTGTTACATTCCCTGCCCTGGACAGAAAACATTGAAAATGATCCCCGTGGATTACTCTCAATTCAAACAGACCACAGAGCATATCATTTAAAATGACCGCAGCACATGTCGCGTAAAATGGCCGCAGTGAAGGTGACATCAAACAGACCACAGTGCATGACATTTAAAATGGACACAGTGACGGTGACATCAAACAGACAACAGTGCATATCATCAGATCGAAGTGGCCTTTGTTAAAACCAGCTGGAGTGGTACTGAGTCCCACACACACACCAGGAAACAGCCAATTCAATCCAGACCTCTATTAATGCCAGCTGGAGTGGTACTGAGCCCCCCTCACACACCAGATAAGAGCCAATTGAATTTGAGCCTATATTAATATCAGCTGGAGTGGTACTGAGGTTCATTCACACGCCAGGAAAGAACCAATTCAATCCAGGCCCCTATTAATACCAGCTGGAGTAAAATTAACTCCCATTTGCACACCAGGAACGAGCCAATTCAATCCAGGTCTCTATTAATACCAGCTGGAGAGGGACTGAGTCTCACTCACACAAGGGGAAAGAGCCAATTCAATCCAGGCCTCTATTTACACCAGCTGCAGTGGTACTGAGTCCCATCCACACACCAGGAAAGAGCCAATTGAAACCGAGCCTATATTATCACCAGCAGGAGTGGTAATGAGTCCCACTGACACACCAGGAAAGAGCCAATTCAATGCAAACCTTTATTAATACCAGCTGGAGTGGTACTGAGCCCCACTCACACACCAGGAAAAAGCTAATTAAAGCCAGACCGCCATTGATACCAGCTGGAGTGGGACTGAGACCCACTCACACACCAGGAAAGAGCCAATTCAATGCAAACCTTTATTAATACCAGCTGGAGTGGTACTGAGCCCCACTCATACACCAGGAAAAAGCTAATTAAAGCCAGACCGCTATTGATACCAGCTGGAGTAGTACTGAATCCCACGCACATACCGGGAAAGAGCCAATTCAATCCAGACCTCGACTAATACCATCTGGAGTGGAATTAACTCCCACTCACATAACAGGAAAGAGCCAATTCAATCCAGGCCTCTATTAACACCAGGTGGAGTGGCACTGAGCCCCACTGACACCCCAGAAAGAGCCAATTCAATCCAGGTCTCTATTAATACCAGCTGGAGTGGAATGAACTCCCACTCACACAACAGGAAAGAGCCAATTCAATCCAGGCCTCTATTAATACCAGGTGGAGTGGTACTGAGTCCCACTCACACAACAGGAAAGGGACAGTTCATTACAGGCCTCTATTCATACCAGCTGCAGTGGAATTCACTCCCACTCAAACTCCAGGAAAGAGCCAATTCAATACAGGCCTCTATTAATACCAGCTGGAGTGGCACTGAGTCCCACTCACACCAGGAGAGAGCCAATTCAATCGAGGCTTATATCAATACCAGCAGGAGTGGTATTGAGTCCCACTCACACACCAGTAAAGAGACAATTCAATCCAGGCCTCTATTTATACCAGCTGGAGTGGTACTGAGTCCCACTCAAACACCAGGAAAGAGGCAATTCTATCCAAGCCTCTATTAATGCCAGCTGGAGTGGTACTGAGTCCCACTCACGAACCAGGAAAGAGCCAATTCAATCCAGGCCTCCAATAATATCAGCTGGAGTGGTACTGAGCCCCACTCACACACCAGGAAAGAGCCAATTCAATCCAGGCCTCCATTAATACTAGCTGGAGTGGTACTGAGTCCCAATCACACAGCAGGAAAGAGCCAATTAAATCCAGACCACAATAAATACAAGCTAGAATGGTACTGAGTCCCACTCACACACTCAGAAAGAGCCAGTTCAATCCAGGCTTCTATTAATACCAGCTGGAATGGTACTGAGCCCCAATCACACACCATGAAAGAGCCAATTCAATCCAGGCTTCTATCAATACCAACACGAGTGGTATTGAATGCCACTCACAAACCAGTAAAGAGCCAATTCAATCCAGGTCTCAATTTATACCAGCTGGAGTGGTACTGAGCCCCACTCACGCACCAGGAAAGAGCCAATTCAATCGAAACCTCTATGAACACCAGCTGGAGTGGTACTGAGTCCCACTCACACACCAGGAAAGAGGCAATTCTATCCAGGCCTCCATTAATACCAGCTGGAGTGGTGCTGAGTCCCACTCAAACACCAGGAAAGAGCCAATTCAATCCAGAGTTCTATTAATAACAGCTAGAGTGGTACTGAGCCCCACTGACGAACCAGGAAAGAGCCAATTCAATCCAGGCCTCCATTAATACCGGCTGGAGTGATACTGAACCGCATTCAAACACCAGGAAAGAGCCAATTCATTCCAGACCTCCATGAATACAAGCTGTATTGGTACTGAGTCCCACTCACACACCAGGAAAGAGGCAATTCAATCCAGACCTCTTAATACCCGCTGGAGTGGGACTGAGTCCAACTCACACACCAGGAAAGAGCCAATTCAATCCAGACATCTATGAACACCAGCTGGAGTGGTACTGAGTCCAACTCACACACCAGGAAAGAAGCAATTCTATCCAGTCCTCAATTAATACCAGCTGGAGTGGCACTGAGTCCCACTCACACCAGGAGAGAGCCAATTCAATCGAGGCTTATATCAATACCAGCAGGAGTGGTATTGAGTCCCACTCACACACCAGGAAAGAGGCAATTCTATCCAAGCCTCTATTAATGCCAAATCGAGTGGTACTGAGTGCCACTCACACACCAGAAAAGAGCCAATTAAATCCAGACCACAATTAATACAAGCTAGAATGGTACTGAGTCCCACTCACACACTCAGAAAGAGCCAGTTCAATCCAGGCTTCTATTAATACCAGCTGGAATGGTACTGAGCCCCAGTCACACACCATGAAAGAGCCAATTCAATCCAGACCTCTATTAATACCAGCTGGAGTGGCACTGAGTCCCACTCACACACCAGGAGAGAGCCAATTCAATCCAGGCCTCTATTTATACCAGCTGGAGTGGTACTGAGCCCCACTCACGCACCAGGAAAGAGCCAATTCAATCGAAACCTCTATGAACACCAGCTGGAGTGGTACTGAGTCCCACTCACACACCAGGAAAGAGGCAATTCTATCCAGGCCTCAATTAATACCAGCTGGAGTGGTACTGAGTCCCGCTCACACACCAGGAAAGATGCAATTCTATCCAGGCCTCTATTAATGCCAGCTGGAGTGGTACTGAGTCCCACTCAAACACCAGGAAAGAGCCAATTCAATCCAGAGTTCTATTAATAACAGCTAGAGTGGTACTGAGCCCCACTGACGAACCAGGAAAGAGCCAATTCAATCCAGGCCTCCATTAATACCAGCTGGAGTGGTACTGAGCCCCACTCACACACCAGGAAAGAGCCAATTCAATCCAGACCTCTATTAATAACAGCTGGAGCGGTACTGAGCCGCATTCACACACCAGGAAAGAGCCAATTCATTCCAGACCTCCATGAATACAAGCTGGATTGGTACTGAGTCCCACTCACACACCAGGAAAGAGGCAATTCAATCCAGACCTCTTAATACCAGCTGGAGTGGTACTGAGTCCCACTCACACTACAGGAAAGAGGCATTTCAATCCAGGTCTCTATTAATACCAGCTGGAGTGGTACTGAGTCCCACTCACACACCAGGAAAGAGCCAATTCAATCCTGACCTCTATTAATACCAGTAGGAGTGGTACTGAGCCCACTCACACACCAGGAAAGAGGCAAATCAATCCAGACCGATATTAATACCAGCTGGAGTGCACCTGAGTCCCACTCACACACCAGGAAAGAGTCAATTCAATCCAGGTCTCTGTGAATACCAGCTGGAGTGATACTGAGTCCCACTCTCACACCAGGAAAGAGTCAATTCAATCCAGGTCTCTATTAATACCAGCTGGAGAGGTACGGAGCCCCACTCACACACCAGGAATGAGGCAATTAAATCCAGGTCTCTATTAATAACAACTGGAGAGGTACGGAGCCCCACTCACTACCAGGAAAGAGCCACTTCAATACATGCCTCGATTAATACCAGCTGAAGTGGTACTGAGACCCACTCACACACCAGGAAAGAGCCAATTCAATCCAGGCCTCGATTAATACCAGCTGCAGTGGTACTGAGTCCCAATCACACACAAGGAGAGAGCAAATTCAATCCCGGCTTCTATCATTACCAGCAGGAGTGGTATTGAGTGCCACTCACACACCAGTAAAGAGCCAATTCAATGCAGGCCTCTATTAATACCAGCTGGAGTGGCACTGAGTCAAACTCACACCAGGAGAGAGCCAATTCAATCGAGGCTTATATCAATACCAGCTGGAGTGGTACTGAGTCCCACTCACACACCAGGAAAGAGGCAATTCTATCCAAGCCTCTATTAAAGCCAGCTGGAGTGGTACTGAGTCCCACTCACGAACCAGGAAAGAGCCAATTCAATCCAGGCCTCCAATAATATCAGCTGGAGTGGTGCTGAGCCCCACTCACACACCAGGAAAGAGCCAATTCAATCCAGGCCTCCATTAATACTAGCTGGAGTGGTACTGAGTCCCAATCACACAGCAGGAAAGAGCCAATTAAATCCAAGCCACAATAAATACAAGCTAGAATGGTACTGAGTCCCACTCACACACTCAGAAAGAGCCAGTTCAATCCAGGCTTCTATTAATACCAGCTGGAATGGTAATGAGCACCAATCACACACCATGAAAGAGCCAATTCAATCCAGGCTTCTATCAATACCAACAGGAGTGGTATTGAATGCCACTCACACACCAGTAAAGAGCCAATTCAATCCAGGCCTCAATTTATACCAGGTGGAGTGGTACTGAGCCCCACTCACGCACCAGGAAAGAGCCAATTCAATCGAAACCTCTATGAACACCAGCTGGAGTGGTACTGAGTCCCACTCACACACCAGGAAAGAGGCAATTCTATCCAGGCCTCAATTAATACCAGCTTGAGTGGTACTGAGTCCCACTCAAACACCAGGAAAGAGCCAATTCAATCCAGAGTTCTATTAATAACAGCTAGAGTGGTACTGAGCCCCACTGACGAACCAGGAAAGAGCCAATTCAATCCAGGCCTCCATTAATACCGGCTGGAGTGATACTGAGCCGCATTCAAACACCAGGAAAGAGCCAATTCATTCCAGACCTCCATGAATACAAGCTGGATTGGTACTGAGTCCCACTCACACACCAGGAAAGAGGCAATTCAATCCAGACCTCTTAACACCAGCTGGAGTGGGACTGAGTCCAACTCACACACCAGGAAAGAGCCAATTCAATCCAGACATCTATGAACACCAGCTGGAGTGGTACTGAGTCCCACTCACACACCAGGAAAGAGGCAATTCTATCCAGTCCTCAATTAATACCAGCTGGAGTGGCACTGAGTCCCACTCACACCAGGAGAGAGCCAATTCAATCGAGGATTATATCAATACCAGCAGGAGTGGTATTGAGTCCCACTCACACACCAGGAAAGAGGCAATTCTATCCAAGCCTCTATTAATGCCAGCTGGAGTGGTACTGAGTGCCACTCACACACCAGAAAAGAGCCAATTAAATCCAGACCACAAATAATACAAGCTAGAATGGTACTGAGTCCCACTCACACACTCAGAAAGAGCCAGTTCAATCCAGGCTTCTATTAATACCAGCTGGAATGGTACTGAGCCCCAGTCACACACCATGAAAGAGTCAATTCAATCCAGACCTCTATTAATACCAGCTGGAGTGGCACTGAGTCCCACTCACACACCAGGAGAGAGCCAATTCAATCCAGGCCTCTATTTATACCAGCTGGAGTGGTACTGAGCCCCACTCACGCACCAGGAAAGAGCCAATTCAATCGAAACCTCTATGAACACCAGCTGGAGTGGTACTGAGTCCCACTCACACACCAGGAAAGAGGCAATTCTATCCAGGCCTCAATTAATACCAGCTGGAGTGGTACTGAGTCCCGCTCACACACCAGGAAAGATGCAATTCTATCCAGGCCTCTATTAATGCCAGCTGGAGTGGTACTGAGTCCCACTCAAACACCAGGAAAGAGCCAATTCAATCCAGAGTTCTATTAATAACAGCTAGAGTGGTACTGAGCCCCACTGACGAACCAGGAAAGAGCCAATTCAATCCAGGCCTCCATTAATACCAGCTGGAGTGGTACTGAGCCCCACTCACACACCAGGAAAGAGCCAATTCAATCCAGACCTCTATTAATAACAGCTGGAGTGGTACTGAGCCGCATTCACACACCAGGAAAGAGCCAATTCATTCCAGACCTCCATGAATACAAGCTGGATTGGTACTGAGTCCCACTCACACACCAGGAAAGAGGCAATTCAATCCAGACCTCTTAATACCAGCTGGAGTGGTACTGAGTCCCACTCACACTACAGGAAAGAGGCATTTCAATCCAGGTCTCTATTAATACCAGCTGGAGTGGTACTGAGTCCCTCTCACACACCAGGAAAGAGCCAATTCAATCCTGACCTCTATTAATACCAGTAGGAGTGGTACTGAGCCCACTCACACACCAGGAAAGAGGCAATTCAATCCAGACCGATATTAATACCAGCTGGAGTGCACCTGAGTCCCACTCACACACCAGGAAAGAGTCAATTCAATCCAGGTCTCTGTGAATACCAGCTGGAGTGATACTGAGTCCCACTCTCACACCAGGAAAGAGTCAATTAAATCCAGGTCTCTATTAATACCAGCTGGAGAGGTACGGAGCCCCACTCACACACCAGGAATGAGGCAATTAAATCCAGGTCTCTATTAATACCAACTGGAGAGGTACGGAGCCGCACTCACTACCAGGAAAGAGCCACTTCAATACATGCCTCGATTAATACCAGCTGAAGTGGTACTGAGACCCACTCACACACCAGGAAAGAGCCAATTCAATCCAGGCCTCGATTAATACCAGCTGCAGTGGTACTGAGTCCGAATCACACACAAGGAGAGAGCAAATTCAATCCCGGCTTCTATCATTACCAGCAGGAGTGGTATTGAGTGCCACTCACACACCAGTAAAGAGCCAATTCAATCCAGACCTCTATTAATACCAGCTGGAGTGGTACTGAGTCCGACTCACATACCAGGAAAGAGACAATTAAATCCAGACCTCAAATAACAACAGCTGGAGTGGTACTGAGTCCCACTCACACACCAGGAAAGAGCCATTAAATCCGGACCTCAATTAAAATCAACTGGAGTGGTACTGAGTCCCACTCACATACCAGGAAAGAGACAATTAAATCCAGACCACTATTAATAACAGCTGGAGTGGCACTGAGCCCCACTCACACACCAGGAAAGAGCCAATTCAATCGAGAACTCTTAATACCAGCTGGAGTGGGACTGAGCCCCACTTACTCACCAGGGAGGAGACAATTCAATCCAGCCCACTATTCATACCAGCTGGAGTGGTACTGACTCCCACTCTCACACCAGTAAAGAGTCAATTCAATCCAGGTCTCTATGAATACCAGCTGGAGTGGTACTGAGTACCACTCAAACACCAGGAAAGAGCCAAATCAATCCAGACCTCTATTAATACCAGCTGGAGTGGTACTGAGTCCCACGCAAACACCAGGAAAGAGCCAAATCAATCCAGAACTCTATTAAAACCAGCTGCAGTGGAACTGAGTCTCACTCACACACCAGGAAAGAGTCAATTCAATCCAGAACGCTATGAATACAAGCTGGTGTGGTACTGAGTCCCAATCACACACCAGCTAAGAGGCAATTCCATCCAGGTCTCTATGAATACCAGCTGGAGTGGTACTGAGCCCCACTCACTCACCAGGAAGGAGCCTATTCAATCCGGACCTCTATCAATACCAGCTGGAGTTGCGCTGAGCCCCACTCACTCACCAGGAAAGAGCCAATTCAATCCAGACCTCTATGAATACAAGCTGGTGTGGTACTGAGTCCCAATCACACACCAGGAAAGAGCCAAATCCATCCAGACCTCTATTAATACCAGTTGCAGTGTTACCGAGTCCCACTCACACACCAGGGAAGAGCCATTTCGATCCAGGCCTCGATCTATAGCGACTGCAGTGGGACTGAGAGCCACTCACACACCAGGAAAGTGCCAGATCAATCCAGACCTCTATTAATACCAGCTGGAGTGGTACTGAGTCCACCTCAAACACCAGGAAAGAGTCAATTCAAACCAGGCCTCTATTAAAAGCGGCTGAAGTGATACTGAGCCCCACTCACACAGCAGGAAGGAGCCAATTCAAACCAGGCCTCTATTAATACCAGCTGGAGTGGTACTGATCCCCACTCACACACCAGGAAGGAGCCAATTCAATCCAGGCCTCTATTAATACCAGCTGGAGTGGTACTGAGCCCCACTCACTCACCAGGAAGGAGCCAATTCAATCCAGACCACTATTAATACCAGCTGGAGTGGTACTGAACCCCACTCACTCACCAGGAAAAAGCCAATTGAATCCAGACCTCTATTAATAACAGCTGGAGTGGTACTGAGCCCCACTCACTCAGCAGGAATGAGCCAATTCAATCCAGGCCTCTATTAATACCAGCTGGAGTGGTACTGAGTCCCACTCACACACCAGGAAAGAGGCAATTCAATCCAGACCTCTTAATACCAGCTGGAGTGGTACTGAGTCCCACTCACACTACAGGAAAGAGGCATTTCAATCCAGGTCTCTATTAATACCAGCTGGAGTGGTACTGAGTCCCTCTCACACACCAGGAAAGAGCCAATTCAATCCTGACCTCTATTAATACCAGTAGGAGTGGTACTGAGCCCACTCACACACCAGGAAAGAGGCAATTCAATCCAGACCGATATTAATACCAGCTGGAGTGCACCTGAGTCCCACTCACACACCAGGAAAGAGTCAATTCAATCCAGGTCTCTGTGAATACCAGCTGGAGTGATACTGAGTCCCACTCTCACACCAGGAAAGAGTCAATTCAATCCAGGTCTCTATTAATACCAGCTGGAGAGGTACGGAGCCCCACGCACACACCAGGAATGAGGCAATTAAATCCAGGTCTCTATTAATACCAACTGGAGAGGTACGGAGCCCCACTCACTACCAGGAAAGAGCCACTTCAATACATGCCTCGATTAATACCAGCTGAAGTGGTACTGAGACCCACTCACACACCAGGAAAGAGCCAATTCAATCCAGGCCTCGATTAATACCAGCTGCAGTGGTACTGAGTCCCAATCACACACAAGGAGAGAGCAAATTCAATCCCGGCTTCTATCATTACCAGCAGGAGTGGTATTGAGTGCCACTCACACACCAGTAAAGAGCCAATTCAATCCAGACCTCTATTAATACCAGCTGGAGTGGTACTGAGTCCGACTCACATACCAGGAAAGAGACAATTAAATCCAGACCTCAAATAACAACAGCTGGAGTGATACTGAGTCCCACTCACACACCAGGAAAGAGCCATTAAATCCGGACCTCAATTAAAATCAACTGGAGTGGTACTGAGTCCCACTCACATACCAGGAAAGAGACAATTAAATCCAGACCACTATTAATAACAGCTGGAGTGGCACTGAGCCCCACTCACACACCAGGAAAGAGCCAATTCAATCGAGAACTCTTAATACCAGCTGGAGTGGGACTGAGCCCCACTTACTCACCAGGGAGGAGACAATTCAATCCAGCCCACTATTCATACCAGCTGGAGTGGTACTGACTCCCACTCTCACACCAGTAAAGAGTGAATTCAATCCAGGTCTCTATGAATACCAGCTGGAGTGGTACTGAGTACCACTCAAACACCAGGAAAGAGCCAAATCAATCCAGACCTCTATTAATACCAGCTGGAGTGGTACTGAGTCCCACGCAAACACCAGGAAAGAGCCAAATCAATCCAGAACTCTATTAATACCAGCTGCAGTGGAACTGAGTCTCACTCACACACCAGGAAAGAGTCAATTCAATCCAGAACGCTATGAATACAAGCTGGTGTGGTACTGATTCCCAATCACACACCAGCTAAGAGGCAATTCCATCCAGGTCTCTATGAATACCAGCTGGAGTGGTACTGAGCCCCACTCACTCACCAGGAAGGAGCCTATTCAATCCGGACCTCTATCAATAACAGCTGGAGTGGCGCTGAGCCCCACTCACTCACCAGGAAAGAGCCAATTCAATCCAGACCTCTATGAATACAAGCTGGTGTGGTACTGAGTCCCAATCACACACCAGGAAAGAGCCAAATCCATCCAGACCTCTATTAATACCAGTTGCAGTGTTCCCGATCCCACTCACACACCAGGGAAGAGCCATTTCGATCCAGGCCTCGATCTATAGCGACTGCAGTGGGACTGAGAGCCACTCACACACCAGGAAAGTGCCAGATCAATCCAGACCTCTATTAATACCAGCTGGAGTGGTACTGAGTCCACCTCAAACACCAGGAAAGAGTCAATTCAAACCAGGCCTCTATTAAAAGTGGCTGAAGTGATACTGAGCACCACTCACACAGCAGGAAGGAGCCAATTCAATCCAGGCCTCTATTCATACCAGCTGGAGTGGTACTGAGTCCCACTCACACACCAGGAAGCAGCCAATTCAATCCAGGCCTCTATTAATACCAGCTGGAGTGGTACTGATCCCCACTCACACACCAGGAAGGAGCCAATTCAATCCAGACCTCTATTAATACCAGCTGGAGTGGTACTGAGCCCCACTCACTCACCAGGAAGGAGCCAATTCAATCCAGACCACTATTAATAGAAGCTGGAGTGGTACTGAACCCCACTCACTCACCAGGAAAAAGCCAGTTGAATCCAGACCTCTATTAATACCAGGTGGAGTGGTACTGAGCCCCACTCACTCACCAGGAAGGAGCCAATTCAATCCAGGCCTCTATTAATACCAGCTGGAGTGGTACTGAGTCCCACTCACACACCAGGAAAGAGGCAATTCAATCCACACCTCGATAAATACCAGCTGACGTGCGACTGAGCCACACTCACACACCAGGAAAGAGGCAATTCAATCCAGCCCTTTATTAATACCATCTGGAGTGGTACTGAGACCCACTCACACACCAGGAAAGAGGCAATTAAATCCAGGTCTCTATTAATACCAGCTGGAGTGGTACTGAGTCCCACTCACACACCAGGGAAGAGCCATTTCGATCCAGTCCTCTATCTATAGCGACTGGAGTGGGACTGAGAGCCACTCACACACCAGGAAAGAGTCAATTCAAACCAGCCCTCTATTAATACCAGCTGGAGTGGTACTGCTTACCACTGACTCACCAGGAAGGAGCCAATTGAATCCAGACCTCTATTAAAAGCAGCTGAAGTGGTACTGAGCACCACTCACTCACCAGGAAGGAGCCAATTCAATCCAGCCCTCTATTCATACCAGCTGGAGTGGTACTGAGTCCCACTCACACACCAGGAAAGAGTCAATTCAAACCAGGCCTCTATTAATACCAGCTGGAATGCACCTGAGTCCCACTCACACACCAGGAAAGAGTCAATTCAAACCAGGCCTCTATTAATACCAGCTGTAATGCACCTGAGTCCCACTCACACACCAGGAAATAGTCAATTCAAACCAGGCCTCCATTAATAACAGCTGGAGTGGATCTGAGTGCCACACACACACCAGGAAAGAGTCAATTCAATCCAGACCTCCATTATTAACAGCTGGAGTGGTACCTAGTCCCACTCACACGGCAGGAAAGAGCCAATTCATTCCAGACCTCTTAATACCAGCTGGAGTGGTACTGAGCCAGACTCACTCACCAGGAAAGAGCCAATTCAATCCAGACCTCTTAACACCAGCTGGAGTGGTACTGAGTCCCACTCACCCAACAGGAAGGAGCCAATTCAATCCAGACCTCTATTAATACCAGCTGGAGTGGTACTGAGCCCCACTCACTCACCAGGAAGGAGCCAATTCAATCCAGACCTCTATCAATACCAGCTGGAGTGTTACTGAGCCCCACTCACTCACCAGGAAAGAGCCAATTCAATCCAGACCTCTATGAATACAAGCTGGTGTGGTACTGAGTCCCAATCACACACCAGCTGAGAGGCAATTCAATCCAGGTCTCTATGAATACCAGCTGGAGTGGTACTGAGTCCCACTCACACACCAGGAAAGAGGCAATTCAATCCACACCTCTATAAATACCAGCTGCAGTGGAACTGAGTCTCACTCACACACCAGGAAAGAATCAACTCAATCCAGACCTCTATGAATACAAGCTGGTGTGGCACTGAGTCCCAATCGCACACCAGCTAAGAGGCAATTCAGCCCAGGTCTCTATTAATACCAGCTGGAGTGGTACTGAGTCCCACTCAAACACCAGGAAAGAGCCAAATCAATCCAGACCTCTATTAATACCAGCTGCAGTGTTACCGAGTCCCACTCACACACCAGGAAAGAGGCAATTCAATCCACACCTCGATAAATACCAGCTGAAGTGCCACTGAGCCACACTCACACACCAGGAAAGAGGCAATTCAATCCAGACCTCTATTAATACCAGCTGGAGTGGTACTGAGACCCACTCACACACCAGGAAAGAGGCAATTAAATCCAGGTCTCTATTAATACCAGCTGGAGTGGTACTGAGTCCCACTCACACACCAGGAAAGAGCCATTTCGATCCAGGCCTCTATCTATAGCGACTGGAGTGGGACTGAGAGCCACTCACACACCAGGAAAGAGTCAATTCAAACCAGGCCTCTATTAATACCAGCTGGAGTGGTACTGCTTCCCGCTGACTCACAAGGAAGGAGCCAATTAAATCCAGACCTCTATTAAAAGCAGCTGAAGTGGTACTGAGCACCACTCACTCACCAGGAAGGAGCCAATTCAATCCAGCGCTCCATTAATACAAGCTGGAGTGGATCTGAGTCCCACACACACACCTGGAAAGAGGCAATTCAATCAAGGTCTCTATTAATACCAGCTGAAGTGGTACTGAGTCCGACTCACATACCAGGAAAGAGACAATTAAATCCAGACCTCAAATAACAACAGCTGGAGTGGTACTGAGTCCCACTCACACACAGGAAAGAGCCATTAAATCCGGACCTCAATTAAAATCAACTGGAGTGGTACTGAGTCCCACTCACATACCAGGAAAGAGACAATTAAATCCAGACCACTATTAATAACAGCTGGAGTGGCACTGAGCCCCACTCACACACCAGGAAAGAGCCAATTCAATCGAGAACTCTTAATACCAGCTGGAGTGGGACTGAGCCCCACTTACTCACCAGGGAGGAGACAATTCAATCCATCCCACTATTCATACCAGCTGGAGTGGTACTGAGTCCCACTCTCACACCAGTAAAGAGTGAATTCAATCCAGGTCTCTATGAATACCAGCTGGAGTGGTACTGAGTACCACTCAAACACCAGGAAAGAGCCAAATCAATCCAGACCTCTATTAATACCAGCTGGAGTGGTACTGAGTCCCACGCAAACACCAGGAAAGAGCCAAATCAATCCAGAACTCTATTAATACCAGCTGCAGTGGAACTGAGTCTCACTCACACACCAGGAAAGAGTCAATTCAATCCAGAACGCTATGAATACAAGCTGGTGTGGTACTGAGTCCCAATCACACACCAGCTAAGAGGCAATTCCATCCAGGTCTCTATGAATACCAGCTGGAGTGGTACTGAGCCCCACTCACTCACCAGGAAGGAGCCTATTCAATCCGGACCTCTATCAATACCAGCTGGAGTGGCGCTGAGCCCCACTCACTCACCAGGAAAGAGCCAATTCAATCCAGACCTCTATGAATACAAGCTGGTGTGGTACTGAGTCCCAATCACACACCAGGAAAGAGCCAAATCCATCCAGACCTCTATTAATACCAGTTGCAGTGTTACCGAGTCCCACTCACGCACCAGGAAAGAGGCAATTCAATCCAGGCCTCTATTAGTACCAGCTGGAGTGGAACTGAGTCCCACTCACACACCAGGGAAGAGCCAATTCGATCCAGGCCTCGATCTATAGCGACTGCAGTGGGACTGAGAGCCACTCACACACCAGGAAAGTGCCAGATCAATCCAGACCTCTATTAATACCAGCTGGAGTGGTACTGAGTCCACCTCAAACACCAGGAAAGAGTCAATTCAATCCAGGCCTCTATTAAAAGCGGCTGAAGTGATACTGAGCCCCACTCACACAGCAGGAAGGAGCCAATTCAATCCAGGCCTCTATTCATACCAGCTGGAGTGGTACTGAGTCCCACTCACACTCCAGGAAACAGCCAATTCAATCCAGGCCTCTATTAATACCAGCTGGAGTGGTACTGATCCCCACTCACACACAAGGAAGGAGCCAATTCAATCCAGGCCTCTATTAATACCAGCTGGAGTGGTACTGAGCCCCACTCACTCACCAGGAAGGAGCCAATTCAATCCAGACCACTATTAATACCAGCTGGAGTGGTACTGAACCCCACTCACTCACCAGGAAAAAGCCAATTGAATCCAGACCTCTATTAATACCAGGTGGAGTGGTACTGAGCCCCACTCACTCACCAGGAAGGAGCCAATTCAATCCAGGCCTCTATTAATACCAGCTGGAGTGGTACTGAGTCCCACTCACACACCAGGAAAGAGGCAATTCAATCCACACCTCGATAAATACCAGCTGAAGTGCGACTGAGCCACACTCACACACCAGGAAAGAGGCAATTCAATCCAGCCCTTTATTAATACAAGCTGGCGTGGTACTGAGACCCACTCACACAGCAGGAAAGAGGCAATTAAATCCAGGTCTCTATTAATACCAGCTGGAGTGGTACTGAGTCCCACTCACACACCAGGGAAGAGCCATTTCGATCCAGGCCTCTATCTAGAGCGACTGGAGTGGGACTGAGAGCCACTCACACACCAGGAAAGAGTCAATTCAAACCAGCCCTCTATTAATACCAGCTGGAGTGGTACTGCTTACCACTGACTCACCAGGAAGGAGCCAATTGAATCCAGACCTCTATTAAAAGCAGCTGAAGTGGTACTGAGCACCACTCACTCACCAGGAAGGAGCCAATTCAATCCAGCCCTCTATTCATACCAGCTGGAGTGGTACTGAGTCCCACTCACACACCAGGAAAGAGTCAATTCAAACCAGGCCTCTATTAATACCAGCTGGAATGCACCTGAGTCCCACTCACACACCAGGAAAGAGTCAATTCAAACCAGGCCTCTATTAATACCAGCTGAAATGCACCTGAGTCCCACTCACACACCAGGAAATAGTCAATTCAAACCAGGCCTCTATTAATAACAGCTGGAGTGGATCTGAGTCTCACACACACACCAGGAAAGAGTCAATTCAATCCCGACCTCCATGATTAACAGCTGGAGTGGTACCTAGTCCCACTCACACGGCAGGAAAGAGCCAATTCATTCCAGACCTCTTAATACCAGCTGGAGTGGTACTGAGCCAGACTCACTCACCAGGAAGGAGCCAATTCAATCCAGACCTCTTAAAACCAGCTGGAGTGGTACTGAGTCCCACTCACTCAACAGGAGGAGCCAATTCAATCCAGACCTCTATTAATACCAGCTGGAGTGGTACTGAGCCCCACTCACTCACCAGGAAAGAGGCAATTCAATCCACACCTCGATAAATACCAGCTGAAGTGCCACTGAGCCACACTCACACATCAGGAAAGAGGCAATTCAATCCAGACCTCTATTAATACCAGCTGGAGTGGTACTGAGACCCACTCACACACCAGGAAAGAGGCAATTAAATCCAGGTCTCTATTAATACCAGCTGGAGTGGTACTGAGTCCCACTCACACACCAGGAAAGAATCAACTCAATCCAGACCTCTATGAATACAAGCTGGTGTGGTACTGAGTCCGAATCGCACACCAGGAAAGAGCCAAATCAATCCAGACCTCTATTAATACCAGCTGCAGTGTTACCGAGTCCCACTCACACACCAGGAAAGAGGCAATTCAATCCACACCTCGATAAATACCAGCTGAAGTGCCACTGAGCCACACTCACACACCAGGAAAGAGGCAATTCAATCCAGACCTCTATTAATACCAGCTGGAGTGGTACTGAGACCCACTCACACACCAGGAAAGAGGCAATTAAATCCAGGTCTCTATTAATACCAGCTGGAGTGGTACTGAGTCCCACTCACACACCAGCGAAGAGCCATTTCGATCCAGGCCTCTATCTATAGCGACTGGAGTGGGACTGAGAGCCACTCACACACCAGGAAAGAGTCAATTCAAACCAGGC
Source organism: Heterodontus francisci (assembly GCF_036365525.1). Classification (NCBI taxonomy): domain Eukaryota; kingdom Metazoa; phylum Chordata; class Chondrichthyes; order Heterodontiformes; family Heterodontidae; genus Heterodontus; species Heterodontus francisci. Next base: position 67,545 of record NW_027140940.1, read on the forward strand.
CTCTATTAATACCAGCTGGAGTGGTACTGCTTCCCGCTGACTCACAAGGAAGGAGCCAATTAAATCCAGACCTCTATTAAAAGCAGCTGAAGTGGTACTGAGCACCACTCACTCACCAGGAAGGAGCCAATTCAATCCAGCCCTCTATTCATACCAGCTGGAGTGGTACTGAGTCCCACTCACACACCAGGAAAGAGTCAATTCAAACCAGGCCTCTATTAATACAAGCTGGAGTGGATCTGAGTCCCACACACACACCTGGAAAGAGGCAATTCAATCCAGACCTCTATTAATACCAGCTGCAGTGTTACCGAGTCCCACTCACAATTCAGGAAAGAGGCAATTCAATCCACACCTCGATAAATACCAGCTGAAGTGCCACTGAGCCACACTCACACACCAGGAAAGAGGCAATTCAATCCAAACCTCTATTAATACCAGCTGGAGTGGTACTGAGACCCACTCACACACCAGGAAAGAGGCAATTAAATCCAGGTCTCTATTAATACCAGCTGGAGTGGTACTGAGTCCCACTCACAGACCAGGGAAGAGCCATTTCGATCCAGGTCTCTATCTATAGCGACTGGAGTGGGACTGAGAGCCACTCACACACCAGGAAAGTGTCAATTCAATCCAGGCCTCCATTAATACCAGATGGAGTGGTACTGAGTCCAACTCACTCACCAGGAAAGAGCCAAGTCAATCCAGGCCTCGATTAATACCAGCTGGAGTGGTACGGAGCACCGGTCACGCACCAGGAAAGAGTCAATTCAATCCAGACCTCTATTAATACCAGATGGAGTGGTACTGAGCCCCACTCACTCACCAGGGAAGAGCCATTTCGATCCAGGCCTCTATTAATACCAGCTGGAGTGGCACTGAGTCCCACTCACATACCAGGAGAGAGCCAATTCAATCCAGGCTTCTATCAATACCAACAGGAGTGGTATTGAGTGCCACTCACACACCAGTAAAGAGCCAATTCAATCCAGGCCTCAATTTATACCAGCTGGAGTGGTACTGAGCCCCACTCACGCACCAGGAAAGAGCCAATTCAATCGAAACCTCTATGAACACCAGCTGGAGTGGTACTGAGTCCCACTCACACACCAGGAAAGAGGCAATTCTATCCAGGCCTCAATTAATACCAGCTGGAGTGGTACCGAGTCCCACTCAAACACCAGGAAAGAGCCAATTCAATCCAGGCCTCCATTAATACCGGCTGGAGTGATACTGAGCCGCATTCAAACACCAGGAAAGAGCCAATTCATTCCAGACCTCCATGAATACAAGCTGGATTGGTACTGAGTCCCACTCACACACCAAGGAAGAGGCAATTCAATCCAGACCTCTTAATACCAGCTGGAGTGGGACTGAGTCCAACTCACACACCAGGAAAGAGCCAATTCAATCCAGACATCTATGAACACCAGCTGGATTGGTACTGAGTCCCACTCACACTACAGGAAAGAGGCATTTCAATCCAGGTCTCTATTAATACCAGCTGGAGTGGTTTTGAGTCCCACTCACACACCAGGAAAGAGCCAATTCAATCCTGACCTCTATTAATACCAGTAGGAGTGGTACTGAGCCCACTCACACACCAGGAAAGAGGCAATTCTATCCAGGCCTCAATTAATACCAGCTGGAGTGGTACTGAGTCCCGCTCACACACCAGGAAAGATGTAATTCTATCCAGGCCTCTATTAATGCCAGCTGGAGTGGTACTGAGTCCCACTCAAACACCAGGAAAGAGCGAAAACAATCCAGAGTTCTATTAATAACAGCTAGAGTGGTACTGAGCCCCACTGACGAACCAGGAAAGAGCCAATTCAATCCAGGCCTCCATTAATACCAGCTGGAGTGGTACTGAGCCCCACTCACACACCAGGAAAGAGCCAATTCAATCCAGACCTCTATTAATAACAGCTGGAGTGGTACTGAGCCGCATTCACACACCAGGAAAGAGCCAATTCATTCCAGACCTCCATGAACACAAGCTGGATTGGTACTGAGTCCCACTCACACACCAGGAAAGAGGCAATTCAATCCAGACCTCTTAATACCAGCTGGAGTGGTACTGAGTCCCACTCACACTACAGGAAAGAGGCATTTCAATCCAGGTCTCTATTAATACCAGCTGGAGTGGTTTTGAGTCCCACTCACACACCAGGAAAGAGCCAATTCAATCCTGACCTCTATTAATACCAGTAGGAGTGGTACTGAGCCCACTCACACACCAGGAAAGAGGCAATTCAATCCAGACCGATATTAATACCAGCTGGAGTGGACCTGAGTCCCACTCACACACCAGGAAAGAGTCAATTCAATCCAGGTCTCTGTGAATACCAGCTGGAGTGATACTGAGTCCCTCTCTCACACCAGGAAAGAGGCAATTCTATCCAGGCCTCAATTAATACCAGCTGGAGTGGTACTGAGTCCCGCTCACACACCAGGAAAGATACAATTCTATCCAGGCCTCTATTAATGCCAGCTGGAGTGGTACTGAGTCCCACTCAAACACCAGGAAAGAGCGAAAACAATCCAGAGTTCTATTAATAACAGCTAGAGTGGTACTGAGCCCCACTGACGAACCAGGAAAGAGCCAATTCAATCCAGGCCTCCATTAATACCAGCTGGAGTGGTACTGAGCCCCACTCACACACCAGGAAAGAGCCAATTCAATCCAGACCTCTATTAATAACAGCTGGAGTGGTACTGAGCCGCATTCACACACCAGGAAAGAGCCAATTCATTCCAGACCTCCATGAACACAAGCTGGATTGGTACTGAGTCCCACTCACACACCAGGAAAGAGGCAATTCAATCCAGACCTCTTAATACCAGCTGGAGTGGTACTGAGTCCCACTCACACTACAGGAAAGAGGCATTTCAATCCAGGTCTCTATTAATACCAGCTGGAGTGGTTTTGAGTCCCACTCACACACCAGGAAAGAGCCAATTCAATCCTGACCTCTATTAATACCAGTAGGAGTGGTACTGAGCCCACTCACACACCAGGAAAGAGGCAATTCAATCCAGACCGATATTAATACCAGCTGGAGTGGACCTGAGTCCCACTCACACACCAGGAAAGAGTCAATTCAATCCAGGTCTCTGTGAATACCAGCTGGAGTGATACTGAGTCCCACTCTCACACCAGGAAAGAGTCAATTCAATCCAGGTCTCTATTAATACCAACTGGAGAGGTACGGAGCCCCACTCACTACCAGGAAAGAGCCACTTCAATACATGCTTCGATTAATACCAGCTGAAGTGGTACTGAGACCCACTCACACACCAGGAAAGAGCCAATTCAATCCAGGCCTCGATTAATACCAGCTGCAGTGGTACTGAGTCCCAATCACACACAAGGAGAGAGCTAATTCAATCCCGGCTTCTATCATTACCAGCAGGAGTGGTATTGAGTGCCACTCACACACCAGTAAAGAGCCAATTCAATCCAGACCTCTATTAATACCAGCTGGAGTGGTACTGAGTCCGACTCACATACCAGGAAAGAGACAATTAAATCCAGACCTCAAATAACAACAGCTGGAGTGGTACTGAGTCCCACTCACACACCAGGAAAGAGCCAATTAAATCCGGACCTCAATTAAAATCAACTGGAGTGGTACTGAGTCCCACTCACATACCAGGAAAGAGACAATTAAATCCAGACCACAATTAATAACAGCTGGAGTGGCACTGAGCCCCACTCACACACCAGGAAAGAGCCAATTCAATCGAGAACTCTTAATACCAGCTGCAGTGGGACTGAGCCCCACTTACTCACCAGGGAGGAGACAATTCAATCCAGCCCACTATTCATACCAGCTGGAGTGGTACTGAGTACCACTCAAACACCAGGAAAGAGCCAAATCAATCCAGACCTCTATTAATACCAGCTGGAGTGGTACTGAGTCCCACGCAAACACCAGGAAAGAGCCAAATCAATCCAGAACTCTATTAATACCAGCTGCAGTGGAACTGAGTCTCACTCACACACCAGGAAAGAGTCAATTCAATCCAGAACGCTATGAATACAAGCTGGTGTGGTACTGAGTCCCAATCACACACCAGCTAAGAGGCCATTCCATCCAGGTCTCTATGAATACCAGCTGGAGTGGTACTGAGCCCCACTCACTCACCAGGAAGGAGCCTATTCAATCCGGACCTCTATCAATACCAGCTGGAGTGGCGCTGAGCCCCACTCACTCACCAGGAAAGAGCCAATTCAATCCAGACCTCTATGAATACAAGCTGGTGTGGTACTGAGTCCCAATCACACACCAGGAAAGAGCCAAATCCATCCAGACCTCTATTAATACCAGTTGCAGTGTTACCGAGTCCCACTCACACACCAGGAAAGATGCAATTCAATCCAGGCCTCTATTAGTACCAGCTGGAGTGGAACTGAATCCCACTCACACACCAGGGAAGAGCCATTTCGATCCAGGCCTCGAGCTATAGCGACTGCAGTGGGACTGAGAGCCACTCACACACCAGGAAAGTGCCAGATCAATCCAGACCTCTACTAATACCAGCTGGAGTGGTACTGAGTCCACCTCAAACACCAGGAAAGAGTCAACTCAAACCAGGCCTCTATTAAAAGCGGCTGAAGTGATACTGAGCCCCACTCACACAGCAGGAAGGAGCCAATTCAATCCAGGCCTCTATTCATACCAGCTGGAGTGGTACTGAGTCCCACTCACACACCAGGAAGCAGCCAATTCAATCCAGGCCTCTATTAATACCAGATGGAGTGGTACTGATCCACACTCACACACCAGGAAGGAGCCAATTCAATCCAGGCCTCTATTAATACCAGCTGGAGTGGTACTGAGCCCCACTCACTCACCAGGAAGGAGTCCAATTCAATCCAGACCACTATTAATACCAGCTGGAGTGGTACTGAACCCCACTCACTCACCAGGAAGGAGCCAATTCAATCCAGGCCTCTATTAATACCAGCTGGAGTGGTACTGAGTCCCACTCACACACCAGGAAAGAGGCAATTCAATGCACACCTCGATAAATACCAGCTGAAGTGCTACTGAGCCACACTCACACACCAGGAAAGAGGCAATTCAATCCAGCCGATATTAATACAAGCTGGAGTGGTACTGAGACCCACTCACACACCAGGAAAGAGGCAATTAAATCCAGGTCTCTATTAATACCAGCTGGAGTGGTACTGAGTCCCACTCACACACCAGGGAAGAGCCATTTCGATCCAGGCCTCTATCTATAGCGACTGGAGTGGGACTGAGAGCCACTCACACACCAGGAAAGAGTCAATTCAAACCAGCCCTCTATTAATACCAGCTGGAGTGGTACTGCTTACCACTGACTCACCAGGAAGGAGCCAATTGAATCCAGACCTCTATTAAAAGCAGCTGAAGTGGTACTGAGCACCACTCACTCACCAGGAAGGAGCCAATTCAATCCAGCCCTCTATTCATACCAGCTGGAGTGGTACTGAGTCCCACTCACACACCAGGAAAGAGTCAATTCAAACCAGGCCTCTATTAATACCAGCTGGAATGCACCTGAGTCCCACTCACACACCAGGAAAGAGTCAATTCAAACCGGGCCTCTATTAATACCAGCTGTAATGCACCTGAGTCCCACTCACGCACCAGGAAATAGTCAATTCAAACCAGGCTTCCATTATTAACAGCTGGAGTGGTACCTAGTCCCACTCACACGGCAGGAAAGAGCCAATTCATTCCAGACCTCTTAACACCAGCTGGAGTGGTACTGAGCCAGACTCACTCACCAGGAAGGAGCCAATTCAATCCAGACCTCTATTAATACCAGCTGGAGTGGTACTGAGCCCCACTCACTCACCAGGAAGGAGCCAATTCAATCCAGACCTCTATCAATACCAGCTGGAGTGTTACTGAGCCCCACTCACTCACCAGGAAAGAGCCAATTCAATCCAGACCTCTATGAATACAAGCTGGTGTGGTACTGAGTCCCAATCACACACCAGCTAAGAGGCAATTCAATCCAGGTCTCTATGAATACCAGCTGGAGTGGTACTGAGTCCCACTCACACACCAGGAAAGAGGCAATTCAATCCACACCTCTATAAATACCAGCTGCAGTGGAACTGAGTCTCACTCACACACCAGGAAAGAATCAACTCAATCCAGACCTCTATTAATACCAGCTGGAGTGGTACTGAGACCCACTCACACACCAGGAAAGAGGCAATTAAATCCAGGTCTCTATTAATACCAGCTGGAGTGGTACTGAGTCCCACTCACACACCAGCGAAGAGCCATTTCGATCCAGGCCTCTATCTATAGCGACTGGAGTGGGACTGAGAGCCACTCACACACCAGGAAAGAGTCAATTCAAACCAGGCCTCTATTAATACCAGCTGGAGTGGTACTGCTTCCCGCTGACTCACAAGGAAGGAGCCAATTAAATCCAGACCTCTATTAAAAGCAGCTGAAGTGGTACTGAGCACCACTCACTCACCAGGAAGGAGCCAATTCAATCCAGCCCTCTATTCATACCAGCTGGAGTGGTACTGAGTCCCACTCACACACCAGGAAAGAGTCAATTCAAACCAGGCCTCTATTAATACAAGCTGGAGTGGATCTGAGTCCCACACACACACCTGGAAAGAGGCAATTCAATCCAGGTCTCTATTAATACCAGCTGGAGTGGTACTGAGTCCCACTCAAACACCAGGAAAGAGCCAAATCAATCCAGACCTCTATTAATACCAGCTGCAGTGTTACCGAGTCCCACTCACACACCAGGAAAGAGGCAATTCAATCCACACCTCGATAAATACCAGCTGAAGTGCCACTGAGCCACACTCACACACCAGGAAAGAGGCAATTCAATCCAGGCCTCTATTAATACCAGCTGGAGTGGTACTGAGACCCACTCACACACCAGGAAAGAGGCAATTAAATCCAGGTCTCTATTAATACCAGCTGGAGTGGTACTGAGTCCCACTCACAGACCAGGGAAGAGCCATTTCGATCCAGGCCTCTATCTATAGCGACTGGAGTGGGACTGAGAGCCACTCACACACCAGGAAAGAGTCAATTCAAACCAGGCCTCTATTAATACCAGCTGGAGTGGTACTGCTTCCCGCTGACTCACAAGGAAGGAGCCAATTAAATCCAGACCTCTATTAAAAGCAGCTGAAGTGGTACTGAGCACCACTCACTCACCAGGAAGGAGCCAATTCAATCCAGCCCTCTATTCATACCAGCTGGAGTGGTACTGAGTCCCACTCACACACCAGAAAAGAGTCAATTCAAACCAGGCCTCTATTAATACAAGCTGGAGTGGATCTGAGTCCCACACACACACCTGGAAAGAGGCAATTCAATCCAAGTCTCTATTAATACCAGCTGGAGTGGTACTGAGTCCACCTCAAACACCAGGAAAGAGCCAAATCAATCCAGAAGTCTATTAATACCAGCTGCAGTGTTAACGAGTCCCACTCACACACCAGGAAAGAGGCAATTCAATCCAGGCCTCTAGTAATACCAGATGGAGTGGTACTGAGTCCACCTCACTCACCAGGAAAGAGCCAAGTCAATCCAGGCCTCTATTAATACCAGCTGGAGTGGTACTGAGGCCCACTCAAACACCAGGAAAGAGCCAAATCAATCCAGGCCTCTATTAATACCAGCTGGAGTGGTACGGAGACCCACTCAAACACCAGGAAAGTGCCAAATCAAGCCAGACCTCTATTAATACCAGCTGGAGTGGTACTGAGTCCCACTCAAACACCAGGAAAGAGCCAAATCAATCCAGACCTCTACTAATACCAGCTGGAGTGGTACTGATTCCCACTCAAACACCAGGAAAGAGCCAAATCAATCCAGACCTCTATGAATACCAGCTGGAGTGGTACTGATTCCCACTCAAACACCAGGAAAGAGCCAAATCAATCCAGACCTCTATTAATACCAGCTGGAGTGGTACTGAGTCTCACTCACACACCAGGAAAGAGTCAATTCAATCCAGGCCTCGATAAATACCAGCTGGAGTGGGACTGAGCCGCACTCACACACCAGGATAGAGCCAATTCAATCCAGACCTCTATTAACACCAGCTGGAGTGGTACCGAGACCCACTCACACACCAGGAAAGAGACAATTAAATCCAGGTCTCTATTAATACCAAATGGAGTGGTACTGAGTCCCACTTACATACCAGGAAAGAGAAATATCAATCCACACCTCAAAAATACCAGCTGCAGTGTTACCGAGTCCCACTCACACACGAGGAAAAAGGCAATTAAATCCAGGGCTCTATTAATACCAGCTGGAGTGGTACTGAGTCCCACTCACACACCAGGAAAGAGCCAATTCAATCCAGGCCTCTATAAATACCAACAGAAGTGGTACTGAGCCCCACTCACACAACAGGAAAGAGCCAATTCAGTCCAGGCCTCTATAAATACCAGCTGAAGTGGTATTGAGTCCCACTCACACACCAGGAAAGAGGCAATTCAATCCACACCTCGATAAATACCAGCTGGAGTGGGACTGGGCCCCACTCACACACCAGGAAAGAGCCAATTCAATCCAGACCTCTATTAACACCAGCTGGAGTGGTACCGAGACCCACTGACACACCAGGAAAGAGGCAATTAAATCCAGGTCTCTATTAATACCAGCTGGAGTGGTACTGAGTCCCACTCACACACCAGGAAAGAAAAATATCAATCCACACCTATGTAAATACCAGCTGCAGTGTTACCAATTCCCACTCACACACCAGGAAAGAGGCAATTAAATCCAGGCCTCTATTAATACCAACTGGAGTGGTACTGAGTCTCACTCACACACCAGAAAAAAGTCAATTCCATCCAGGCCTCTATAAATACCAGCTGGAGTGGTACTGAGCCCCAGTCAAGCACCAGGAAAGAGCCACGTCAAGCCAGGACTCTATTCATACCAGCCGGAGTGGAACTGTGTCTCCACACACACCATGAAAGAGCCAAATCAATCCAGGCCTCTATTCATACCAGCTGGTGTGGAACTGAGTCCCCCACACACACCAGGAAAGAGTCAATTCAATCCAGACCTCTATTAATACCAGCTGGAGTGGACCTGAGTCCCACTCACACACCAGCAAAGAGTCAATTCAAACCAGGCCTCTATTAATACCAGCTGGAGTGGAACTGAGTCCGACTCACACACCAGGAAAGAGCCATTTAAATGCAGACCTCTATGAATACCAGCTGGAGTGGTACTGAGTCACACTCACACACCAGGAAAGAGCCAATTCAATCCAGGTCCCTATTAATACCAGCTGGAGTGGTCCTGAGCCCCTGTCACGCACCAGGAAAGAGTCAATTCAATCCCGACCTCTATTAATACCAGCTGGAGTGGACCTGAGTCCCACTCATACACCAGGAAAGAGTCAATTCAAACCAGGCCTCTATTAATCCCAGCTGGAATGGAACTGAGTCCCATTCATACACCAGGAAAGAATCAATTCAAACCAGGCCTCTATTAATGACAGCTGGAGTGCAACTGAGTCCGAATCACACACGAGGAAAGAGTCAATTCAATCCCGACCTCTATTAATACCAGCTGGAGTGGACCTGAGTCCCACTCATACACCAGGAAAGAGTCAATGCAAACCAGGCCTCTATTAATCCCAGCTGGAGTGGACCTGAGTCCCACTCACACCAGGGAAGAGCCAATTCAATCCAGACCTCTTAACACCAGCTGCAGTGGGACTGAGCCGCACTCAATCAATAGGAAGGAGCCAATTCAATCCAGACCTCTATTAACACCAGCTGGAGTGGTACTGAGTCCCACTCACTCACCAGTAAAGAGTCAATTCAATCCTGACCTCTTATTTACACCAGCTGGAGAGGTACTGAGCCCCACTCACACACCAGGAAGGTGCCAATTCAATCCAGACCTCTATTAATACCAGCTGGAGTGGTACTGAGACCCACTCAAACACCAGTTAAAAGCCAAATCAATCCAGACCTCTATTAATACCAGCTGGACTCGTACTGAGTCCAACTTAAACACCAGGAAAGAGCCAAATCAATCCAGACCTCTATTAATACCAGCTGGAGTGGGACTGAGTCCCACTCACACATCAGGAAAGAACCAAATCAATCCAGACCTCTATGAATACCAGCTGGAGTGGTACTGAGTCCACCTCAAACACCAGGAAAGAGCCAAATCAATCCAGGCCACTATTAATACCAGCTGGAGTGGTACTGAGGCTCACTCAAACACCAGGAAAGAGCCAAATCAATCCAGACCTCTATGAATACCAGCTGGAGTGGTACTGAGTCCACCACAAACACCAGGAAAGAGCCAAATCAATCCAGACCTCTATTAATACCAGCTGGAGAGGTACTGAGTCCACCTCAAACACCAGGAAAGAGCCAAATCAATCCAGACCTCTATTAATACCAGCTGGAGTGGTACTGAGACCCACTCAAACACCAGGAAAGAGCCAAATCATTCCAAACCTCCATTAATACCAGCTGGAGTGGTACTGAGTCCACCTCAGACACCAGGAAAGAGCCAATTCAATCCAGACCTCTATTAATACCAGCTGGAGTGGTACTGAGTCCCACTCAAACACCAGGAAAGAGGCAATTCAATCCAGACCTCTATTAATACCAGCTGGAGTGGTGCGGATTCCCACTCAAACACCAGGAAAGAGCCAAATCAATCCAGACCACTATTAATACCAGCTGGAGTGGTACTGAGTCTCACTCACACACCAGGAAAGAGTCAATTCAATCCAGGCCTCGATAAATACCAGCTGGAGTGGGACTGAGCCCCACTCACACACCAGGATAGAGCCAATTCAATCCAGACCTCTATTAACACCAGCTGGAGTGGTACCGAGACCCACTCACACACCAGGAAAGAGGCAATTAAATCCAGGTCTCTATTAATACCAGCTGGAGTGATACTGAGTCCCACTTACACACCAGGAAAGAGAAATATCAATCCACACCTCTATAAATACCAGCTGCAGTGTTACCGAGTCCCACTCACACACGAGGAAAGAGGCAATTAAATCCAGGGCTCTATTAATACCAGCTGGAATGGTACTGAGTCCCACTCACACACCAGGAAAGAGCCAATTCAATCCAGGCCTCTATAAATACCAGCAGTAGTGGTACTGAGTCCCACTCACACACCAGGAAAGAGGCAATTCAATCCACACCTCGATAAATACCAGCTGGAGTGGGACTGGGCCCAACTCACACACCAGGAAAGAGCCAATTCAATCCAGACCTCTATTAACACCAGCTGGAGTGTTACCGAGACCCACTGACACACCAGGAAAGAGGCAATTAAATCCAGGTCTCTATTAATACCAGCTGGAGTGGTACTGAGTCCCACTCACACACCAGGAAAGAAAAATATCAATCCACACCTATATAAATACCAGCTGCAGTGTTACCGATTCCCACTCACACACCAGGAAAGAGGCAATTAAATCCAGGCCTCTATTAATACCAGCTGGAGTGGTACTGAGTCTCACTCACACACCAGAAAAAAGTCAATTCAATCCAGGCCTCTATAAATTCCAGCTGGAGTGGTACTGAGCCCCAGTCAAGTACCAGGAAAGAGCCACGTCAATCCAGGACTCTATTCATACCAGCTGGAGTGGAACTGAGTCCCCCACACACACCAGGAAAGAGTCAATTCAATCCAGACCTCTATTGATACCAGCTGGAGTGGACCTGAGTCCCACTCACACACCAGCGAAGAGTCAATTCAAACCAGGCCTCTATTAATACCAGCTGGAGTGGAACTGAGTCCGACTCACACACCAGGAAAGAGCCAATATAATCCAGACCTCTATGAATACCAGCTGGAGTGGCACTGAGTCCCACTCACACACCAGGAAAGAGGCAATTCAATCCAGGCCTCGATAAAAACCAGTTGGAGTGGCACTGAGCCCCACTCACACACCAGGAAAGAGGCAATTCAATCCAGACCTCTATGAATACCAGCTGGAGTGGTACTGAGTCCCAATCGCACACCAGCTAAGAGGCAATTCAATCCAGGTCTCTATGAATACCAGCTGGAGTGGTACTGAGTCTCACTCAAACACCCGGAAAGAGCAAAATCAATCCAGACCTCTATTAATACCAGCTGGAGTGGGACCAAGTCCCACTCACACACCAGGAAAAGGGCAATTCAATCCACACCTCGATAAATACCAGCTGCAGTATTACCGAGACCCACTCACACACCAGGAAAGAGGCAATAAAATCCAGGCCTCTATTAATACCAGCTGGAGTGGTACTGAGTCACACTCACACACCAGGAAAGAGGCAATTCAATCCACACCTCGATAAATACCAGCTGCAGTGTTACCGAGTCCCACTCACTCACCAGGAAAGAGCCAATTCAATCCAGACCTCTATGAATACCAGTTGGAGTGGTCCTGAGTCCCACTCACACACCAGGAAAGAGTCAATTCAAATCAGGCCTCTATTAATACCAGCTGGAGTGGTACTGAGTCCCACTTAAACACCAGGAAAGAGCCAAATCAATCCAGACCTCTATTAATACCAGCTGGAGTGGTACTGAGTCCACCTCAAACACCAGGAAAGAGCCAAATCAATCCAGACCTCTATTAATACCAGCTGGAGTGGTACTGAGACCCACTCAAACACCAGGAAAAAGCCAAATCAATCCAGACCTCTATTAATACCAGCTGAAGTGGGACTGAGTCCCACTCACGCACGAGGAAAGAACCGAATCAATCCAGACCTCTATTAATACCAGCTGGATGGGTAGTGTGTCCCACTCACACAACAGGAAAGAGCCAATTCAGTCCAGGCCTCTATAAATACCAGCTGAAGTGGTATTGACTCCCACTCACACACCAGGAAAGAGGCAATTCAATCCACACCTCGATAAATACCAGCTGGAGTGGGACTGGGCCCCACTCACACACCTGGAAAGAGCCAATTCAATCCAGACCTCTATTAACAGCAGCTGGAGTGGTACCGAGACCCACTCACACACCAGGAAAGAAAAATATCAATCCACACCTATATAAATACCAGCTGCAGTGTTACCGATTCCCACTCACACACCAGGAAAGAGGCAATTAAATCCAGGCCTCTATTAATACCAGCTGGAGTGGTACTGAGTCTCACTCACACACCAGAAAAAAGTCAATTCAATCCAGGCCTCCATAAATACCAGCCGGACTGGAACTGAGTCTCCCACACACACCAGGAAAGAGCCAAATCAATCCAGGCCTCTATTCATACCAGCTGGAGTGGAACTGAGTCCCCCACACACACCAGGAAAGAGTCAATTCCATCCAGACCTCTATTAATACCAGCTGGAGTGGACCTGAGTCCCACTCACACACCAGCAAAGAGTCAATTCAAACCAGGCCTCTACTAATACCAGCTGGAGTGGAACTGAATCCGACTCACACACCAGGAAAGAGCCAATTAAATCCAGACCTCTATGAATACCAGCTGGAGTGGTACTGAGTCACACTCACACACCAGGAAAGAGCCAATTCAATCCAGGTCCCTACTAATACCAACTGGAGTGGACCTGAGCCCCTGTCACGCACCAGGAAAGAGTCGATTCAAACCAGGCCTCTATTAATCACAGCTGGAGTGGAACTGAGTCCCACTCATACACCAGGAATGAGTCAATTCAAACCAGGCCTCTATTAATCACAGCTGGAGTGCAACTGAGTCCGAATCACACACCAGGAAAGAGTCAATTCAATCCAGACCTCTATTAATACCAGCTGGAGTGGACCTGAGTCCCACTCATACACCAGGAAAGAGTCAATTCAAACCAGGCCTCTATTAATCCCAGCTGGAGTGGACCTGAGCCCAACTCACACACCAGGAAGGTGCCAATTCAATCCAGACATCTATTAATACCAGCTGGAGTGGTACTGAGACCCACTCAAACACCAGGAAAAAGCCAAATCAATCCAGACCTCTATTAATACCAGCTGGATGGGTACTGAGCCCCACTCACACAACAGGAAAGAGGCAATTCAGTCCAGGCCTCTTTAAATACCAGCTGAAGTGGTATTGAGTCCCACTCATACACCAGGAAAGAGGCAATTCAATCCACACCTCGATAAATACCAGCTGGAGTGGGACTGGGCCCCACTCACACACCAGGAAAGAGCCAATTCAATCCATACCTCTATTAACACCAGCTGGAGTGGTACCGAGACCCACTGACACACCAGGAAAGAGGCAATTAAATCCAGGTCTCTATTAATACCAGCTGGAGTGGTACTGAGTCCCACTCACACACCAGGAAAGAAAAATATCAATCCACACCTATATAAATACCAGCTGCAGTGTTACCGATTCCCACTCACACACCAGGAAAGAGGCAATTCAATCCAGGCCTCTATTAATACCAGCTGGAGTGGTACTGAGTCTCAGTCACACACCAGAAAAAAGTCAATTCAATCCAGGACTCTATTCATACCAGCTGGAGTGGAACTGAGTCCCCCACACACACCAGGAAAGATTCAGTTCTATCCAGACCTCTATTAATACCAGGTGGAGTGGACCTGAGTCCCACTCACACACCAGCAAAGAGTCAATTCAAACCAGGCCTCTATTAATACCAGCTGGAGTGGAACTGAGTCCGACTCACACACCAGGAAAGAGCCAATTAAATCCAGACCTCTATGAATACCAGCTGGAGTGGCACTGAGTCCCACTCACACACCAGGAAAGACGCAATTCAATCCAGGCCTCGATAAAAACCAGTTGGAGTGGCACTGAGCCCCACTCACACACCAGGAAAGAGGCAATTCAATCCAGACCTCTATGAATACCAGCTGGAGTGGTACTGAGACCCAATCGCACACCAGCTAAGAGGCAATTCAATCCAGGTCTCTATGAATACCAGCTGGAGTGGTACTGAGTCTCACTCAAACACCCGGAAAGAGCAAAATCAATCCAGACCTCTATTAATACCAGCTGGAGTGGGACAGAGTCCCACTCACACACCAGGAAAAGGGCAATTCAATCCACACCTCGATAAATACCAGCTGCAGTGTTACCGAGACCCACTCACACACCAGGAAAGAGGCAATTAAATCCAGGCCTCTATTAATACCAGCTGCAGTGTTACCGAGTCCCACTCACTCACCAGGAAAGAGCCAATTCAATCCAGACCTCTATGAATACCAGTTGGAGTGGTCCTGAGTCCCACTCACACACCAGAAAAGAGTCAATTCAAACCAGGCCTCTATTAATACCAGCTGGAGTGGTACTGAGTCCACCTCAAACACCAGGAAAGAGCCAAATCAATCCAGACCTCTATTAATACCAGCTGGAGTGGTACTGAGACCCACTCAAACACCAGGAAAAAGCCAAATCAATCCAGACCTCTATTAATACCAGCTGGACTCGGACTGAGTCCCACACAAACACCAGGAAAGAGCCAAATCAATCCAGGCCTCGATAAATACCAGCTGAAGTGGTATTGAGTCCCACTCACACACCAGGAAAGAGGCAATTCAATCCACACCTCGATAAATACCAGCTGGAGTGGGACTGGGCCCCACTCACACACCAGGAAAGAGCCAATTCAATCCAGACCTCTATTAACACCAGCTGGAGTGGTACCGAGACCCACTGACATACCAGGAAAGTGGCAATTAAATCCAGGTCTCTATTAATTCCAGCTGGAGTGGACCTGAGTCCCACTCATACACCAGGAAAGAGTCAATTCAAACCAGGCCTCTATTAATCCCAGCTGGAGTGGACCTGAGCCCCACTCACACACCAGGAAGGTGCCAATTCAATCCAGACCTCTATTAATACCAGCTGGAGTGGTACTGAGACCCACTCAAACACCAGGAAAAAGCCAAATCAATCCAGACCTCTATTAATACCAGCTGGATGGGTACTGAGCCCCACTCACACAGCAGGAAAGAGCCAATTCAGTCCAGGCCTCTTTAAATACCAGCTGAAGTGGTATTGAGTCCCACTCATACACCAGGAAAGAGGCAATTCAATCCACACCTCGATAAATACCAGCTGGAGTGGGACTGGGCCCCACTCACACACCAGGAAAGAGCCAATTCAATCCATACCTCTATTAACACCAGCTGGAGTGGTACCGAGACCCACTGACACACCAGGAAAGAGGCAATTAAATCCAGGTCTCTATTAATACCAGCTGGAGTGGTACAGAGTCCAACTCACACACCAGGAAAGAAAAATATCAATCCACACCTATATAAATACCAGCTGCAGTGTTACCGATTCCCACTCACACACCAGGAAAGAGGCAATTAAATCCAGGCCTCTATTAATACCAGCTGGAGTGGTACTGAGTCTCAGTCACACACCAGAAAAAAGTCAATTCAATCCAGGCCTCTATAAATACCAGCTGGAGTGGTACTGAGCCCCAGTCAAGCACCAGGAAATAGCCACGTCAATCCAGGACTCTATTCATACCAGCTGGAGTGGAACTGAGTCCCCCACACACACCAGGAAAGATTCAGTTCTATCCAGACCTCTATTAATACCAGGTGGAGTGGACCTGAGTCCCACTCACACACCAGCAAAGAGTCAATTCAAACCAGGCCTCTATTAATACCAGCTGGAGTGGAACTGAGTCCGACTCACACACCAGGAAAGAGCCAATTAAATCCAGACCTCTATGAATACCAGCTGGAGTGGCACTGAGTCCCACTCACACACCAGGAAAGAGGCAATTCAATCCAGGCCTCGATAAAAACCAGTTGGAGTGGCACTGAGCCCCACTCACACACCAGGAAAGAGGCAATTCAATCCAGACCTCTATGAATACCAGCTGGAGTGGTACTGAGACCCAATCGCACACCAGCTAAGAGGCAATTCAATCCAGGTCTCTATGAATACCAGCTGGAGTGGTACTGAGTCTCACTCAAACACCCGGAAAGAGCAAAATCAATCCAGACCTCTATTAATACCAGCTGGAGTGGGACACAGTCCCACTCACACACCAGGAAAAGGGCAATTCAATCCACACCTCGATAAATACCAGCTGCAGTGTTACCGAGACCCACTCACACACCAGGAAAGAGGCAATTAAATCCAGGCCTCTATTAATACCAGCTGCAGTGTTACCGAGTCCCACTCACTCACCAGGAAAGAGCCAATTCAATCCAGACCTCTATGAATACCAGTTGGAGTGGTCCTGAGTCCCACTCACACACCAGAAAAGCGTCAATTCAAACCAGGCCTCTATTAATACCAGCTGGAGTGGTACTGAGTCCCACTCAAACACCAGCAAAGAGCCAAATCAATCCAGACCTCTATTAATACCAGCTGGAGTGGTACTGAGTCCACCTCAAACACCAGGAAAGAGCCAAATCAATCCAGACCTCTATTAATACCAGCTGGAGTGGTACTGAGACCCACTCAAACACCAGGAAAAAGCCAAATCAATCCAGACCTCTATTAATACCAGCTGGACTCGGACTGAGTCCCACACAAACACCAGGAAAGAGCCAAATCAATCCAGGCCTCGATAAATACCAGCTGAAGTGGTATTGAGTCCCACTCACACACCAGAAAAGCGTCAATTCAAACCAGGCCTCTATTAATACCAGCTGGAGTGGTACTGAGTCCCACTCAAACACCAGCAAAGAGCCAAATCAATCCAGACCTCTATTAATACCAGCTGGAGTGGTACTGAGTCCACCTCAAACACCAGGAAAGAGCCAAATCAATCCAGACCTCTATTAATACCAGCTGGAGTGGTACTGAGACCCACTCAAACACCAGGAAAAAGCCAAATCAATCCAGACCTCTATTAATACCAGCTGGACTCGGACTGAGTCCCACACAAACACCAGGAAAGAGCCAAATCAATCCAGGCCTCGATAAATACCAGCTGAAGTGGTATTGAGTCCCACTCACACACCAGGAAAGAGGCAATTCAATCCACACCTCGATAAATACCAGCTGGAGTGGGACTGGGCCCCACTCACACACCAGGAAAGAGCCAATTCAATCCAGACCTCTATTAACACCAGCTGGAGTGGTACCGAGACCCACTGACATACCAGGAAAGTGGCAATTAAATCCAGGTCTCTATTAGTTCCAGCTGGAGTGGTACTGAGTCCCACTCACACACCAGGAAAGAAAAATATCAATCCACACCTATATAAATACCAGCTGCAGTGTTACCGATTCCCACTCACACACCAGGAAAGAGGCAATTAAATCCAGGCCTCTATTAATACCAGCTGGAGTGGTACTGAGTCCCACTCAAACACCAGCAAAGAGCCAAATCAATCCAGACCTCTATTAATACCAGCTGGAGTGGTACTGAGTCCACCTCAAACACCAGGAAAGAGCCAAATCAATCCAGACCTCTATTAATACCAGCTGGAGTGGTACTGAGACCCACTCTAACACCAGGAAAAAGCCAAATCAATCCAGACCTCTATTAATACCAGCTGGACTCGGACTGAGTCCCACTCACACAACAGGAAAGAGCCAATTCAGTCCAGGCCTCTATAAATACCAGCTGAAGTGGTATTGAGTCCCACTCACACACCAGGAAAGAGGCAATTCAATCCACACCTCGATAAATACCAGCTGGAGTGGGACTGGGCCCCACTCACACACCTGGAAAGAGCCAATTCAATCCAGACCTCTATTAACAGCAGCTGGAGTGGTACCGAGACCCACTCACACACCAGGAAAGAAAAATATCAATCCACACCTATATAAATACCAGCTGCAGTGTTACCGATTCCCACTCACACACCAGGAAAGAGGCAATTAAATCCAGGCCTCTATTAATACCAGCTGGAGTGGTACTGAGTCTCACTCACACACCAGAAAAAAGTCAATTCAATCCAGGCCTCCATAAATACCAGCCGGACTGGAACTGAGTCCCCCACACACACCAGGAAAGAGCCAAATCAATCCAGGCCTCTATTCATACCAGCTGGAGTGGAACTGAGTACCCCACACACACCAGGAAAGAGTCAATTCAATCCAGACCTCTATTAATACCAGCTGGAGTTGACCTGAGTCCCACTCACACACCAGCAAAGAGTCAATTCAAACCAGGCCTCTACTAATACCAGCTGGAGTGGAACTGAATCCGACTCACACACCAGGAAAGAGCCAATTAAATCCAGACCTCTATGAATACCAGCTGGAGTGGTACTGAGTCACACTCACACACCAGGAAAGAGCCAATTCAATCCAGGTCCCTACTAATACCAGCTGGAGTGGTCCTGAGCCCCTGTCACGCACCAGGAAAGAGTCGATTCAAACCAGGCCTCTATTAATCACAGCTGGAGTGGAACTGAGTCCGAATCACACACCAGGAAAGAGTCAATTCAATCCAGACCTCTATTAATACCAGCTGGAGTGGACCTGAGTCCCACTCATACACCAGGAAAGAGTCAATTCAAACCAGGCCTCTATTAATCCCAGCTGGAGTGGACCTGAGCCCCACTCACACACCAGGAAAGAGCCAATTCAGTCCAGGCCTCTTTAAATCCCAGCTGAAGTGGTATTGAGTCCCACTCATACACCAGGAAAGAGGCAATTCAATCCACACCTCGATAAATACCAGCTGGAGTGGGACTGGGCCCCACTCACACACCAGGAAAGAGCCAATTCAATCCATACCTCTATTAACACCAGCTGGAGTGGTACCGAGACCCACTGACACACCAGGAAAGAGGCAATTAAATCCAGGTCTCTATTAATACCAGCTGGAGTGGTACTGAGTCCCACTCACACACCAGGAAAGAAAAATATTAATCCACACCTATATAAATACCAGCTGCAGTGTTACCGATTCCCACTCACACACCAGGAAAGAGGCAATTAAATCCAGGCCTCTATTAATACCAGCTGGAGTGGTACTGAGTCTCACTCACACACCAGAAAAAAGTCAATTCAATCCAGGCCTCTATAAATACCAGCTGGAGTGGTACTGAGCCCCAGTCAAGCACCAGGAAATAGCCACGTCAATCCAGGACTCTATTCATACCAGCTGGAGTGGAACTGAGTCCCCCACACACACCAGGAAAGATTCAGTTCTATCCAGACCTCTATTAATACCAGGTGGAGTGGACCTGAGTCCCACTCACACACCAGCAAAGAGTCAATTCAAACCAGGCCTCTATTAATACCAGCTGGAGTGGAACTGAGTCCGACTCACACACCAGGAAAGAGCCAATTAAATCCAGACCTCTATGAATACCAGCTGGAGTGGCACTGAGTCCCACTCACACACCAGGAAAGACGCAATTCAAACCAGGCCTCGATAAAAACCAGTTGGAGTGGCACTGAGCCCCACTCACACACCAGGAAAGAGGCAATTCAATCCAGACCTCTATGAATACCAGCTGGAGTGGTACTGAGTCCCACTCGCACACCAGCTAAGAGGCAATTCAATCCAGGTCTCTATGAATACCAGCTGGAGTGGTACTGAGTCTCACTCAAACACCCAGAAAGAGCCAAATCAATCCAGACCTCTATTAATACCAGCTGGAGTGGTACTGAGTCCACCTCAAACACCAGGAAAGAGCCAAATCAATCCAGACCTCTATTAATACCAGCTGGAGTGGTACTGAGACCCACTCAAACACCAGGAAAAAGCCAAATCAATCCAGACCTCTATTAATACCAGCTGGACTCGGACTGAGTCCCACACAAACACCAGGAAAGAGCCAAATCAATCCAGGCCTCGATAAATACCAGCTGAAGTGGTATTGAGTCCCACTCACACACCAGGAAAGAGGCAATTCAATCCACACCTCGATAAATACCAGCTGGAGTGGGACTGGGCCCCACTCACACACCAGGAAAGAGCCAATTCAATCCAGACCTCTATTAACACCAGCTGGAGTGGTACCGAGACCCACTGACATACCAGGAAAGTGGCAATTAAATCCAGGTCTCTATTAATACCAGCTGGAGTGGTACTGAGTCCCACTCACACACCAGAAAAGAAAAATATCAATCCACACCTATATAAATACCAGCTGCAGTGTTACCGATTCCCACTCACACACCAGGAAAGAGGCAATTAAATCCAGGCCTCTATTAATACCAGCTGGAGTGGTACTGAGTCCCACTCAAACACCAGCAAAGAGCCAAATCAATCCAGACCTCTATTAATACCAGCTGGAGTGGTACTGAGTCCACCTCAAACACCAGGAAAGAGCCAAATCAATCCAGACCTCTATTAATACCAGCTGGAGTGGTACTGAGACCCACTCAAACACCAGGAAAAAGCCAAATCAATCCAGACCTCTATTAATACCAGCTGGACTCGGACTGAGTCCCACTCACACAACAGGAAAGAGCCAATTCAGTCCAGGCCTCTATAAATACCAGCTGAAGTGGTATTGAGTCCCACTCACACACCAGGAAAGAGGCAATTCAATCCACACCTCGATAAATACCAGCTGGAGTGGGACTGGGCCCCACTCACACACCTGGAAAGAGCCAATTCAATCCAGACCTCTATTAACAGCAGCTGGAGTGGTACCGAGACCCACTCACACACCAGGAAAGAAAAATATCAATCCACACCTATATAAATACCAGCTGCAGTGTTACCGATTCCCACTCACACACCAGGAAAGAGGCAATTAAATCCAGGCCTCTATTAATACCAGCTGGAGTGGTACTGAGTCTCACTCACACACCAGAAAAAAGTCAATTCAATCCAGGCCTCCATAAATACCAGCCGGACTGGAACTGAGTCCCCCACACACACCAGGAAAGAGCCAAATCAATCCAGGCCTCTATTCATACCAGCTGGAGTGGAACTGAGTCCCCCACACACACCAGGAAAGAGTCAATTCAATCCAGACCTCTATTAATACCAGCTGGAGTGGACCTGAGTCCCACTCACACACCAGCAAAGAGTCAATTCAAACCAGGCCTCTACTAATACCAGCTGGAGTGGAACTGAATCCGACTGACACACCAGGAAAGAGCCAATTAAATCCAGACCTCTATGAATACCAGCTGGAGTGGTACTGAGTCACACTCACACACCAGGAAAGAGCCAATTCAATCCAGGTCCCTACTAATACCAGCTGGAGTGGTCCTGAGCCCCTGTCACGCACCAGGAAAGAGTCGATTCAAACCAGGCCTCTATTAATCACAGCTGGAGTGGAACTGAGTCCCACTCATACACCAGGAAAGAGTCAATTCAAACCAGGCCTCTATTATTCACAGCTGGAGTGCAACTGAGTCCGAATCACACACCAGGAAAGAGTCAATTCAATCCAGACCTCTATTAATACCAGCTGGAGTGGACCTGAGTCCCACTCATACACCAGGAAAGAGTCAATTCAAACCAGGACTCTATTAATCCCAGCTGGAGTGGACCTGAGCCCCACTCACACACCAGGAAGTTGCCAATTCAATCCAGACCTCTATTAATACCAGCTGGAGTGGTACTGAGACCCACTCAAACACCAGGAAAAAGCCAAATCAATCCAGACCTCTATTAATACCAGCTGGATGGGTACTGAGCCCCACTCACACAACAGGAAAGAGCCAATTCAGTCCAGGACTCTTTAAATACCAGCTGAAGTGGTATTGAGTCCCACTCATACACCAGGAAAGAGGCAATTCAATCCACACCTCGATAAATACCAGCTGGAGTGGGACTGGGCCCCACTCACACACCAGGAAAGAGCCAATTCAATCCATAACTCTATTAACACCAGCTGGAGTGGTACCGAGAACCACTGACACACCAGGAAAGAGGCAATTAAATCCAGGTCTCTATTAATACCAGCTGGAGTGGTACTGAGTCCCACTCACACACCAGGAAAGAAAAATATCAATCTACACCTATATAAATACCAGCTGCAGTGTTACCGATTCCCACTCACACACCAGGAAAGAGGCAATTAAATCCAGGCCTCTATTAATACCAGCTGGAGTGGTACTGAGTCTCAGTCACACACCAGAAAAAAGTCAATTCAATCCAGGCCTCTATAAATACCAGCTGGAGTGGTACTGAGCCCCAGTCAAGCACCAGGAAATAGCCACGTCAATCCAGGACTCTATTCATACCAGCTGGAGTGGAACTGAGTCCCCCACACACACCAGGAAAGATTCAGTTCTATCCAGACCTCTATTAATACCAGGTGGAGTGGACCTGAGTCCCACTCACACACCAGCAAAGAGTCAATTCAAACCAGGCCTCTATTAATACCAGCTGGAGTGGAACTGAGTCCGACTCACACACCAGGAAAGAGCCAATTAAATCCAGACCTCTATGAATACCAGCTGGAGTGGCACTGAGTCCCACTCACACACCAGGAAAGAGGCAATTCAATCCAGACCTCTATGAATACCAGCTGGAGTGGTACTGAGACCCAATCGCACACCAGCTAAGAGGCAATTCAATCCAGGTCTCTATGAATACCAGCTGGAGTGGTACTGAGTCTCACTCAAACACCCGGAAAGAGCAAAATCAATCCAGACCTCTATTAATACCAGCTGGAGTGGGACAGAGTCCCACTCACACACCAGGAAAAGGGCAATTCAATCCACACCTCGATAAATACCAGCTGCAGTGTTACCGAGACCCACTCACACACCAGGAAAGAGGCAATTAAATCCAGGCCTCTATTAATACCAGCTGCAGTGTTACCGAGTCCCACTCACTCACCAGGAAAGAGCCAATTCAATCCAGACCTCTATGAATACCAGTTGGAGTGGTCCTGAGTCCCACTCACACACCAGAAAAGAGTCAATTCAAACCAGGCCTCTATTAATACCAGCTGGAGTGGTACTGAGTCCCACTCAAACACCAGCAAAGAGCCAAATCAATCCAGACCTCTATTAATACCAGCTGGAGTGGTACTGAGTCCACCTCAAACACCAGGAAAGAGCCAAATCAATCCAGACCTCTATTAATACCAGCTGGAGTGGTACTGAGACCCACTCAAACACCAGGAAAAAGCCAAATCAATCCAGACCTCTATTAATACCAGCTGGACTCGGACTGAGTCCCACACAAACACCAGGAAAGAGCCAAATCAATCCAGGCCTCGATAAATACCAGCTGAAGTGGTATTGAGTCCCACTCACACACCAGGAAAGAGGCAATTCAATCCACACCTCGATAAATACCAGCTGGAGTGGGACTGGGCCCAACTCACACACCAGGAAAGAGCCAATTCAATCCAGACCTCTATTAACACCAGCTGGAGTGGTACCGAGACCCACTGACATACCAGGAAAGTGGCAATTAAATCCAGGTCTCTATTAATACCAGCTGGAGTGGTACTGAGTCCCACTCACACACCAGGAAAGAAAAATATCAATCCACACCTATATAAATACCAGCTGCAGTGTTACCGATTCCCACTCACACACCAGGAAAGAGGCAATTAAATCCAGGCCTCTATTAATACCAGCTGGAGTGGTACTGAGTCTCACTCACACACCAGAAAAAAGTCAATTCAATCCAGGCCTCTATAAATACCAGCCGGAGTGGAACTGAGTCCCCCACACACACCAGGAAAGAGCCAAATCAATCCAGGCCTCTATTCATACCAGCTGGAGTGGAACTGAGTCCCCCACACACACCAGGAAAGAGTCAATTCAATCCAGACCTCTATTAATACCATCTGGAGAGGACCTGAGTCCCACTCACACACCAGCAAAGAGTCAATTCAAACCAGGCCTCTATTAATACCAGCTGGAGTGGAACTGAATCCGACTCACACACCAGGAAAGAGCCAATTAAATCCAGACCTCTATGAATACCAGCTGGAGTGGTACTGAGTCACACTCACACACCAGGAAAGAGCCAATTCAATCCAGGTCCCTATTAATACCAGCTGGAGTGGTCCTGAGCCCCTGTCACGCACCAGGAAAGAGTCAATTCAAACCAGGCCTCTATTAATCACAGCTGGAGTGGAACTGAGTCCCACTCATACACCAGGAAAGAGTCAATTCAAACCAGGCCTCTATTAATCACAGCTGGAGTGGACCTGAGCCCCACTCACACACCAGGAAGGTGCCAATTCAATCCAGACCTCTATTAATAACAGCTGGAGTGGACCTGAATCCCACTCACACACCAGCAAAGAGTCAATTCAAACCAGGCCTCTATTAATACCAGCTGGAGTGGAACTGAATCCGACTCACACACCGGGAAAGAGCCAATTAAATCCAGACCTCTATGAATACCAGCTGGAGTGGTACTGAGTCACACTCACACACCAGGAAAGAGCCAATTCAATCCAGGTCCCTATTAATACCAGTTGGAGTGGTCCTGAGCCCCTGTCACGCACCAGGAAAGAGTCAATTCAAACCAGGCCTCTATTAATCACAGCTGGAGTGGAACTGAGTCCCACTCATACACCAGGAAAGAGTCAATTCAAACCAGGCCTCTATTAATCACAGCTGGAGTGCAACTGAGTCCGAATCACACACCAGGAAAGAGTCAATTCAATCCAGACCTCTAATAATACCAGCTGGAGTGGACCTGAGTCCCACTCATACACCAGGAAAGAGTCAATTCAATCCAGGCCTCTATTAATCCCAGCTGGAGTGGACCTGAGCCCCACTCACACACCAGGAAGGTGCCAATTCAATCCAGACCTCTATTAATACCAGCTGGAGTGGTACTGAGACCCACTCAAACACCAGGAAAAAGCCAAATCAATCCAGACCTCTATTAATACCAGCTGGATGGGTACTGAGCCCCACACACACAACAGGAAAGAGCCAATTCAGTCCAGGCCTCTTTAAATACCAGCTGAAGTGGTATTGAGTCCCACTCATACACCAGGAAAGAGGCAATTCAATCCACACCTCGATAAATACCAGCTGGAGTGGGACTGGGCCCCACTCACACACCAGGAAAGAGCCAATTCAATCCATACCTCTATTAACACCAGCTGGAGTGGTACCGAGAACCACTGACACACCAGGAAAGAGGCAATTAAATCCAGGTCTCTATTAATACCAGCTGGAGTGGTACTGAGTCCCACTCACACACCAGGAAAGAAAAATATCAATCTACACCTATATAAATACCAGCTGCAGTGTTACCGATTCCCACTCACACACCAGGAAAGAGGCAATTAAATCCAGGCCTCTATTAATACCAGCTGGAGTGGTACTGAGCCCCAGTCAAGCACCAGGAAATAGCCACGTCAATCCAGGACTCTATTCATACCAGCTGGAGTGGAACTGAGTCCCCCACACACACCAGGAAAGATTCAGTTCTATCCAGACCTCTATTAATACCAGGTGGAGTGGACCTGAGTCCCACTCACACACCAGCAAAGAGTCAATTCAAACCAGGCCTCTATTAATACCAGCTGGAGTGGAACTGAGTCCGACTCACACACCAGGAAAGAGCCAATTAAATCCAGACCTCTATGAATACCAGCTGGAGTGGCACTGAGTCCCACTCACACACCAGGAAAAACGCAATTCAATCCAGGCCTCGATAAAAACCAGTTGGAGTGGCACTGAGCCCCACTCACACACCAGGAAAGAGGCAATTCAATCCAGACCTCTATGAATACCAGCTGGAGTGGTACTGAGACCCAATCGCACACCAGCTAAGAGGCAATTCAATCCAGGTCTCTATGAATACCAGCTGGAGTGGTACTGAGTCTCACTCAAACACCCGGAAAGAGCAAAATCAATCCAGACCTCTATTAATACCAGCTGGAGTGGGACACAGTCCCACTCACACACCAGGAAAAGGGCAATTCAATCCACACCTCGATAAATACCAGCTGCAGTGTTACCGAGACCCACTCACACACCAGGAAAGAGGCAATTAAATCCAGGCCTCTATTAATACCAGCTGCAGTGTTACCGAGTCCCACTCACTCACCAGGAAAGAGCCAATTCAATCCAGACCTCTATGAATACCAGTTGGAGTGGTCCTGAGTCCCACTCACACACCAGAAAAGAGTCAATTCAAACCAGGCCTCTATTAATACCAGCTGGAGTGGTACTGAGTCCCACTCAAACACCAGCAAAGAGCCAAATCAATCCAGACCTCTATTAATACCAGCTGGAGTGGTACTGAGTCCACCTCAAACACCAGGAAAGAGCCAAATCAATCCAGACCTCTATTAATACCAGCTGGAGTGGTACTGAGACCCACTCAAACACCAGGAAAAAGCCAAATCAATCCAGACCTCTATTAATACCAGCTGGACTCGGACTGAGTCCCACACAAACACCAGGAAAGAGCCAAATCAATCCAGGCCTCGATAAATACCAGCTGAAGTGGTATTGAGTCCCACTCACACACCAGGAAAGAGGCAATTCAATCCACACCTCGATAAATACCAGCTGGAGTGGGACTGGGCCCCACTCACACACCAGGAAAGAGCCAGTTCAATCCAGACCTCTATTAACACCAGCTGGAGTGGTACCGAGACCCACTGACATACCAGGAAAGTGGCAATTAAATCCAGGTCTCTATTAATACCAGCTGGAGTGGTACTGAGTCCCACTCACACACCAGGAAAGAAAAATATCAATCCACTCCTATATAAATACCAGCTGCAGTGTTACCGATTCCCACTCACACACCAGGAAAGAGGCAATTAAATCCAGGCCTCTATTAATACCAGCTGGAGTGGTACTGAGTCTCACTCACACACCAGAAAAAAGTCAATTCAATCCAGGCCTCTATAAATACCAGCCGGAGTGGAACTGAGTCCCCCACACACACCAGGAAAGAGCCAAATCAATCCAGGCCTCTATTCATACCAGCTGGAGTGGAACTGAGTCCCCCACACACACCAGGAAAGAGTCAATTCAATCCAGACCTCTATTAATACCATCTGGAGAGGACCTGAGTCCCACTCACACACCAGCAAAGAGTCAATTCAAACCAGGCCTCTATTAATACCAGCTGGAGTGGAACTGAATCCGACTCACACACCAGGAAAGAGCCAATTAAATCCAGACCTCTATGAATACCAGCTGAAGTGGTACTGAGTCACACTCACACACCAGGAAAGAGCCAATTCAATCCAGGTCCCTATTAATACCAGCTGGAGTGGTCCTGAGCCCCTGTCACGCACCAGGAAAGAGTCAATTCAAACCAGGCCTCTATTAATCACAGCTGGAGTGGAACTGAGTCCCACTCATACACCAGGAAAGAGTCAATTCAAACCAGGCCTCTATTAATCACAGCTGGAGTGGACCTGAGCCCCACTCACACACCAGGAAGGTGCCAATTCAATCCAGACCTCTATTAATAACAGCTGGAGTGGACCTGAATCCCACTCACACACCAGCAAAGAGTCAATTCAAACCAGGCCTCTATTAATACCAGCTGGAGTGGAACTGAATCCGACTCACACACCGGGAAAGAGCCAATTAAATCCAGACCTCTATGAATACCAGCTGGAGTGGTACTGAGTCACACTCACACACCAGGAAAGAGCCAATTCAATCCAGGTCCCTATTAATACCAGTTGGAGTGGTCCTGAGCCCCTGTCACGCACCAGGAAAGAGTCAATTCAAACCAGGCCTCTATTAATCACAGCTGGAGTGGAACTGAGTCCCACTCATACACCAGGAAAGAGTCAATTCAAACCAGGCCTCTATTAATCACAGCTGGAGTGCAACTGAGTCCGAATCACACACCAGGAAAGAGTCAATTCAATCCAGACCTCTAATAATACCAGCTGGAGTGGACCTGAGTCCCACTCATACACCAGGAAAGAGTCAATTCAATCCAGGCCTCTATTAATCCCAGCTGGAGTGGACCTGAGCCCCACTCACACACCAGGAAGGTGCCAATTCAATCCAGACCTCTATTAATACCAGCTGGAGTGGTACTGAGACCCACTCAAACACCAGGAAAAAGCCAAATCAATCCAGACCTCTATTAATACCAGCTGGACTCGTACTGAGTCCCACTTAAACACCAGGAAAGAGCCAAATCAATCCAGACCTCTATTAATACAAGCTGGTGTGGGACTGAGTCCCACTCACACACCAGGAAAGAACCGAATCAATCCAGACCTTTATTAATACCAGCTGTAGTGGTACTGAGTCCACTACAAACACCAGGAAAGAGCCAAATCAATCCAGGCCTCTATTAATACCAGCTGGAGTGGTACTGAGGCCCACTCAAACACCAGGAAAGAGCCAAATCAATCCAGACCTCTATTAATACCAGCTGGAGAGGTACTGAGTCCACCTCAAAAACCAGGAAAGAGCCAAATCAATCCAGACCTCTATTAATACCAGCTGGAATGGTACTGAGTCCACCTCAGACACCAGGAAAGAGCCAAATCAATCCCGACCTCTATTAATACCAGCTGGAGTGGGACTGAATTGACTCTTTCCTGGTGTATGAGTGGGACTTTAACTTTCCAAATATCGACTGGAAATACTATAGTTCGAGTACTTTAGATGGGTCAGTTTTTGTCCAGTGTGTGCAGGAGGGTTTTCTGACACAGTATGTAGACAGGCCAACCAGGGGCGATGCCACATTGGATTTGGTACTGGGAAATGAACCCGGCCAGGTGTTAGATTTAGATGTAGGTGAGCACTTAGGTGATAGTGATCACAATTCGGTTAGGTTTACCTTAGCGATGGGCAGGGACAGGTATATACCGCAGGGCAAGAATTATAACTGGGGGAAAGGAAATTATGATGCGATTCGGCAAGATTTAGGATGCGTAGGATGGAGAAGGAAACTGCAGGGGATGGGAACAATCGAAATGTGGAGCTTATTCAAGGAGCAGCTACTGCGTGTCCTTGATAAGTATGTACCTGTGAGGCAGGGAGGAAGTTGTCGTGCGAGGGAGCCGTGGTTTACTAAAGAAGTTGAAGCGCTTGTCAAGAGGAAGAAGAAGGCTTATGTTAGGATGAGACGTGAAGGCTCAGTTAGGGCGCTTGAGAGCTACAAGCTAGCCAGGAAGGATCTAAAGGGAGAGCTAAGAAGAGCAAGGAGAGGACACGAGAAGTCATTGGTGGATCGGATCAGGGAAAACCCTAAGGCTTTCTATAGGTATATCAGGAATAAAAGAATGACTAGAGTTAGATTGGGGCCAATGAAGGATATTAGTGGGAAGTTGTGTGTGGAATCAGAGGAGATAGGGGAAGTGTTAAATGAATATTTTGCGTCAGTATTTACAGTAGAGAAAGAAAATGTTGTTGAGAATACTGAGATTCAGGCTACGAGGCTAGATGGGATTGAGGTTCACAAGGAGGAGGTGTTAGCAATTTTGAAAAGTGTGAAAATAGATAAGTCCCCTGGGCCAGATGGGATTTATCCTAGGATTCTCTGGGAAGCTAGGGAGGAGATTGCAGAGCCTTTGTCCTTGATCTTTATGTCGTCATTGTCGACAGGAATAGTGCCGGAAGACTGGAGGATTGCAAATGTTGTCCCCTTGTTCAAGAAGGGGAGTAGAGACAGCCCTGGTAATTATAGACCTGTGAGCCTTACTTCGGTTGTGGGTAAAATGTTGGAAAAGGTTATAAGAGACAGGATTTATAATCATCTTGAAAAGAATAAGTACATTAGAGATAGTCAGCACGGTTTTGTGACGGGTAGGTCGTGCCTCACAAACCTTATTGAGTTTTTCGAGAAGGTGACCAAACAGGTGGATGAGGGTAAAGCAGTGGATGTGGTCTATATGGATTTCAGTAAGGCGTTTGATAAGGTTCCCCACGGTTGGCTATTGCAGAAAATACGCAAGTATGGGGTTGAAGGTGATTGAGAGCTTTGGATCAGAAATTGGCTAGCTGAAAGAAGACAGAGGGTGGTGGTTGATGGCAAATGTTCATCCTGGAGTTTAGTTACTAGTGGTGTACCGCAAGGATCTGTTTTGGGGCCACTGCTGTTTGTCATTTTTATAAATGACCTGGAAGAGGGTGTAGAAGGGTGGGTTAGTAAATTTGCAGATGACACTAAGGTCGGTGGAGTTGTGGATAGTGCCGAAGGATGTTGTCGGGTACAGAGAGACATAGATAGGCTGCAGAGCTGGGCTGAGAGATGGCAAATGGAGTTTAATGCGGAAAAGTGTGAGGTGATTCACTTTGGAAGGAGTAACAGGAATGCAGAGTACTGGGCGAATGGGAAGATTCTTGGTAGTGTAGATGAACAGAGAGATCTTGGTGTCCAGGTGCATAAATCCCTGAAGGTTGCTAACCAGGTTAATAGGGCTGTTAAGAAGGCATATGGTGTGTTAGCTTTTATTAGTAGGGGGGTCGAATTTCGGAGCCACGAGGTCATGCTGCAGCTGTACAAAACTCTGGTGAGACCGCACCTGGAGTATTGCGTGCAGTTCTGGTCACCGCATTATAGGAAGGATGTGGAAGCTATGGAAAGGGTGCAGAGGAGATTTACTAGGATGTTGCCAGGTATGGAGGGAAGGTCTTACGAGGAAAGGCTGAGGGACTTGAGGTTGTTTTCGTTGGAGAGAAGGAGGAGGAGAGGTGACTTAATAGAGACATATAAGATAATCAGAGGGTTAGATAGGGTGGATAGTGAGCGTCTTTTTCCTCGGATGGTGATGGCAAACACGAGGGGACATAGCTTTAAGTTGAGGGGTGATAGATATCCGACAGATGTGAGAGGTAGTTTCTTTACTCAGAGAGCAGTAAGGGCGTGGAACGCCCTGCCTGCAGCAGTAGTAGATTCGCCAACTTTAAGGGCATTTAAGTGGACATTGGATAGACACATGGATGAAAATGGAATAGTGTAGGTCAGATGGTTTCACAGGTCGGCGCAACATCGAGGGCCGAAGGGCCTGTACTGCGCTGTAATGTACTAATACTAATACTAATTCAAACACCAGGAAAGAGCCAATTCAATCCAGACCTCTATTAATACCAGCAGAAGTGGTACGGATTCCCACTCAAACATCAGGAAAGAGCCAAATCAATCCAGACCTCTATTAATACCAGCTGGAGTGGTACTGAGTCTCACTCACACACAGGAAAGAGTCAAGTCAATCCAGGCCTCGATAAATACCAGCTGGAGTGGGACTGAGCCCCACTCACACACCAGGATAGAGCCAATTCAATCCAGACCTCTATTAACACCAGCTGCAGTGGCACCGAGACCCACTCACACACCAGGAAAGAGACAATTAAAACCAGGTCTCTATTAATACCAGCTGGAGTGATACTGAGGCCCATTTACACACCAGGAAAGAGAAATATCAATCCACACCTCTATAAATACCAGCTGCAGTGTTACCGAGTCCCACTCACACACGAGGAAAGAGGCAATTAAATCCAGGGCTCTATTAATACCAGCTGGAATGGTACTGAGTCCCACTCACACACCAGGAAAGAGCCAATTCAATCCAGGCCTCTATAAATACCAGCAGAAGTGGTACTGAGCCCCACTCACACAACAGGAAAGAGCCAATTCAGTGAAGGCCTCGATAAATACCAGCTGAAGTGGTATTGAGTCCCACTCACACACCAGGAAAGAGGCAATTCAATCCACACCTCGATAAATACCAGCTGGAGTGGGACTGGGCCCCACTCACACACCAGGAAAGAGCCAATTCAATCCAGACCTCTATTAACACCAGCTGGAGTGGTACCGAGACCCACTGACACACCAGGAAAGAGGCAATTAAATCCAGGTCTCTATTAATACCAGCTGGAGTGGTACTGAGTCCCACTCACACACCAGGAAAGAAAAATATCAATCCACACCTATATAAATACCAGCTGCAGTGTTGCCGATTCCCACTAACACACCAGGAAAGAGGCAATTAAATCCAGGCCTCTATTAATACCAGCTGGAGTGGTACTGAGTCTCACTCACACACCAGAAAAAAGTCAATTCAATCCAGGCCTCTAAAAATACCAGCTGGAGTGGTACTGAGCCCCAGTCACGCACCAGGAAAGAGCCACGTCAATCCAGGACTCTATTCATACCAGCCGGAATGGAACTGAGTCCCCCACACACACCAGGAAAGTGCCAAATCAATCCAGGACTCTATTCATACCAGCTGCTTTGTTACCGAGTCCCACTCACTCACCAGGAAAGAGCCAATTCAATCCAGACCTCTATGAATACCAGCTGGAGTGGTCCTGAGTCCCACTCACACACCAGGAAAGAGTCAATTCAAACCAGGCCTCTATTAATACCAGCTGGAGTGGTACTGAGTCCCACTCAAACACCAGGAAAGAGCCAAATCAATCCAGACTTCTATTAATACCAGCTGGAGTGGTACTGAGTCCACCTCAAACAGCAGGAAAGAGCCAAATCAATCCAGACCTCTATTCATACCAGCTGGAGTGGTACTGAGACCCACTCAAACACCAGGAAAAAGCCAAATCAATCCAGACCTCTATTAATACCAGCTGGACTCGTATTGAGTCCCACACAAACACCAGGAAAGAGCCAAATCAATCCAGACCTCTATTAATACCAGCTGGAGTGGGACTGAGTCCCACTCACACACCAGGAAAGAATCAAATCAATCCAGACCTCTATTAATACCAGCTGGAGTGGTACTGAGTCCACCTCAAGCACCAGGGAAGAGCCAAGTCAATCCAGGCCTCTATTAATACCAGCTGGAGTGGTACTGAGGCGCACTCAAACACCAGGAAAGAGCCAAATCAATCCAGACCTCTATGAATACCAGCTGGAGTGGTACTGAGTCCACCTCAAACACCAGGAAAGAGCCAAATCAATCCAGACCTCTATTAATACCAACTGGAGTGGTACGGAGACCCACTCAAACACCAGGAAAGAGCCAAATCAATCCAGACCTCTATTAATACCAGCTGGAGTGGCACTGAGTCCACCTCAAACACCAGGAAAGAGCCAAATCAATCCAGACCTCTATTAATACCAGCTGGAGTGGTACTGAGTCCCACTCAAACACCAGGAAAGAGCCAAATCAATCGAGACCTCTATTAATACCAGCTGGAGTGGTACTGATTCCCACTCAAACAACAGGAAAGAGCCAAATCAATCCAGACCTCTATTAATACCAGCTGGAGTGGTACTGAGTCTCACTCACACACCAGGAAAGAGTCAATTCAATCCAGGCCTCGATAAATACCAGCTGGAGTGGGACTGAGCCCCACTCACACACCAGGATAGAGCCAATTCAATCCAGACCTCTATTAACACCAGCTGGAGTGGTACCGAGGCCCACTCACACACCAGGAAAGAGACAATTAAATCCAGGTCTCTATTAATACCAGCTGGAGTGGTACTGAGTCCCACTTACACACCAGGAAAGAGAAATATCAATCCACACCTCTATAAATACCAGCTGCAGTGTTACCGAGTCCCACTCACACACGAGGAAAGAGGCAATTAAATCCAGGGCTCTATTAATACCAGCTGGAGTGGTACTGAGTCCCACTCACACGCCAGGAAAGAGCCAATTCAATCCAGGCCTCTATAAATACCAGCAGAAGTGGTACTGAGCCCCACTCACACAACAGGAAAGAGCCAATTCAGTCCAGGCCTCTATAAATACCAGCTGAAGTGGTATTGAGTCCCACTCACACACCAGGAAAGAGGCAATTCAATCCACACCTCGATAAATACCAGCTGGAGTGGGACTGGGCCCCACTCACACACCAGGAAAGAACCAATTCAATCCAGACCTCTATTAACACCAGCTGGAGTGGTACCGAGATCCACTGACACACCAGGAAAGAGGCAATTAAATCCAGGTCTCTATTAATACCAGCTGGAGTGGTACTGAGTCCCACTCACACAACAGGAAAGAGCCAATTCAATCCAGGCCTCTATTAACACCAGCTGGAGTGGTCCCGAGACCCACTCACACACCAGGAAAGAGGCAATTAATTCCAGGTCTCTATTAATACCAGCTGGAGTGGTACTGAGTCCCACTCACACACCAGGAACGAAAAATATCAATCCACACCTATATAAATACCAGCTGCAGTGTTACCGTTACCCACTCACACACCAGGAAAGAGGCAATTAAATACAGGCCTCTATTGATACCAGCTGGAGTGGTACTGAGTCTCACTCACACACCAGAAAAAAGTCAATTCAATCCAGGCCTCTATAAATACCAGCTGGAGTGGTACTGAGCCCCAGTCAAGCACCAGGAAAGAGCCACGTCAATCCAGGACTCTATTCATACCAGCCGGAGTGGAACTGAGTCCCCCACACACACCAGGAAAGAGCCAAATCAATCCAGGCCTCTATTCATACCAGCTGGACTGGAACAGATTCCCCCACACATACCAGGAAAGAGTCAATTCAATCCAGACCTCTATTAATACCAGCTGGAGTGGACCTGAGTCCCACTCACACACCAGCAAAGAGTCAATTCAAACCAGGCCTCTATTAATACCGGCTGGAGTGGAACTGAGTCCGACTCACACTCCAGGAAAGAGCCAATTAAATCCAGACCTCTATGAATATCAGCTGGAGTAGTACTGAGTCACACTCACACACCAGGAAAGAGCCAATTCAATCCAGGTCCCTATTAATACCTGCTGGAGTGCAACTGAGTACCACTCATACACCAGGAAAGAGTCAATTCAATCCAGACCTCTATTAATACCAGCTGGAGTGGACCTGAGTCCCACTCATACACCAGGAAAGCGTCAGTTCAAACCAGGCCTCTATTAATCCCAGCTGGAGTGGACCTGAGTCCCACTCACACACCAGGGAAGAGCCAATTCAATCCAGACCTCTTAATACCAGCTGGAGTGGGACTGAGCCGCACTCAATCAATAGGAAGGAGCCAATTCAATCCAGAACTCTATTAATACCAGCTGGAGTGGTACTGAGCCCCACTCACTCACCAGGAAAGAGCCAATTCAATCCAGTCCTCTATTAATACCAGCTGGAGTGGTACTGAGCCCCACTCACTCACCAGGATGGAGCCAATTCAATCCAGACCTCTATAAATACCAGCTGGAGTGGTACTGAGCCCCACTCACTCACCAGGAAAGAGCCAAATCAATACAGACCTCTTTTAATAACAGCTGGTGTGGTACTGAGTCCCACTCAAACACCAGGAAAGAGCCTAAATCAATCCAGACCTTTATTAATACCAGCTGGAGTGGTACTGAGCCCCACACAAACACCGGGAAAGAGCCAAATCAATCCAGAACTCTATTAATACAGGGCTGGAGTGGCACTGAGTCCCACTCACACACCAGGAAAGAGGCAATTCAATCCAGGCCTCGATAAAAACCAGTTGGAGTGGCACTGAGCCCCACTCACACACCAGGAAAGAGGCAATTCAATCCAGACCTCTATGAATACCAGCTGGAGTGGTACTGAGCCCCAATCGCACACCAGCTAAGAGGCAATTCAATCCAGGTCTCTATGAATACCAGCTGGAGTGGTACTGAGTCTCACTCAAACACCAGGAAAGAGCAAAATCAATCCAGACCTCTATTAATACCAGCTGGAGTGGTACAGAGTCCCACTCACACACCAGGAAAAGGGCAATTCAATCCACACCTCGATAAATACCAGCTGCAGTGTTACCGAGACCCACTCACACACCAGGAAAGAGGCAATTAAATCCAGGCCTCTATTAATACCAGCTGGAGTGGTACTGAGTCCCACTCACACACCAGGAAAGAGGCAATTCAATCCACACCTCGATAAATACCAGCTGCAGTGTTACCGAGTCCCACTCACTCACCAGGAAAGAGCCAATTCAATCCAGACCTCTATGAATACCAGCTGGAGTGGTCCTGAGTCCCACTCACACACCAGGAAAGAGTCAATTCAAACTAGGCCTCTATTAATACCAGCTGGAGTGGTACTGAGTCCCACTCAAACACCAGGAAACAGCCAAATCAATCCAGACCTCTATTAATACCAGCTGGAGTGGTACTGAGTCCCACTCACACACCAGGAAAGAGGCAATTCAATCCACACCTCTATAAATACCAGCTGCAGTGTTACCGAGTCCCACTCACACACGAGGAAAGAGGCAATTAAATCCAGGGCTCTATTAATACCAGCTGGAGTGGTACTGAGTCCCACTCACACGCCAGGAAAGAGCCAATTCAATCCAGGCCTCTATAAATACCAGCAGAAGTGGTACTGAGCCCCTGTCACACAACAGGAAAGAGCCAATTCAGTCCAGGCCTCTATAAATACCAGCTGAAGTGGTATTGAGTCCCACTCACACACCAGGAAAGAGGCAATTCAATCCACACCTCGATAAATACCAGCTGGAGTGGGACTGGGCCCCACTCACGCACCAGGAAAGAACCAATTCAATCCAGACCTCTATTAACACCAGCTGGAGTGGTACCGAGATCCACTGACACACCAGGAAAGAGGCAATTAAATCCAGGTCTCTATTAATACCAGCTGGAGTGGTACTGAGTCCCACTCACACACCAGGAAAGAGCCAATTCAATCCAGGCCTCTATTAACACCAGCTGGAGTGGTCCCGAGACCCACTCACACACCAGGAAAGAGGCAATTAATTCCAGGTCTCTATTAATACCAGCTGGAGTGGTACTGAGTCCCACGCACACACCAGGAACGAAAAATATCAATCCACACCTATATAAATACCAGCTGCAGTGTTACCGTTACCCACTCACACACCAGGAAAGAGGCAATTAAATACAGGCCTCTATTGATACCAGCTGGAGTGGTACTGAGTCTCACTCACACACCAGAAAAAAGTCAATTCAATCCAGGCCTCTATAAATACCAGCTGGAGTGGTACTGAGCCCCAGTCAAGCACCAGGAAAGAGCCACGTCAATCCAGGACTCTATTCATACCAGCCGGAGTGGAACTGAGTCCCCCACACACACCAGGAAAGAGCCAAATCAATCCAGGCCTCTATTCATACCAGCTGGACTGGAACAGAGTCCCCCACACATACCAGGAAAGAGTCAATTCAATCCAGACCTCTATTAATACCAGCTGGAGTGGACCTGAGTCCCACTCACACACCAGCAAAGAGTCAATTCAAACCAGGCCTCTATTAATACCGGCTGGAGTGGAACTGAGTCCGACTCACACTCCAGGAAAGAGCCAATTAAATCCAGACCTCTATGAATACCAGCTGGAGTAGTACTGAGTCACACTCACACACCAGGAAAGAGCCAATTCAATCCAGGTCCCTATTAATACCTGCTGGAGTGCAACTGAGTACCACTCATACACCAGGAAAGAGTCAATTCAACCCAGACCTCTATTAATACCAGCTGGAGTGGACCTGAGTCCCACTCATACACCAGGAAAGCGTCAGTTCAAACCAGGCCTCTATTAATCCCAGCTGGAGTGGACCTGAGTCCCACTCACACACCAGGGAAGAGCCAATTCAATCCAGACCTCTTAATACCAGCTGGAGTGGGACTGAGCCGCACTCAATCAATAGGAAGGAGGCAATTCAATCCAGAACTCTATTAATACCAGCTGGAGTGGTACTGAGCCCCACTCACTCACCAGGAAAGAGCCAATTCAATCCAGTCCTCTATTAATACCAGCTGGAGTGGTACTGAGCCCCACTCACTCACCAGGATGGAGCCAATTCAATCCAGACCTCTATAAATACCAGCTGGAGTGGTACTGAGCCCCACTCACTCACCAGGAAAGAGCCAAATCAATACAGACCTCTTTTAATAACAGCTGGTGTGGTACTGAGTCCCACGCAAACACCAGGAAAGAGCCTAAATCAATCCAGACCTTTATTAATACCAGCTGGAGTGGTACTGAGCCCCACACAAACACCGGGAAAGAGCCAAATCAATCCAGAACTCTATTAATACCAGCTGGAGTGGCACTGAGTCCCACTCACACACCAGGAAAGAGGCAATTCAATCCAGGCCTCGATAAAAACCAGTTGGAGTGGCACTGAGCCCCACTCACACACCAGGAAAGAGGCAATTCAATCCAGACCTCTATGAATACCAGCTGGAGTGGTACTGAGTCCCAATCGCACACCAGCTAAGAGGCAATTCAATCCAGGTCTCTATGAATACCAGCTGGAGTGGTACTGAGTCTCACTCAAACACCAGGAAAGAGCAAAATCAATCCAGACCTCTATTAATACCAGCTGGAGTGGTACAGAGTCCCACTCACACACCAGGAAAAGGGCAATTCAATCCACACCTCGATAAATACCAGCTGCAGTGTTACCGAGACCCACTCACACACCAGGAAAGAGGCAATTAAATCCAGGCCTCTATTAATACCAGCTGGAGTGGTACTGAGTCCCACTCACACACCAGGAAAGAGGCAATTCAATCCACACCTCGATAAATACCAGCTGCAGTGTTACCGAGTCCCACTCACTCACCAGGAAAGAGCCAATTCAATCCAGACCTCTATGAATACCAGCTGGAGTGGTCCTGAGTCCCACTCACACACCAGGAAAGAGTCAATTCAAACCAGGCCTCTATTAATACCAGCTGGAGTGGTACTGAGTCCCACTCAAACACCAGGAAACGGCCAAATCAATCCAGAGCTCTATTAATACCAGCTGGAGTGGTACTGAGTCCCACTCACACACCAGGAAAGAGGCAATTCAATCCACACCTCTATAAATACCAGCTGCAGTGTTACCGAGTCCCACTCACACACCAGCAAAGAGGCAATTAAATCCAGGCCTCTATTAAGACCAGCTGGAGTGGAACTGAGTCTCACTCACACACCAGCAAAGAGTCAATTCAATCCAGGCCTCTATTAATACCAGCTGGAGTGGTACTGAGTCCCCCACACATACCAGGAAAGAGTCAATTCAATCCAGACCTCTATTAATACCAGCTGGAGTGGACCTGAGTCCCACTCACACACCAGCAAAGAGTCAATTCAAACCAGGCCTCTATTAATACCGGCTGGAGTGGAACTGAGTCCGACTCACACTCCAGGAAAGAGCCAATTAAATCCAGACCTCTATGAATACCAGCTGGAGTAGTACTGAGTCACACTCACACACCAGGAAAGAGCCAATTCAATCCAGGTCCCTATTAATACCTGCTGGAGTGCAACTGAGTACCACTCATACACCAGGAAAGAGTCAATTCAATCCAGACCTCTATTAATACCAGCTGGAGTGGACCTGAGTCCCACTCATACACCAGGAAAGCGTCAGTTCAAACCAGGCCTCTATTAATCCCAGCTGGAGTGGACCTGAGTCCCACTCACACACCAGGGAAGAGCCAATTCAATCCAGACCTCTTAATACCAGCTGGAGTGGGACTGAGCCGCACTCAATCAATAGGAAGGAGCCAATTCAATCCAGAACTCTATTAATACCAGCTGGAGTGGTACTGAGCCCCACTCACTCACCAGGAAAGAGCCAATTCAATCCAGTCCTCTATTAATACCAGCTGGAGTGGTACTGAGCCCCACTCACTCACCAGGATGGAGCCAATTCAATCCAGACCTCTATAAATACCAGCTGGAGTGGTACTGAGCCCCACTCACTCACCAGGAAAGAGCCAAATCAATACAGACCTCTTTTAATAACAGCTGGTGTGGTACTGAGTCCCACTCAAACACCAGGAAAGAGCCTAAATCAATCCAGACCTTTATTAATACCAGCTGGAGTGGTACTGAGCCCCACACAAACACCGGGAAAGAGCCAAATCAATCCAGAACTCTATTAATACCAGCTGGAGTGGCACTGAGTCCCACTCACACACCAGGAAAGAGGCAATTCAATCCAGGCCTCGATAAAAACCAGTTGGAGTGGCACTGAGCCCCACTCACACACCAGGAAAGAGGCAATTCAATCCAGACCTCTATGAATACCAGCTGGAGTGGTACTGAGTCCCAATCGCACACCAGCTAAGAGGCAATTCAATCCAGGTCTCTATGAATACCAGCTGGAGTGGTACTGACTCTCACTCAAACACCAGGAAAGAGCAAAATCAATCCAGACCTCTATTAATACCAGCTGGAGTGGTACAGAGTCCCACTCACACACCAGGAAAAGGGCAATTCAATCCACACCTCGATAAATACCAGCTGCAGTGTTACAGAGACCCACTCACACACCAGGAAAGAGGCAATTAAATCCAGGCCTCTATTAATACCAGCTGGAGTGGTACTGAGTCCCACTCACACACCAGGAAAGAGGCAATTCAATCCACACCTCGATAAATACCAGCTGCAGTGTTACCGAGTCCCACTCACTCACCAGGAAAGAGCCAATTCAATCCAGACCTCTATGAATACCAGCTGGAGTGGTCCTGAGTCCCACTCACACACCAGGAAAGAGTCAATTCAAACCAGGCCTCTATTAATACCAGCTGGAGTGGTACTGAGTCCCACTCAAACACCAGGAAACAGCCAAATCAATCCAGACCTCTATTAATACCAGCTGGAGTGGTACTGAGTCCCACTCACACACCAGGAAAGAGGCAATTCAATCCACACCTCTATAAATACCAGCTGCAGTGTTACCGAGTCCCACTCACACACCAGCAAAGAGGCAATTAAATCCAGGCCTCTATTAAGACCAGCTGGAGTGGAACTGAGTCTCACTCACACACCAGCAAAGAGTCAATTCAATCCAGGCCTCTATTAATACCAGCTGGAGTGGTACTGAGTCTCACTCACACACCAGGAAAGAGTCAATTCAATCCAGGCCTCTATTAATATCAGCTGGAGTGGTACTGAGCCCCACTCACACACCAGGTAAAGAGTCAATTCAAACCAGGCCTCTATTAATACCAGCTGGAGTGGAACTGAGCCCCACTCACACACCAGGAAAGAGTCAATTCAAACCAGGCCTC
This sequence comes from Heterodontus francisci, assembly GCF_036365525.1. Classification (NCBI taxonomy): domain Eukaryota; kingdom Metazoa; phylum Chordata; class Chondrichthyes; order Heterodontiformes; family Heterodontidae; genus Heterodontus; species Heterodontus francisci. The sequence continues at coordinate 109,244 of NW_027140940.1, forward strand.
TATTAATACCAGCTGGAGTGGAACTGAGTCCCACTCACACACCAGGAAAGAGTCAATTCAAACCAGGCCTCTATTAATACCAGCTGGAGTGGAACTGAGCCCCACTCACACACAAGGGAAGAGCCAATTAAATCCAGATCTCTATTCATACCAGCTGGAGTGGTACTGATCCCCACTCACACACCAGGAAAGAGTCAATTCAATCCAGATCTCCCTTATTACCAGCTGGAGTGGTACTGAGTCTCACTGAAACACCACGAAAGAGCCAATTCAATGCAGGCCTCTATTAATACCAGCTGGAGTTGTACTGAGCCTCAATCACACACCAGGAAAGAGTCAATTCAATCCAGATCTCTATTATTACCAGCTGGAGTGGTACTGAGTCTCACTGAAACACCAGGAATGAGCCAATTCAATGCAGAGCTCTATTAATAGCAGCCGAAGAAGTACTGATCCAGACTCACACACCAGGAAAGAGCCAATTCAATCCAGATCTCTATTAATACCAGCTGCAGTGGTACTGATCCCCACGCACGCACCAGGAAGGAGCCAATTCAATCCAGACCTCCATTAATACAAGCTGGAGTGGTACTGAGCCCCACTCACACAGCAGGAAGGAGCCAATTCAATCCAGACCTCTATGAATACAACCTGGAGTGGTACTGAGTCCCAATCACACACCAGCGAAGAGGCAATTCAATCCAGGTCTCTATGAATACTAGCTGGAGGGGTACTGAGTCCCACTCAAACACCAGGAACGAGCCAAATCAATCCAGACGTCTATTAATACCAGCTGGAGTGGTACTGAGTCCACCTCAAACACCAGGAAAGAGCCAAATCAATCCAGACGTCTATTAATACCAGCTTGAGTGGTCCTGAGTCCCACTCACACACCAGGAAAGAGGCAATACAATCCAGAAATTTATAAATACCAGCTGCAGTGTTAGCGAGTCCCACTCACACACCAGGAAAGAGGCAATTAAATCCAGGTCTCTATTAATACCAGCTGGAGTGGTACTGAGCCCCACTCACACAGAAGGAAGGAGCCATTTCAATCCAGACCTCCATGAATCCAACCTGGTGTGGTACTGAGTCCCAATCGCACACCAGCTAAGAGGCAATTCAATCCAGGTCTCTATGAATACCAGCTGGAGGGGTACTGAGTCCCACTCAAACACCAGGAAGGAGCCAAATCAATCCAGACCTCTATTAATACCAGCTGGAGTGGTACTGAGTCCACATCAAATAACAGGAAAGAGCCAAATCAATCCAGACGTCTATTAATACCAGCTGGAGTGGTACTGAGTCCCACTCAAACACCAGGAAAGAGCCAAATCAATCCAGTCCTCTATTAATACCAGCTGGAATGGTACTGAGTCCCACTCAAACACCAGGAAAGAGCCAAATCAATCCAGTCCTCTATTAATACCATCTGGAGTGGTACTGAGTCCCACTCAAACACCAGGAAAGAGCCAAATCAATCCAGTCCTCTATTAATACCAGCTGCAGTGTTACCGAGTCCCACTCACCCACCAGGAAAGAGGCAATTCAATACAGGTCTCTATCAATACCAGCTGGAGTGGTACTGAACCCCACTCACACTCCAGGAAGGAGCCAATTCAATCCAGGTCTCTATAAATACCAGCTGAAGTGGTACTGAGCCCCACTCACACACCAGGAAAGAGGCCATTATATCCAGACCTCTATTAATAACAGCTGGAGTGGAACTGAGTCCGACTCACACACCAGGAAAGAGCCAATTAAATCCAGACCTCTATTAATAACAGCTGGAGTGGTACTGAGCCCCAGTCAAGCATCAGGAAAGAGCCACGTCAATCCAGGTCTCTATTCATACCAGCCGGAGTGGAACTGAGTCCCCCCCACACACCAGGAAAGAGCCAAATCAATCCAGGCCTCTATTCATAACAGCAGGAGTGGAACTGAGTCCCCCACACACACCAGGAAAGAGTCAATTCAATCCAGACATCTATTAATACCAGCTGGAGTGGACCTGAGACCCACTCACACACCAGCAAAGAGTCAATTCAAACCAGGCCTCTATTAATACCAGCTGGAGTGAAACTGAGTCCCACTCACACACCAGGAAAGAGGCAATTCAATCCAGGCCTCTATTAATACCAGCTGGCGCGTACTGAGCCCCACTCACACACCAGGAAGGTGGCAATTCAATCCAGACCTCTATTCATACCTGCTGGAGTGGTACTGTGCCCCACTCACTCACCAGGAAGGAGCCAAGTCAAACCAGACCTCTATTAATAACAGCTGGAGTGGTACTGAGTCCCACTCAACACCAGGAAAGAGCCAAATCAATCCAGACCTCTATTAATACCAGCTGGAGTGGTACTGAGTCCCACTCAACACCAGGAAAGAGCCAAATCAATCCAGACCTCTATTAATACCAGCTGGAGTGGATTTGAGCCCCACTCACTCACCAGGAAAGAGCCAAGTCAATCCAGGCATCTATTAATATCAGCTACAGTGGATTTGAGCCCCACTCAAACACCAGGAAAGAGCCAAATCAATCCAGACCTCTATTAATACCAGCTGGAGTGGTACCGAGACCCACTCACACACCAGGAAAGAGACAATTAAATCCAGGTCTCTATTAATACCAGCTGGAGTGATACTGAGTCCCACTTACACACCAGGAAAGAGAAATATCAATCCACACCTCTATAAATACCAGCTGCAGTGACACCGAGTCCCACTCACACACGAGGAAAGAGGCAATTAAATCCAGGGCTCTATTAATACCAGCTGGAGTGGTGCTGAGTCCCACTCACACACCAGGAAAGAGCCAATTCAATCCAGGCCTCTATAAATACCAGCAGAAGTGGTACTGAGCCCCACTCACACAACAGGAAAGAGCCAATTCAGTCCAGGCCTCTATAAATACCAGCTGAAGTGGTATTGAGTCCCACTCACACACCAGGAAAGAGGCAATTCAATCCACACCTCGATAAATACCAGCTGGAGTGGGACTGGGCCCCACTCACACACCAGGAAAGAGGCAATTAAATCCAGGTCTCTATTAGTACCAGCTGGAGTGGTACTGAGTCTCACTCACACACCAGAAAAAAGTCAATTCAATCCAGGCCTCTATAAATACCAGCTGGAGTGGTACTGAGCCCCAGTCAAGCACCAGGAAAGAGCCACGTGAATCCAGGTCTCTATTCATACCAGCCGGAGTGGAACTGAGTCCCCCACACACACCAGGAAAGAGCCAAATCAATCCAGGCCTCTATTCATACCAGCTGGAGTGGAACTGCGTCCCCCACACACACCAGGAAAGAGTCAATTCAATCCAGACCTCTATTAATACCAGCTGGAGTGGACCTGAGACCCACTCACACACCAGCAAAGAGTCAATTCAAATCAGGCCTCTATTAATACCAGCTGGAGTGGAACTGAGTCCCACTCACACACCAGGAAAGAGGCAATTCAATCCAGGCCTCTATAAATACCAGCTGGCGCGTACTGAGCCCCACTCACACACCAGGAAAGAGTCAATTCAATCCAGGCCTCTATTAATACCAGCTGGCGCGTACTGAGCCCCACTCACACACCAGGAAGGTGACAATTCAATCCACACCTCTATTCATACCTGCTGGAGTGGTACTGCGCCCCACTCACTCACCAGGAAGGAGCCAATTCAAACCAGACCTCTATTAATAACAGCTGGAGTGGTACTGAGTCCCACTCAATACCAGGAAGGAGCCAAATCAATCCAGACCTCTATTAATACCAGCTGGAGTGGTACTGAGCCCCACTCACACAGCAGGAAGGAGCCAATTCAATCCAGACCTCTATGAATACAACCTGGAGTGGTACTGAGCCCCAATCACACACCAGCGAAGAGGCAATTCAATCCAGGTCTCTATGAATACTAGCTGGAGGGGTACTGAGTCCACCTCAAACACCAGGAAAGAGCCAAATCAATCCAGACGTCTATTAATACCAGCTTGAGTGGTCCTGAGTCCCACTCACACACCAGGAAAGAGGCAATACAATCCAGAAATTTATAAATACCAGCTGCAGTGTTAGCGAGTCCCACTCACACACCAGGAAAGAGGCAATTAAATCCAGGTCTCTATTAATACCAGCTGGAGTGGTACAGAGCCCCACTCACACAGAAGGAAGGAGCCATTTCAATCCAGACCTCCATGAATCCAACCTGGTGTGGTACTGAGTCCCAATCGCACACCAGCTAAGAGGCAATTCAATCCAGGTCTCTATGAATACCAGCTGGAGGGGTACTGAGTCCCACTCAAACACCAGGAAGGAGCCAAATCAATCCAGACCTCTATTAATACCAGCTGGAGTGGTACTGAGTCCACATCAAATAACAGGAAAGAGCCAAATCAATCCAGACGTCTATTAATACCAGCTGGAGTGGTACTGAGTCCCACTCAAACACCAGGAAAGAGCCAAATCAATCCAGTCCTCTATTAATACCAGCTGGAATGGTACTGAGTCCCACTCAAACACCAGGAAAGAGCCAAATCAATCCAGTCCTCTATTAATACCAGCTGGAGTGGTACTGAGTCCCACTCAAACACCAGGAAAGAGCCAAATCAATCCAGTCCTCTATTAATACCAGCTGCAGTGTTACCGAGTCCCACTCACCCACCAGGAAAGAGGCAATTCAATGCAGGTCTCTATCAATACCAGCTGGAGTGGTACTGAACCCCACTCACACTCCAGGAAGGAGCCAATTCAATCCAGGTCTCTATAAATACCAGCTGAAGTGGTACTGAGCCCCACTCACACACCAGGAAAGAGGCAATTATATCCAGACCTCTATTAATAACAGCTGGAGTGGAACTGAGTCCGACTCACACACCAGGAAAGAGCCAATTAAATCCAGACCTCTATTAATAACAGCTGGAGTGGTACTGAGCCCCAGTCAAGCATCAGGAAAGAGCCACGTCAATCCAGGTCTCTATTCATACCAGCCGGAGTGGAACTGAGTCCCCCCCACACACCAGGAAAGAGCCAAATCAATCCAGGCCTCTATTCATAACAGCAGGAGTGGAACTGAGTCCCCCACACACACCAGGAAAGAGTCAATTCAATCCAGACATCTATTAATACCAGCTGGAGTGGACCTGAGACCCACTCACACACCAGCAAAGAGTCAATTCAAACCAGGCCTCTATTAATACCAGCTGGAGTGGAACTGAGTCCCACTCACACACCAGGAAAGAGGCAATTCAATCCAGGCCTCTATTAATACCAGCTGGCGCGTACTGAGCCCCACTCACACACCAGGAAGGTGGCAATTCAATCCAGACCTCTATTCATACCTGCTGGAGTGGTACTGTGCCCCACTCACTCACCAGGAAGGAGCCAAGTCAAACCAGACCTCTATTAATAACAGCTGCAGTGGATTTGAGCCCCACTCAAACACCAGGAAAGAGCCAAATCAATCCAGACATCTATTAATACCAGCTGGAGTGGTACCGAGACCCACTCACACACCAGGAAAGAGACAATTAAATCCAGGTCTCTATAAATACCAGCTGGAGTGATACTGAGTCCCACTTACACACCAGGAAAGAGAAATATCAATCCACACCTCTATAAATACCAGCTGCAGTGACACCGAGTCCCACTCACACACGAGGAAAGAGGCAATTAAATCCAGGGCTCTATTAGTACCAGCTGGAGTGGTGCTGAGTCCCACTCACACACCAGGAAAGAGCCAATTCAATCCAGGCCTCTATAAATACCAGCAGAAGTGGTACTGAGCCCCACTCACACAACAGGAAAGAGCCAATTCAGTCCAGGCCTCTATAAATACCAGCTGAAGTGGTATTGAGTCCCACTCATACACCAGGAAAGAGGCAATTCAATCCACACCTCGATAAATACCAGCTGGAGTGCGACTGGGCCCCACTCACACACCAGGAAAGAGCCAATTCAATCCAGACCTCTATTAACACCAGCTGGAGTGGTACCGAGACCCACTGACACACCAGGAAAGAGGCAATTAAATCCAGGTCTCTATTAATACCAGCTGGAGTGGTACTGAGTCCCACTCACACACCAGGAGAGAAAAATATCAATCCACACCTATATAAATACCAGCTGCAGTGTTACCGATTCCCACTCACACACCAGGAAAGAGGCAATTAAATCCAGGTCTCTATTAGTACCAGCTGGAGTGGTACTGAGTCTCACTCACACACCAGAAAAAAGTCAATTCAATCCAGGCCTCTATAAATACCAGCTGGAGTGGTACTGAGCCCCAGTCAAGCACCAGGAAAGAGCCACGTGAATCCAGGTCTCTATTCATACCAGCCGGAGTGGAACTGAGTCCCCCACACACACCAGGAAAGAGCCAAAGCAATCCAGGCCTCTATTCATACCAGCTGGAGTGGAACTGCGTCCCCCACACACACCAGGAAAGAGTCAATTCAATCCAGACCTCTATTAATACCAGCTGGAGTGGACCTGAGACCCGCTCACACACCAGCAAAGAGTCAATTCAAACCAGGCCTCTATTAATACCAGCTGGAGTGGAACTGAGTCCCACTCACACACCAGGAAAGAGGCAATTCAATCCAGGCCTCTATAAATACCAGCTGGCGCGTACTGAGCCCCACTCACACACCAGGAAAGAGTCAATTCAATCCAGGCCTCTATTAATACCAGCTGGCGCGTACTGAGCCCCACTCACACACCAGGAAGGTGACAATTCAATCCACACCTCTATTCATACCTGCTGGAGTGGTACTGCGCCCCACTCACTCACCAGGAAGGAGCCAATTCAAACCAGACCTCTATTAATAACAGCTGGAGTGGTACTGAGTCCCACTCAATACCAGGAAAGAGCCAAATCAATCCAGACCTCTATTAATACTAGCTGGAGTGGTACTGAGTCCCACTCACACACCAGGAAAGAGGCAATTCAATCCAGACCTCTATTAACTCCAGCTGGAGTGGTACCGAGACCCACTCACACACCAGGAAAGAGCCAATTCAATCCAGGCCTCTATAAATACCAGCAGAAGTGGTACTGAGCCCCACTCACACAACAGGAAAGAGCCAATTCAGTCCAGGCCTCTATAAATACCAGCTGAAGTCGTATTGAGTCCCACTCACACACCAGGAAAGAGGCAATTCAATCCACACCTCGATAAATACCAGCTGGAGTGGGACTGGGCCCCACTCACACACCAGGAAAGAGCCAATTCAATCCAGACCTCTATTAACACCAGCTGGAGTGGTACCGAGACCCACTGACACACCAGGAAAGAGGCAATTAAATCCAGGTCTCTATTAATACCAGCTGGAGTGGTACTGAGTCCCACTCACACACCAGGAAAGAAAAATATCAATCCACACCTATATAAATACCAGCTGCAGTGTTACCGATTCCCACTCACACACCAGGAAAGAGGCAATTAAATCCAGGCCTCTATTAATACCAGCTGGAGTGGTACTGAGTCTCACTCACACACCAGAAAAAAGTCAATTCAATCCAGGCGTCTAGAAATACCAGCTGGAGTGGTACTGAGCCCCAGTCAAGCACCAGGAAAGAGCCACGTCAATCCAGGTCTCTATTCATATCGGCCGGTGTGGAACTGAGTCCCCCACACTCACCAGGAAAGAACCAAATCAATCCAGGCCTCTATTCATACCAGCTGGACTGGAACTGAGTCCCCCACACACACCAGGAAAGAGTCAATTCAATCCAGATCTCTATTAATACCAGCTGGAGTGGACCTGAGTCCCACTCACAAACCAGCAAAGAGTCAATTCAAACCAGGCCTCTATTAATACCAGCTGGAGTGGAACTGAGTCCGACTCACTCACCAGGAAAGAGCCAATTAAATCCAGGCCTCTATGAATACCAGCTGGAGTGGTACTGCGTCACACTCACACACCAGGAAAGTGCCAATTCAATCCAGGTCCCTATTAATACCAGCTGGAGTGGTTCTGAGCCCCTGTCACGCACCAGGAAAGAGTCAATTCAAACCAGGCCTCTATTAATCACAGCTGGAGTGCAACTGAGTCCCACTCATACACCAGGAAAGAGTCAAATCAATCCAGACCTCTATTAATACCAGCTGGTGTGGTACTGAGTCCCACTCATACACCAGGGAAGAGCCAATTCAATCCAGACCTCTTAATACCAGCTGCAGTGGGACTGAGCCGCACTCAATCAATAGGAAGGAGCCAATTCAATCCAGACCTCTATTAAAACCAGCTGGAGAGGTACTGAGTCCCACTCACTCTCCAGTAAAGAGTCAATTCAATCCAGACCTCTTATTAACACCAGCTGGAGAGGTACTGAGCCCCACTCACACACCAGGAAGGTGCCAATTCAATCCAGACCTCTATTAATACCAGCTGGAGTGGTACTGAGCCCCACTAACTCACCAGGAAAGAGCCAATTCAATCCAGTCCTCTATTAATACCAGCTGGAGGGGTACTGAGCCCAAATCACACACGAGGAAGGAGCCAATTCAAACCAGACCTCCATTAATACCAGCTGGAGTGGTACTGAGCCCCACTCACTCACCAGGAAGGAGGCAATTCAATCCAGACCTCTATTAATACCAGCTGGAGTGGTGCTGAGCCCCACTCACTCACCAGGATGGAGCCAATTCAATCCAGACCTCGATAAATACCAGCTGGAGTGGTACTGAGCCCCACTCACTCACCAGGAAAGAGCCACATCAATACAGACCTCTATTAATACCAGCTGGTGTGGTACTGAGTCCCACTCAAACACCAGGAAAGAGCCTAAATCAATCCAGACCTTTATTAATACCAGCTGGAGTGGCACCGAGCCCCACACAAACACCGGAAAAGAGCCAAATCAATCCAGACCTCTATTAATACCAGCTGGAGTGGCACTGAGCCCCACTCACACACCAGGAAAGAGGCAATTCAATCCAGACCTCTATGAATACCAGCTGGAGTGGTACTGAGTCCCAATCGCACACCAGCTAAGAGGCAATTCAATCCAGGTCTCTATGAATACCAGCTGGAGTGGTACTGAGTCTCACTCAAACACCAGGAAAGAGCAAAATCAATCCAGACCTTTATTAATACCAGCTGGAGTGGTACAGAGTCACACTCACACACCAGGAAAAGGGCAATTCAATCCACACCTCAATAAATACCAGCTGCAGTGTTACCGAGACCCACTCACACACCAGGAAAGAGGCAATTAAATCCAGGCCTCTATTAATACCAGCTGGAGTGGTACTGAGTCCCACTCACACACCAGGAAAGAGGCAATTCAATCCACACCTCGATAAATACCAGCTGCAGTGTTACCGAGTCCCACTCACTCACCAGGAAAGAGCCAATTCAATCCAGACCTCTATGAATACCAGCTGGAGTGGTCCTGAGTCCCACTCACACACCAGGAAAGAGTCAATTCAAACTAGGCCTCTATTAATACCGGCTGGAGTGGTACTGAGTCCCACTCACACACCAGGAAAGAGGCAATTCAATCCACACCTCTATAAATACCAGCTGCAGTGTTACCGAGTCCCACTCACACACCAGCAAAGAGGCAATTAAATCCAGGCCTCTATTAAGACCAGCTGGAGTGGAACTGAGTCTCACTCACACACCAGGAAAAAGTCAATTCAATCCAGGCCTCTATTAATACCAGCTGGAGTGGTACTGAGTCTCACTCACACACCAGGAAAGAGTCAATTTAATCCAGGCCTCTATTAATACCAGCTGGAGTGGTACTGAGCCCCACTCACGCACCAGGAAAGAGTCAATTCAAACCAGGCCTCTATTAATACCAGCTGGAGTGGAACTGAGCCCCACTCACACACCAGGAAAGAGTCAATTCAAACCAGGCCTCTATTAATACCAGCTGGAGTGGAACTGAGTCCCACTCACACACCAGGAAAGAGTCAATTCAAACCAGGCCTCTATTAATTCCAGCTGGAGTGGAACTGAGCCCCACTCACACACAAGGAAAGAGCCAATTGAATCCAGATCTCTATTAATACCAGCTGGAGTGGTACTGATCCCCACTCACGCACCAGGAAAGAGTCAATTCAATCCAGATCTCTCTTATTACCAGCTGGAGTGGTACTGAGTCTCACTGAAACACCAGGAAAGAGCCAATTCAATGCAGGCCTCTATTAATACCAGCTGGAGTTGTACTGAGCCCCAATCACACACCAGGAAAGAGTCAATTCAATCCAGATCTCTATTATTACCAGCTGGAGTGGTACTGAGTCTCACTGAAACACCAGGAATGAGCCAATTCAATGCAGAGCTCTATTAATAGCAGCCGAAGAGGTACTGATCCAGACTCACACACCAGGAAAGAGCCAATTCAATCCAGATCTCTATTAATACCAGCTGCAGTGGTACTGATCCCCACGCACTCACCAGGAAGGAGCCAATTCAATCCAGACCTCCATTAATACAAGCTGGAGTGGTCCTGAGCCCCACTCACACAGCAGGAAGGAGCCAATTCAATCCAGACCTCTATGAATACAGCCTGGTGTGGTACTGAGTCCCAATCACACACCAGCTAAGAGGCAATTCAATCCAGGTCACTATGAATACTAGCTGGAGGGGTACTGAGTCCCACTCAAACACCAGGAACGAGCCAAATCAATCCAGACCTCTATTAATACCAGCTGGAGTGGTACTGAGTCCATCTCAAACACCAGGAAAGAGCCAAATCAATCCAGACGTCTATTAATACCAGCTTGAGTGGTCCTGAGTCCCACTCACACACCAGGAAAGAGGCAATTCAATCCAGAGATTTATAAATACCAGCTGCAGTGTCAGCGAGTCCCACTCACACACCAGGAAAGAGGCAATTAAATCCAGGCCTCTATTAATACCAGCTGGAGTGGTACTGAGCCCCACTCACGCACCAGGAAAGAGTCAATTCAAACCAGGCCTCTATTAATACCAGCTGGAGTGGAACTGAGCCCCACTCACACACCAGGAAAGAGTCAATTCAAACCAGGCCTCTATTAATACCAGCTGGAGTGGAACTGAGTCCCACTCACACACCAGGAAAGAGTCAATTCAAACCAGGCCTCTATTAATTCCAGCTGGAGTGGAACTGAGCCCCACTCACACACAAGGAAAGAGCCAATTGAATCCAGATCTCTATTAATACCAGCTGGAGTGGTACTGATCCCCACTCACGCACCAGGAAAGAGTCAATTCAATCCAGATCTCTCTTATTACCAGCTGGAGTGGTACTGAGTCTCACTGAAACACCAGGAAAGAGCCAATTCAATGCAGGCCTCTATTAATACCAGCTGGAGTTGTACTGAGCCCCAATCACACACCAGGAAAGAGTCAATTCAATCCAGATCTCTATTATTACCAGCTGGAGTGGTACTGAGTCTCACTGAAACACCAGGAATGAGCCAATTCAATGCAGAGCTCTATTAATAGCAGCCGAAGAGGTACTGATCCAGACTCACACACCAGGAAAGAGCCAATTCAATCCAGATCTCTATTAATACCAGCTGCAGTGGTACTGATCCCCACGCACTCACCAGGAAGGAGCCAATTCAATCCAGACCTCCATTAATACAAGCTGGAGTGGTCCTGAGCCCCACTCACACAGCAGGAAGGAGCCAATTCAATCCAGACCTCTATGAATACAGCCTGGTGTGGTACTGAGTCCCAATCACACACCAGCTAAGAGGCAATTCAATCCAGGTCACTATGAATACTAGCTGGAGGGGTACTGAGTCCCACTCAAACACCAGGAACGAGCCAAATCAATCCAGACCTCTATTAATACCAGCTGGAGTGGTACTGAGTCCATCTCAAACACCAGGAAAGAGCCAAATCAATCCAGACGTCTATTAATACCAGCTTGAGTGGTCCTGAGTCCCACTCACACACCAGGAAAGAGGCAATTCAATCCAGAGATTTATAAATACCAGCTGCAGTGTCAGCGAGTCCCACTCACACACCAGGAAAGAGGCAATTAAATCCAGGCCTCTATTAATAACAGCTGGAGTGGTACTGAGCCCCACTCACACAGAAGGAAGGAGCCATTTCAATCCAGACCTCTATGAATACAACCTGGTGTGGTACTGAGTCCCAATCGCACACCAGCTAAGAGGCAATTCAATCCAGGTCTCTATGAATACCAGCTGGAGGGGTACTGAGTCCCAAACAAACACCAGGAAAGAGCCAAATCAATCCAGACCTCTATTAATACCAGCTGGAGTGGTACTGAGTCCACCTCACACACCAGGAAAGAGCCAAATCAATCCAGACGTCTATTAATACCAGCTGGAGTGGTACTGAGTCCCACTCAAACACCAGGAAAGAGCCAAACCAATCCAGTCCTCTATTAATACCAGCTGGAGTGGTACTGAGTCCCACTCAAACACCAGGAAAGGGCCAAATCAATCCAGTCCTCTATTAATACCAGCTGGACTGGTACTGAGTCCCACTCAAACACCAGGAAAGAGCCAAATCAATCCAGTCCTCTATTAATACCAGCTGCAGTGTTACCGAGTCCAAATCACCCACCAGGAAGGAGGCAATTCAATACAGGTCTCTATCAATACCGGCTGGAGTGGTGCTGAACCCCACTCACACACCAGGAAGGAGCCCATTCATTCCAGGTATCTATAAATACCAGCTGAAGTGCTACTGAGCACCACTCACACACCAGGAAAGAGGCAATTATATCCAGACCTCTATTAATAACAGCTGGAGTGGAACTGAGTCCGACTCACACACCAGGAAAGAGCCAATTAAATCCAGACCTCTATTAATAACAGCTGGAGTGGTACTGAGTCCCACTCACACACCAGGAAAGAGGCAATTCAATCCAGGCCTCTATTAATACCAGCTGGCGCGTACTGAGCCCCACTCACACACCAGGAAGGTGCCAATTCAATCCAGACCTCTATTCATACCTGCTGGAGTGGTACTGTGCCCCACTCACTCACCAGGAAGGAGCCAATACAAACCAGACCTCTATTAATAACACCTGGAGTGGTACTGAGTCCCACTCAACACCAGGAAAGAGCCAAATCAATCCAGACCTCTATTAATACCAGCTGGAGTGGTACTGAGTCCCACTCAACACCAGGAAAGAGCCAAATCAATCCAGACCTCTATTAATACCAGCTGGAGTGGTACTGAGTCCCACTCACACACCAGGAAAGAGGCAATTCAATCATCACCTCTATAAATACCAGCTGCAGTGTTACTGAGTCTCACTCACACACCAGGAAAGAGTCAATCCAATCCAGGCATCTATTAATACCAGCTGGAGTGGATTTGAGCCCCAGTCACTCACCGGGAAAGAGCCAAGTCAATCCAGGCCTCTGTTAAAACCAACTGGAGTGGTACTGAGTCACTCTCACACAACAGGAAAGAGCCAGTTCAATCCAGATCTCTATTAATACCAGCTGGAGCGGTACTGAAACCCACTCACACACCAGGAAAGTGCCAATTAAATCCAGGCCTCTATTAATACCAGCTGGAGTGGAGCTGAGTCTCACTCACACACCAGGAAAGAGCCAATTCAATCCAGACCTCTATTAATACCAGCTGGAGTGGAGCTGAGTCTCACTCACACACCAGGAAAGAGTCAATTCAATCCAGACCTCTATTAATAAAAGCTGGAGTGGTACTGAGCCCCACTCACTCACCAAGAAAGAGCCAATTCAATCCAGACCTCTATGAGTACAAGCTGGTGTGGTACTGAGTCCCACTCAAACACCAGGAAAGAGCCAGATCAATCCAGACTTCTATTAATACCAGCTGAAGTGGTACGGAGACCCACTCAAACTATAGGAAAGTGCCAAATCAATCCAGACCTCTATTAATACCAGCTGGAGTGGTACTGAGTCCCACTCAAACACCAGGAAAGTGTCAATTCAATCCAGGCCTCGATAAATACCAGCTGGAGTGGGGCTGAGCCCCACTCACACACCAGGAAAGAGACAACTCAATCCAGACCTCTATTAACACCAGCTGGAGTGGTACTGAGTCCCACTCACACACCAGGAAAGAGGAATATCAATCCACACCTCTATAAATACCTGCTGCAGTGTTGCCGAGTCCCACTCAAACACCAGGAAAGAGCCAATTCAATCCAGGCATCTATAAATACCAGCTGGAGTGGGACTGAGTCCCACTCACACACCAGGAAAGAGGCAATTCAATCCACACCTCTATAAATACCAGCTGCAGTGTTACTGAGTCCCACGCACACACCAGGAAAGAGCCAATTCAATCCAGGCCTCTATAAATACCAGCTGGAGTGGGACTGAGTCCCACTCACACACCAGGAAAGAGGCATTTCATCCACACCTCTATAAATACCAGCTGCAGTATTACCGAGTCCCACTCACACACCAGGAAAGAGTCAATTCAAACCAGGCCTCTATTAATACCAGCTGGAGTGGTACTGAGTCCCACTCACACGCCAGGAAACAGCCGAATCAATCCAGACCTTTATTAATACCAGCTGGAGTGGTACTGAGTCCCACTCACACACCAGGAAAGAGGCAATTCAATCCACACCTCTATAAATACCAGCTGCAGTGTTACCGAGTCCCACTCACACACCAGCAAAGAGGCAATTAAATCCAGGCCTCTATTAAGACCAGCTGGAGTGGAACTGAGTCTCACTCACACACCAGGAAAAAGTCAATTCAATCCAGGCCTCTCTTAATACCAGCTGGAGTGGTACTGAGTCTCACTCACACACCAGGAAAGAGTCAATTTAATCCAGGCCTCTATTAATACCAGCTGGAGTGGTACTGAGCCCCACTCACACACCAGGAAAGAGTCAATTCAAACCAGGCCTCTATTAATACCAGCTGGAGTGGAACTGAGTCCCACTCACACACCAGGAAAGAGTCAATTCAAACCAGGCCTCTATTAATACCAGCTGGAGTGGAACTGAGCCCCACTCACACACAAGGGAGGAGCCAATTAAATCCAGATCTCTATTAATACCAGCTGGAGTGGTACTGATCCCCACTCACACACCAGGAAAGAGTCAATTCAATCCAGATCTCTCTTATTACCAGCTGGAGTGGTACTGAGTCTCACTGAAACACCAGGAAAGAGCCAATTCAATGCAGGCCTCTATTAATAACAGCTGGAGTTGTACTGAGCTCCAATCACACACCAGGGAAGAGCCAATGCAATCCAGATCTCTATTAATACCAGCTGCAGTGGTACTGATCCCCACGCACTCACCAGGAAGGAGCCAATTCAATCCAGACCTCCATTAATACAAGCTGGAGTGGTACTGAGCCCCACTCACACAGCAGGAAGGAGCCAATTCAATCCAGACCTCTATGAATACAACCTGGTGTGGTACTGAGTCCCAATCACACACCAGCTAAGAGGCAATTCAATCCAGGTCTCTATGAATACTAGCTGGAGGGGTACTGAGTCCCACTCAAACACTAGGAAAGAGCCAAATCAATCCACACCTCTATAAATACCAGCTGGAGTGGTACAGAGTCCCACTCACACACCAGGAAAAGGGCAATTCAATCCACACCTCAATAAATACCAGCTGCAGTGTTACCGAGACCCACTCACACACCAGGAAAGAGGCAATTAAATCCAGGCCTCTATTAATACCAGCTGGAGTGGTACTGAGTCCCACTCACACACCAGGAAAGAGGCAATTCAATCCACACCTCGATAAATACCAGCTGCAGTGTTACCGAGTCCCACTCACTCACCAGGAAAGAGCCAATTCAATCCAGACCTCTATGAATACCAGCTGGAGTGGTCCTGAGTCCCACTCACTCACCAGGAAAGAGTCAATTCTAACTAGGCCTCTATTAATACCAGCTGGAGTGGTACTGAGTCACACTCACACGCCAGGAAACAGCCAAATCAATCCACACCTTTATTAATACCAGCTGGAGTGGTACTGAGTCCCACTCACATACCAGGAAAGAGGCAATTCAATCCACACCTCTATAAATACCAGCTGCAGTGTTACCGAGTCCCACTCACACACCAGCAAAGAGGCAATTAAATCCAGGCCTCTATTAAGACCAGCTGGAGTGGAACTGAGTCTCACTCACACACCAGGAAAAAGTCAATTCAATCCAGGCCTCTATTAATACCAGCTGGAGTGGTACTGAGTCTCACTCACACACCAGGAAAGAGTCAATTTAATCCAGGCCTCTATTAATACCAGCTGGAGTGGTACTGAGCCCCACTCACGCACCAGGAAAGAGTCAATTCAAACCAGGCCTCTATTAATACCAGCTGGAGTGGAACTGAGCCCCACTCACACACCAGGAAAGAGTCAATTCAAACCAGGCCTCTATTAATACCAGCTGGAGTGGAACTGAGTCCCACTCACACACCAGGAAAGAGTCAATTCAAACCAGGCCTCTATTAATACCAGCTGGAGTGGAACTGAGCCCCACTCACACACAAGGAAAGAGCCAATTGAATCCAGATCTCTATTAATACCAGCTGGAGTGGTACTGATCCCCACTCACACACCAGGAAAGAGTCAATTCAATCCAGGCATCTATTAATACCAGCTGGAGTGGATTTGAGCCCCAGTCACTCACCGGGAAAGAGCCAAGTCAATCCAGGCCTCTGTTAAAACCAACTGGAGTGGTACTGAGTCACTCTCACACAACAGGAAAGAGCCAGTTCAATCCAGATCTCTATTAATACCAGCTGGAGCGGTACTGAAACCCACTCACACACCAGGAAAGTGCCAATTAAATCCAGGCCTCTATTAATACCAGCTGGAGTGGAGCTGAGTCTCACTCACACACCAGGAAAGAGCCAATTCAATCCAGACCTCTATTAATACCAGCTGGAGTGGAGCTGAGTCTCACTCACACACCAGGAAAGAGTCAATTCAATCCAGACCTCTATTAATAAAAGCTGGAGTGGTACTGAGCCCCACTCACTCACCAAGAAAGAGCCAATTCAATCCAGACTTTTTTGAGTACAAGCTGGTGTGGTACTGAGTCCCACTCAAACACCAGGAAAGAGCCAGATCAATCCAGACTTCTATTAATACCAGCTGGAGTGGTACGGAGACCCACTCAAACTACAGGAAAGTGCCAAATCAATCCAGACCTCTATTAATACCAGCTGGAGTGGTACTGAGTCCCACTCAAACACCAGGAAAGTGTCAATTCAATCCAGGCCTCGATAAATACCAGCTGGAGTGGGGCTGAGCCCCACTCACACACCAGGAAAGAGACAATTCAATCCAGACCTCTATTAACACCAGCTGGAGTGGTACTGAGTCCCACTCACACACCAGGAAAGAGGAATATCAATCCACACCTCTATAAATACCTGCTGCAGTGTTGCCGAGTCCCACTCAAACACCAGGAAAGAGCCAATTCAATCCAGGCATGTATAAATACCAGCTGGAGTGGGACTGAGTCCCACTCACACACCAGGAAAGAGGCAATTCAATCCACACCTCTATAAATACCAGCTGCAGTGTTACTGAGTCCCACTCAGACACCAGGAAAGAGCCAATTCAATCCAGGCCTCTATAAATACCAGCTGGAGTGGGACTGAGTCCCACTCACACACCAGGAAAGAGGCATTTCAATCCACACCTCTGTAAATACCAGCTGCAGTATTACCGAGTCCCACTCACACACCAGGAAAGAGTCAATTCAAACCACGCCTCTATTAATACCAGCTGGAGTGGTACTGAGTCCCACTCACACGCCAGGAAACAGCCGAATCAATCCAGACCTTTATTAATACCAGCTGGAGTGGTACTGAGTCCCACTCACACACCAGGAAAGAGGCAATTCAATCCACACCTCTATAAATACCAGCTGCAGTGTTACCGAGTCCCACTCACACACCAGCAAAGAGGCAATTAAATCCAGGCCTCTATTAAGACCAGCTGGAGTGGAACTGAGTCTCACTCACACACCAGGAAAAAGTCAATTCAATCCAGGCCTCTCTTAATACCAGCTGGAGTGGTACTGAGTCTCACTCACACACCAGGAAAAAGTCAATTCAATCCAGGCCTCTCTTAATACCAGCTGGAGTGGTACTGAGTCTCACTCACACACCAGGAAAAAGTCAATTCAATCCAGGCCTCTCTTAATACCAGCTGGAGTGGTACTGAGCCCCACTCACACACCAGGAAAGAGTCAATTTAATCCAGGCCTCTATTAATACCAGCTGGAGTGGAACTGAGTCCCACTCACACACCAGGAAAGAGTCAATTCAAACCAGGCCTCTATTAATACCAGCTGGAGTGGAACTGAGCCCCACTCACACACAAGGGAGGAGCCAATTAAATCCAGATCTCTATTAATACCAGCTGGAGTGGTACTGATCCCCACTCACACACCAGGAAAGAGTCAATTCAATCCAGATCTCTCTTATTACCAGCTGGAGTGGTACTGAGTCTCACTGAAACACCAGGAAAGAGCCAATTCAATGCAGGCCTCTATTAATAACAGCTGGAGTTGTACTGAGCTCCAATCACACACCAGGGAAGAGCCAATTCAATCCAGATCTCTATTAATACCAGCTGCAGTGGTACTGATCCCCACGCACTCACCAGGAAGGAGCCAATTCAATCCAGACCTCCATTAATACAAGCTGGAGTGGTACTGAGCCCCACTCACACAGCAGGAAGGAGCCAATTCAATCCAGACCTCTATGAATACAACCTGGTGTGGTACTGAGTCCCAATCACACACCAGCTAAGAGGCAATTCAATCCAGGTCTCTATGAATACTAGCTGGAGGGGTACTGAGTCCCACTCAAACACTAGGAAAGAGCCAAATCAATCCAGACCTCTATTAATAGCAGCTGGTGTGGTACTGAGTCCATCTCAAACACCAGGAAAGAGCCAAATCAATCCAGACGTCTATTAATACCAGCTTGAGTGGTCCTGAGTCCCACTCACACACCAGGAAAGAGGCAAATCAATCCACACCTCTATAAATACCAGCTGGAGTGGTACAGAGTCCCACTCACACACCAGGAAAAGGGCAATTCAATCCACACCTCAATAAATACCAGCTGCAGTGTTACCGAGACCCACTCACACACCAGGAAAGAGGCAATTAAATCCAGGCCTCTATTAATACCAGCTGGAGTGGTACTGAGTCCCACTCACACACCAGGAAAGAGGCAATTCAATCCACACCTCGATAAATACCAGCTGCAGTGTTACCGAGTCCCACTCACTCACCAGGAAAGAGCCAATTCAATCCAGACCTCTATGAATACCAGCTGGAGTGGTCCTGAGTCCCACTCACACACCAGGAAAGAGTCAATTCAAACTAGGCCTCTATTAATACCAGCTGGAGTGGTACTGAGTCACACTCACACGCCAGGAAACAGCCAAATCAATCCAGACCTTTATTAATACCAGCTGGAGTGGTACTGAGTCCCACTCACACACCAGGAAAGAGGCAATTCAATCCACACCTCTATAAATACCAGCTGCAGTGTTACCGAGTCCCACTCACACACCAGCAAAGAGGCAATTAAATCCAGGCCTCTATCAAGACCAGCTGGAGTGGAACTGAGTCTCACTCACACACCAGGAAAAAGTCAATTCAATCCAGGCCTCTATTAATACCAGCTGGAGTGGTACTGAGTCTCACTCACACACCAGGAAAGAGTCAATTTAATCCAGGCCTCTATTAATAACAGCTGGAGTGGTACTGAGCCCCACTCACGCACCAGGAAAGAGTCAATTCAAACCAGGCCTCTATTAATACCAGCTGGAGTGGAACTGAGCCCCACTCACACACCAGGAAAGAGTCAATTCAAACCAGGCCTCTATTAATACCAGCTGGAGTGGAACAGAGTCTCACTCACACACCAGGAAAGAGTCAATTCAAACCAGGCCTCTATTAATACCAGCTGGAGTGGAACTGAGCCCCACTCACACACAAGGAAAGAGCCAATTGAATCCAGATCGCTATTAATACCAGCTGGAGTGGTACTGATCCCCACTCACACACCAGGAAAGAGTCAATTCAATCCAGATCTCTCTTATTACCAGCTGGAGTGGTACTGAGTGTCACTGAAACACCAGGAAAGAGCCAATTCAATGCAGGCCTCTATTAATACCAGCTGGAGTTGTACTGAGCCCCAATCACACACCAGGAA
Source organism: Heterodontus francisci (assembly GCF_036365525.1). NCBI lineage: Eukaryota > Metazoa > Chordata > Chondrichthyes > Heterodontiformes > Heterodontidae > Heterodontus > Heterodontus francisci. The sequence continues at coordinate 129,371 of NW_027140940.1, forward strand.
AGAGTCAGTTCAATCCAGATCTCTATTATTACCAGCTGGAGTGGTACTGAGTCTCACTGAAACACCAGGAATGAGCCAATTCAATGCAGAGCTCTATTAATAGCAGCCGAATAGGTACTGATCCAGACTCACACACCAGGAAAGAGCCAATTCAATCCAGATCTCTATTAATACCAGCTGCAGTGGTACTGATCCCCACGCACTCACCAGGAAGGAGCCAATTCAATCCAGACCTCCATTAATACAAGCTGGAGTGGTCCTGAGCCCCACTCACACAGCAGGAAGGAGCCAATTCAATCCAGACCTCTATGAATACAACCTGGAGTGGTACTGAGTCCCAATCACACACCAGCTAAGAGGCAATTCAATCCAGGTCACTATGAATACTAGCTGGAGGGGTACTGAGTCCCACTCAAACACCAGGAACGAGCCAAATCAATCCAGACCTCTATTAATACCAGCTGGAGTGGTACTGAGTCCATCTCAAACACCAGGAAAGAGCCAAATCAATCCAGACGTCTATTAATACCAGCTTGAGTGGTCCTGAGTCCCACTCAAACACCAGGAAAGAGCCAAACCAATCCAGTCCTGTATTAATACCAGCGGGAGTGGTACTGAGTCCCACTCAAACACCAGGAAAGAGCCAAATCAATCCAGTCCTCTATTAATACCAGCTGGACTGGTACTGAGTCCCACTCAAACACCAGGAAAGAGCCAAATCAATCCAGACCTCTATTAATAACAGCTGGAGTGGTACTGAGTCCCACTCACACACCAGGAAAGAGGCAATTCAATCCAGGCCTCTATTAATACCAGCTGGCGCGTACTGAGCCCCACTCACACACCAGGAAGGTGCCAATTCAATCCAGACCTCTATTCATACCTGCTGGAGTGGTACTGTGCCCCACTCACTCACCAGGAAGGAGCCAAGTCAAACCAGACCTCTATTAATAACACCTGGAGTGGTACTGAGTCCCACTCAACACCAGGAAAGAGCCAAATCAATCCAGACCTCTATTAATACCAGCTGGAGTGGTACTGAGTCCCACTCAACACCAGGAAAGAGCCAAATCAATCCAGACCTCTATTAATACCAGCTGGAGTGGTACTGAGTCCCACTCACACACCAGGAAAGAGGCAATTCAATCATCACCTCTATAAATCCCAGCTGCAGTGTTACTGAGTCTCACTCACACACCAGGAAAGAGTCAATCCAATCCAGGCATCTATTAATACCAGCTGGAGTGGATTTGAGCCCCAGTCACTCACCGGGAAAGAGCCAAGTCAATCCAGGCCTCTGTTAAAACCAACTGGAGTGGTACTGAGTCACTCTCACACAACAGGAAAGAGCCAGTTCAATCCAGATCTCTATTAATACCAGCTGGAGCGGTACTGAAACCCACTCACACACCAGGAAAGTGCCAATTAAATCCAGGCCTCTATTAATACCAGCTGGAGTGGAGCTGAGTCTCACTCACACACCAGGAAAGAGTCAATTCAATCCAGACCTCTATTAATACCAGCTGGAGTGGAGCTGAGTCTCACTCACACACCAGGAAAGAGTCAATTCAATCCAGACCTCTATTAATAAAAGCTGGAGTGGTACTGAGCCCCACTCACTCACCAAGAAAGAGCCAATTCAATCCAGACCTCTATGAGTACAAGCTGGTGTGGTACTGAGTCCCACTCAAACACCAGGAAAGAGCCAGATCAATCCAGACTTCTATTAATACCTGCTGGAGTGGTACGGAGACCCACTCAAACTACAGGAAAGTGCCAAATCAATCCAGACCTATATTAATACCAGCTGGAGTGGTACTGAGTCCCACTCAAACACCAGGAAAGTGTCAATTCAATCCAGGCCTCGATAAATACCAGCTGGAGTGGGGCTGAGCCCCACTCACACACCAGGAAAGAGACAATTCAATCCAGACCTCTATTAACACCAGCTGGAGTGGTACTGAGTCCCACTCACACTCCAGGAAAGAGGAATATCAATCCACACCTCTATAAATACCTGCTGCAGTGTTACCGAGTCCCACTCAAACACCAGGAAAGAGCCAATTCAATCCAGGCATCTATAAATACCAGCTGGAGTGGGACTGAGTCCCACTCACACACCAGGAAAGAGCCAATTCAATCCAGGCCTCTATAAATACCAGCTGGAGTGGGACTGAGTCCCACTCACACACCAGGAAAGAGGCATTTCAATCCACACCTCTATAAATACCAGCTGCAGTATTACCGAGTCCCACTCACACACCAGGAAAGAGTCAATTCAAACCAGGCCTCTATTAATACCAGCTGGAGTGGTACTGAGTCCCACTCACACGCCAGGAAACAGCCGAATCAATCCAGACCTTTATTAATACCAGCTGGAGTGGTACTGAGTCCCACTCACACACCAGGAAAGAGGCAATTCAATCCACACCTCTATAAATACCAGCTGCAGTGTTACCGAGTCCCACTCACACACCAGCAAAGAGGCAATTAAATCCAGGCCTCTATTAAGACCAGCTGGAGTGGAACTGAGTCTCACTCACACACCAGGAAAAAGTCAATTCAATCCAGGCCTCTCTTCATACCAGCTGGAGTGGTACTGAGTCTCACTCACACACCAGGAAAGAGTCAATTTAATCCAGGCCTCTATTAATACCAGCTGGAGTGGTACTGAGCCCCACTCACACACCAGGAAAGAGTCAATTCAAACCAGGCCTCTATTAATACCAGCTGGAGTGGAACTGAGTCCCACTCACACACCAGGAAAGAGTCAATTCAAACCAGGCCTCTATTAACACCAGCTGGAGTGGAACTGAGCCCCACTCACACACAAGGGAGGAGCCAATTAAATCCAGATCTCTATTAATACCAGCTGGAGTGGTACTGATCCCCACTCACTCACCAGGAAAGAGTCAATTCAATCCAGATCTCTCTTATTACCAGCTGTAGTGGTACTGAGTCTCACTGAAACACCAGGAAAGAGCCAATTCAATGCAGGCCTCTATTAATAACAGCTGGAGTTGTACTGAGCTCCAATCACACACCAGGGAAGAGCCAATTCAATCCAGATCTCTATTAATACCAGCTGCAGTGGTACTGATCCCCACGAACTCACCAGGAAGGAGCCAATTCAATCCAGACCTCCATTAATACAAGCTGGAGTGGTACTGAGCCCCACTCACACAGCAGGAAGGAGCCAATTCAATCCAGACCTCTATGAATACAACCTGGTGTGGTACTGAGTCCCAATCACACACCAGCTAAGAGGCAATTCAATCCAGGTCTCTATGAATACTAGCTGGAGGGGTACTGAGTCCCACTCAAACACCAGGAAAGAGCCAAATCAATCCAGACCTCTATTAATAGCAGCTGGAGTGGTACTGAGTCCATCTCAAACACCAGGAAAGAGCCAAATCAATCCAGACGTCTATTAATACCAGCTTGAGTGGTCCTGAGTCCCACTCAAACACCAGGAAAGAGGCAATTCAATCCAGAGATTTATAAATACCAGCTGCAGTGTTAGCGAGTCCCACTCACACACCAGGAAAGAGGCAATTAAATCCAGGCCTCTATTAATAACAGCTGGAGTGGTACTGAGCCCCACTCACACAGAAGGAAGGAGCCATTTCAATCCAGACCTCTATGAATACAACCTGGTGTGGTACTGAGTCCCAATCGCACACCAGCTAAGAGGCAATTCAATCCAGGTCTCTATGAATACCAGCTGGAGGGGTACTGAGTCCCACTCAAACACCAGGAAAGAGCCAAATCAATCCAGACCTCTATTAATACCAGCTGGAGTGGTACTGAGTCCACCTCAAACACCAGGAAAGAGCCAAATCAATCCAGACGTCTATTAATACCAGCTGGAGTGGTACTGAGTCCGACTCAAACACCAGGAAAGAGCCAAATCAATCCAGTCCTCTATTAATACCAGCTGGAGTGGTACTGAGTCCCACTCAAACACCAGGAAAGAGCCAAATCAATCCAGTCCTCTATTAGTACCAGCTGGAGTGGTACTGAGTCCCACTCAAACACCAGGAAAGAGCCAAATCAATCCAGTCCTCTATTAATACCAGCTGCATTGTTACCGAGTCCCACTCACCCACCAGGAAAGAGGCAATTCAATACAGGTCTCTATCAATACCAGCTGGAGTGGTACTGAACCCCACTCACGCACCAGGAAGGAGCCAATTCAATCCAGGTCTCTATAAATACTAGCTGAAGTGGTACTGAGCCCCACTCACACACCATGAAAGAGGCAGTTATATCCAGACCTCTATTAATAACAGCTGGAGTGGTACTGAGTCCCACTCAACACCAGGAAAGAGCCAAATCAATCCAGACCTCTATTAATACCAGCTGGAGTGGTACTGAGTCCCACTCAACACCAGGAAAGAGCCACATCAATCCAGACCTCTATTAATACCAGCTGGAGTGGTACTGAGTCCCACTCACACACCAGGAAAGAGGCAATTCAATCCACACCTCTATAAATTCCAGCTGCAGTGTTACTGAGTCTCACTCACACACCAGGAAAGATTCAATCCAATCCAGGCATCTATTAATACCAGCTGGAGTGGATTTGAGCCCCAGTCACTCACCGGGAAAGAGCCAAGTCAATCCAGGCCTCTGTTAAAACCAGCTGGAGTGGCACTGAGTCACTCTCACACAACAGGAAAGAGCCAGTTCAATCCAGATCTCTATTAATACCAGCTGGAGCGGTACTGAAACCCACTCACACACCAGGAAAGTGCCAATTAAATCCAGGCCTCTATTAATACCAGCTGGAGTGGAGCTGAGTCTCACTCACACACCAGGAAAGAGTCAATTCAATCCAGACCTCTATTACTACCAGCTGCAGTGGTACTGAGCCCCACTCACTCACCAAGAAAGAGCCAATTCAATCCAGACCTCTATGAGTACAAGCTGGAGTGGTACTGAGTCCCACTCAAACACCAGGAAAGAGCCAGATCAATCCAGACTTCTATTAATACCAGCTGGAGTGGTACGGAGACCCACTCAAACGACAGGAAAGTGCCAAATCAATCCAGACCTCTATTAATACCAGCTGGAGTGGTACTGAGTCCCACTCAAACACCAGGAAAGTGTCAATTCAATCCAGGCCTCGATAAATACCAGCTGGAGTGGGGCTGAGCCCCACTCACACACCAGGAAAGAGGAATATCAATCCACACCTCTATAAATACCTGCTGCAGTGTTACCGAGTCCCACTCAAACACGAGGAAAGAGCCAATTCAATCCAGGCATCTATAAATACCAGCTGGAGTGGGACTGAGTCCCACTCACACACCAGGAAAGAGGCAATTCAATCCACACCTCTATAAATACCAGCTGCAGTGTTACTGAGTCCCACTCACACACCAGGAAAGTGCCAATTCAATCCAGGCCTCTATAAATACCAGCTGGAGTGGGACTGAGTCCCACTCACACACCAGGAAAGAGGCATTTCAATCCACACCTCTATAAATACCAGCTGCAGTATTACCGAGTCCCACTCACACACCAGGAAAGAGGCAATTCAATCCTTATCTCTATTAATACCAGCTGGAGTGGTACAGATCCCCACTCACACACCAGGAAGGAGCCAATTCAAACCAATCCTCTTTTGATACCAGCTGGAGGGGTACTGAGCCCCAGTCACGCACCAGGAAAGAGGTAATTAAATCAAGGCCTCTATTAATACCAGCTGGAGTGGTACTGAGTCCCACTCACACACCAGGAAAGAGCCAATTCAATCCAGGCCTCTATAAATACCAGCTGAAGTGGTACTGGGTCCCACTCACACACCAGGAAAGAGCCAATTCAATCCAGGCCTCAATAAATACCAGCTGAAGTGGTACTGAGCCCCACTCACATATCAGGATTGAGGCAATTCAATCCACATCTCGATAAATACCAGCTGTTATGGGACGGAGCACCACTCACGCACCAGGAAAGAGGTAATTCAATCCAGACCTCTTCATACCAGCTGGAGTGGTACTGAGCCCCACTCACACACCAGGAAAGAGCCAAATCAATCCAGACCTCTATTAATACCAGCTGGAGTGGTACTGAGTCCCACACAGACACCAGGAAAGAGTCTATTCAATCCACACCTCTATTAATACCAGCTGGAGAGGGACTGAGACCCACTCACACACCAGCTAAGAGGCAATTCAATCCAGACCTCTATTAACACCAGCTGGCGTGGTACTGAGTCCCACTCACTCACCAGTAAAGAGTCAATTCAATCCAGACCTCTTATTAACACCAGCTGGAGAGGTACTGAGCCACACTCACACACCAGGAAGGTGCCAATTCAATCCAGACCTCTATTCATACCTGCTGGAGTGGTACTGTGCCACACTCACTCACCAGGAAGGAGCCAATTCAAACCAGACCTCTATTAATACCAGCTGGAGTGGTACTGAGCCCCACTCACACACCAGGAAAGAGGCAATTAAATCCAGACCTCTATTAATAACAGCTGGAGTGGAACTGAGACCGACTCACACACCAGGAAAGAGCCAATTAAATCCAGACCTCTATTAATAACAGCTGGAGTGGTACTGAGTCCCACTCACACACCAGGAAAGAGCCAATTCAATGCAGGCATCTATTAATACCAGCTGGAGTGGGACTGAGCCCCACTCAATCACCAGGAAGGAGCCAATTCAATCCAGACCTCTATTAACACCAGCTGGAGTGGTACTGAGTCCCACTCACTCACCATAAAGAGTCAATTCTATCCATACCTCTTATTAACACCAGCTGGAGAGGTACTGAGCCCCACTCACACACCAGGAAGGTTCCAATTCAATCCAGGCCTCTATTCATACCTGCTGGAGTGGTACTGAGCCCCACTCAAACACCAGGAAAGAGCCAAATCAATCCAGATCTCCATTAATACCAGCTGGAGTGGTACTGAGTCCATCTCAAACACCAGGAAAGAGCCAAATCAATCCAGACATCTATTAATAACAGCGGGAGTGGTACTGAGTCCCACTCAACACCAGGAAAGAGCCAAATCAATCCAGACCTCTATTAATACCAGCTGGAGTGGTACTGAGTCCCACTCAACACCAGGAAAGAGCCAAATCAATCCAGACCTCTATAAATACCAGCTGGAGTGGTACTGAGTCTCACTCACACACCAGGAAAGAGTCAATTCAATCCAGGCATCTATTAATACCAGCTGGAGCGGTACTGAGTCCACCTCAAACACCAGGAAAGAGCCAAATCAACCCAGTCCTCTATTAATACCTGCTGGATTGGTACTGAGTCCCACTCAAACTACAGGAAAGTGCCAAATCAATCCAGACCTCTATTAATACCAGCTGGAGTGGTACTGAGCCCCACTCGCACACCAGGAAAGAGCCAAATCAATCCAGTCCTCTATTAATACCTGCTGGATTGGTGCTGAGTCCACCTCAAACACCAGGAAGGAGCCAAATCAATCCAGACCTCTATTAATAACAGCGGGAGTGGTACTGAGTCCCACTCAAACTACAGGAAAGAGGCAATTCAATCCAGGTCTCTATTAATACCAGCTGGCGCGTACTGAGCCCCACTCACACACCAGGAAGGTGCCAATTCAATCCAGACCTCTATTCATACCTGCTGGAGTGGTAATGTGCCCCACTCACACACCAGGAAAGAGCCAAATCAATCCAGACCTCTATTAACACCAGCTGGAGTGGTACTGAGTCCCACTCACACACCAGGAAAGAGGAATATCAATCCACACCTCTATAAATACCTGCTGCAGTGTTACCGAGTCCCACTCAAACACCAGGAAAGAGGTAATTAAATCCAGGCCTCTATTAATACCAGCTGGAGTGGTACTGAGTCCCACTCACACACCAGGAAAGAGCCAATTCAATCCAGGCCTCTATAAATACCAGCTGAAGTGGTACTGAGTCCCACTCACACACCAGGAAAGAGCCAATTCAATCCAGGCCTCAATAAATACCAGCTGAAGTGGTACTGAGCCCCACTCACACATCAGGATTGAGGCAATTCAATCCACATCTCGATTAATACCAGCTGTTATGGGACTAAGCACCACTCACGCACCAGGAAAGAGCCAATTCAATCCAATCCTCTTTTCATACCAGCTGGAGTGGTACCGAGAAACATTGACTCACCAGGTAGGCGCCAATTCAATCCAGACCTCTATTAATACCAGCTGGAGAGGTACTGATCCCCACTCACACACCAGGAAAGAGGCAATTCAATCCAGATCTCTATTAATACCTGCTGGAGTGGTACTGATCTCCACTCACACACCAGGAAGGAGCCAATTCAATCCAATCCTCTTTTCATACCAGCTGGAGTGGTACTTAGCCCCACTGACTCACCAGGAAAGAGGCATTTCAATCCAGACCTCCATTAATATCAGCTGGAGAGGTACTGATCCACACTCACACATCAAAAAGAGGCAATTCAATCCAGACCTCTTCATACCAGCTGGAGTGGTACTGAGCCCCACTCACACACCAGGAAAGAGCCAATTCAATCCAGACCTCTATTAATACCAGCTGGAGTGGTACTGAGTCCCACACAGACACCAGGAAAGAGTCTATTCAATACACATCTCTATTAATACCAGCTGGAGAGGGACTGAGACCCACTCACACACCAGCTAAGAGGCAATTCAATCCAGAACTCTATTAACACCAGCTGGAGTGGTACTGAGTCCCACTCAACACCAGGAAAGAGCCAAATCAATCCAGACCTCTATTACTCCCAGCTGGAGTGGTACTGAGTCCCACTCACACATCAGGAAAGAGGCAATTCAATCCACACCTCTATGAATCCCAGCTGCAGTGTTACTGAGTCTCACTCACACACCAGGAAAGAGTCAATTCAATCCAGGCATCAATTAATACCAGCTGGAGTGGATTTGAGCCCCACTCAAACACCAGGAAAGAGCCAATTCAATGCAGGCCTCTGTTAAAACCAGCTGGAGTGGTTCTGAGTCACTCTCACACAACAGGAAAGAGCCAGTTCAATCCAGATCTCTATTAATACCAGCTGGAGCGGTACTGAAACCCACTCACACTCCAGGAAAGTGCCAAATCAATCCAGACCTCTATTAATACCAGCTGGAGTGGTACTGAGTCCCACTCAAACACCAGGAAAGAGTCAATTCAATCCAGGCCTCGATAAATACCAGCTGGAGTGGGGCTGAGCCCCACTCACACACCAGGAAAGAGTCAATTCAATCCAGACCTCTATTAACACCAGCTGGAGTGTTACTGAGACCCACTCACACACCAGGAAAGAGGAATATCAATCCACACCTCTATAAATACCAGCTGCAGTGTTACTGAGTCCCACTCAAACACCAGGAAAGAGGGAATTAAATCCAGGCTTCTATTAATACCAGCTGGAGTGGTACTGAGTCGCACTCATACACCAAGAAAGAGCCAATTCAATCCAGGCCTCTATAAATACCAGCTGAAGTGGTACTGGGTCCCACTCACACACCAGGAAAGAGCCAATTCAATCCAGGCCTCAATAAATACCAGCTGAAGTGGTACTGATCCCAACTCACACCCCAGGAAAGAGGCAATTCAATCTAGATCTCTATTAATACCTGCTGGAGTGGTACTGATCTCCACTCACACACCAGGAAGGAGCCAATTCAATCCAATCCTCTTTTCATACCAGCTGGAGTGGTACTGAGCCCCACTGACTCACCAGGAAAGAGGCATTTCAATCCAGACCTCCATTAATATCAGCTGGAGAGGTACTGATCCACATTCACACATCAAAAAGAAGTAATTCAATCCAGACCTCTTCATACCAGCTGGAGTGGTACTGAGCCCCACTCACACACCAGGAAAGAGCCAATTCAATCCAGACCTCTATTAATACCAGCTGGAGTGGTACTGAGTCCCACACAGACACCAGGAAAGAGTCTATTCAATCCACACCTCTATTAATACCAGCTGGAGAGGGACTGAGACCCACTCACACACCAGCTAAGAGGCAATTCAATCCAGACCTCTATTAACACCAGCTGGCATGGTACTGAGTCCCACTCACTCACCAGTAAAGAGTCAATTCAATCCAGACCTCTTATTAACACCAGCTGGAGAGGTACTGAGCCACACTCACACACCAGGAAGGTGCCAATTCAATCCAGACCTCTATTCATACCTGCTGGAGTGGTACTGTGCCCCACTCACTCGCCAGGAAGGAGCCAATTCAAACCAGACCTCTATTAATACCAGCTGGAGTGGTACTGAGCCCCACTGACTCACCAGGAAAGAGGCATTTCAATCCAGACCTCCATTAATATCAGCTGGAGAGGTACTGATCCACACTCACACATCAAAAAGAGGTAATTCAATCCAGACCTCTTGATACCAGCTGGAGTGGTACTGAGCCCCACTCACACACCAGGAAAGAGCCAATTCAATCCAGACCTCTATTAATGCCAGCTGGAGTGGTACTGAGTCCACCTCAAACACCAGGAAAGAGCCAAATCAATCCAGACCTCTATTAATAACAGCGGGAGTGGTACTGAGTCCCACTCAAACTACAGGAAAGTGCCAAATCAATCCAGACCTCTATTAATAACAGGTGGAGCGGGACTGAGTCCCACTCACACAACAGGAAAGAGGCAATTCAATCCAGGCCTCTATTAATACCAGCCGGCGCGTACTGAGCCCCACTCACACACCAGGAAGGTGCCAATTCAATCCAGACCTCTATTCATACCTGCTGGAGTGGTACTGTGCCCCACTCACTCACCAGGAAGGAGCCATTACAAACCAGACCTCTATTAATACCAGCTGGAGTGGTACTGAGCACCACTCACACACCAGGAAAGAGGCAATTCAATCCATACCTCGATAAATACCAGCTGGAGAGGGACTGAGTCCCACTCACACACCAGGAAAGAGGCAATTCAATCCACACCTCTATAAATCCCAGCTGCAGTGTTACCGAGTCCCAATCACACTCCAGGAAAGAGTCAAAGCAATCCAGGCATCTATTAATACCAGCTGGAGTGGATTTGAGCGCCACTTACTCACCAGGAAAGAGCCAAGTCAATCCACGCCTCTGTTAAAACCAGTTGGAGTGGTACTGAGTCACTCTCACACAACAGGATAGAGCCAGTTCAATCCAGATCTCTATTAATACCAGCTGGAGCGGTACAGAAACCCACTCACACACCAGGAAAGTGCAAATTAAATCCAGGCCTCTACTAATACCAGCTGGAGTGGTACTGAGCCCCGCTCACTCACCAGGAAAGAGCCAATTCAATCCAGACCTCTATTAATACCAGCTGGAGTGGTACGGAGACCCACTCAAACTACAGGAAAGTGCCAAATCAATCCAGACCTCTATTAATACCAGCTGGAGTGGTACTGAGTCCCACTCAAACACTAGGAAAGAGTCAATTCAATACAGGCCTCGATAAATACCAGCTGGAGTGGGGCTGAGCCCCACTCACACACCAGGAAAGAGGAATATCAATCCACACCTCTATAAATACCTGCTGCAGTGTTACCGAGTCCCACTCAAACACGAGGAAAGAGCCAATTCAATCCAGGCATCTATAAATACCAGCTGGAGTGGGACTGAGTCCCACTCACACACCAGGAAAGAGCCAATTCAATCCAGACCTCTATTAACACCAGCTGGAGTGGTACTGAGTCCCACTCACACACCAGGAAAGAGGAATATCAATCCACACCTCTTTCAATACCTGCTACAGTGTTCCCGAGTCCCACTCAAACACCAGGAAAGAGGTAATTAAATCCAGGCCTCTATTAATACCAGCTGGAGTGGTACTGAGTCCCACTCACACACCAGGAAAGAGCCAATTCAATCCAGGCCTCTATAAATACCAGCTGAAGTGGTACTGAGTCCCACTCACACACCAGGAAAGAGACAATTCAATCCAGGCCTCAATAAATACCAGCTGAAGTGGTACTGAGCCCCACTCACACATCAGGATTGAGGCAATTCAATCCACATCTCGATTAATACCAGCTGTTATGGGACTAAGCACCACTCACGCACCAGGAAAGAGCCAATTCAATCCAGACCTCTATTAACACCAGCTGGAGTGGTACCGAGACACATTGACTCACCAGGTAGGCGCCAATTCAATCCAGACCTCTATTAATACCAGCTGGAGAGGTACTGATCCCCACTCACACACCAGGAAAGTGCCAATTAAACCCAGGCCTCTATTAATACCAGTTGGAGTGGTACTGAGCCACACTCACTCACCAGGAAAGAGCCAATTCAATCCCGACCTCTATTAATACCAGCTGGAGTGGAGCTGAGTCCCACGCACACACCAGGAAAGAGTCAATTCAATACAGACCTCTATTAATACCAGCTGGAGTGGTACTGAGCCCCACTCACTTACCAGGATGGAGCCAATTCAATCCAGCCCTCTATTACTACCAGCTGCAGTGGTACTGAGCCCCACTCACTCACCAAGAAAGAGCCAATTCAATCCAGACCTCTATGAGTACAAGCTGGTGTGGTACTGAGTCCCACTCAAACACCAGGAAAGAGCCAGATCAATCCAGACCTCTATTAATACCAGCTGGAGTGGTACTGAGTCCCACTCAAACACCAGGAAAGAGTCAATTCAATCCAGGCCTCGATAAATACCAGCTGGAGTGGGGCTGAGCCCCACTCACACACCAGGAAAGAGTCAATTCAATCCAGACCTCTATTAACACCAGCTGGAGTGTTACTGAGTCCCACTCACACACCAGGAAAGAGGAATATCAATCCACACCTCTATAAATACCAGCTGCAGTGTTACTGAGTCCCACTCAAACACCAGGAAAGAGGTAATTAAATCCAGGCCTCTATTAATACCAGCTGGAGTGGTACTGAGTCCCACTCACACACCAGGAAAGAGCCAATTCAATCCAGGCCTCAATAAATCCCAGCTGAAGTGGTACTGATCCCCACTCACACACCAGGAAAGAGGCAATTCAATCTAGATCCCTATTAATACCTGCTGGAGTGGTACTGATCTCCACTCACACACCAGGAAGGAGCCAATTCAATCCAATCCTCTTTTCATACCAGCTGGAGTGGTACTGAGCCCCACTGACTCACCAGGAAAGAGGCATTTCAATCCAGACCTCCATTAATATCAGCTGGAGAGGTACTGATCCACACTCACACATCAAAAAGAAGTAATTCAATCCAGACCTCTTCATACCAGCTGGAGTGGTACTGAGCCCCACTCACACACCAGGAAAGAGCCAATTCAATCCAGGCATCAATAAATACCAGCTGAAGTGGTACTGAGACCCACTCACACATCAGGATTGAGGCAATTCAATCCACATCTCGATTAATAACAGCTGTTATGGGACTGAGCACCACTCACGCACCAGGAAAGAGCCAATTCAATCCAGACCTCTATTAACACCAGCTGGAGTGGTACCGAGACCCACTGACTCACCAGGTAGGCGCCAATTCAATCCAGACCTCTATTAATACCAGCTGGAGAGGTACTGATCCCCACTCACACACCAGGGAAGAGGCAATTCAATCCAGATCTCTATTAATACCTGCTGCAGTGGTACTGATCTCCACTCACACACCAGGAAGGAGCCAATTCAATCCAATCCTCTTTTCATACCAGCTGGAGTGTTACTGAGCCCCACTGACTCACCAGGAAAGAGGCATTTCAATCCAGACCTCCATGAATATCAGCTGGAGAGGAACTGATCTACACTCACACATCAAAAAGAGGCAATTCAATCCAGACCTCTTCATACCAGCTGGAGTGGTACTGAGCCCCACTCACACACCAGGAAAGAGCCAATTCAATCCAGACCTCTATTAATACCAGCTGGAGTGGTACTGAGTCCCACGCAGACACCAGGAAAGAGTCTATTCAATCCACACCTCTATTAATACCAGCTGGAGAGGGACTGAGACCCACTCACACACCAGCTAAGAGGCAATTCAATCCAGAACTCTATTAACACCAGCTGGAGTGGTACTGGGCCCCACTCACACACCAGGAAAGAGGCAATTAAATCAAGACCTCTATTAATAACGGCTGGAGTGTAACTGAGACCGACTCACACACCAGGAAAGAGCCAATTAAATCCAGACCTCTATTAATAACAGCTGGAGTGGTACTGACTCCCACTCACACACCAGGAAAGAGGCAATTCAATCCAGGCCTCTATAAATACCAGCTGGCGCGTACTGAGCCCCACTCACACACCAGGAAAGAGCCAATTCAATGCAGGCCTCTATTAATACCAGCTGGAGTGGGACTGAGCCCCACTCAATCACCAGGAAGGAGCCAATTCAATCCAGACCTCTATTAACACCAGCTGGAGTGGTACTGAGTCCCACTCACTCACCAGTAAAGAGTCAATTCAATCCAGACCTCTTATTAACACCAGCTGGAGAGGTACTGAGCCCCACTCACACACCAGGAAGGTACCAATTCAATCCAGACCTCTAATCATACCTGCTGGAGTGGTACTGTGCCCCACTCACTCACCAGGATGGAGCCAATTCAAAACAGACCTCTATTAATACCAGCTGGAGTGGTACTGAGCCCCACTCACACCAGGAAAGAGCCAAATCAATCCAGATCTCTATTAATACCAGCTGGAGTGGTACTGAGTCCACCTCAAACACCAGGAAAGGGCCAAATCAATCCAGACCTCTATTAATAACAGCGGGAGTGGTACTGAGTCCCACTCAACACCAGGAAAGAGCCAAATCAATCCAGACCTCTATTAATACCAGCTGGAGTGGTACTGAGTCCGCCTCAAACACCAGGAAAGAGCCAAATCAATCCAGACCTCTATTAATAACAGCGGGAGTGGTACTGAGTCCCACTCAACACCAGGAAAGAGCCAAATCAATCCAGACCTCTATTAATACCAGCTGGAGTGGTGCTGAGTCTCACTCACACACCAGGAAAGAGTCAATTCAATCCACGCATCTATTAATACCAGCTGGAGTGGATATGAGCCCCACTCACTCACCAAGAAAGAGCCAAGTAAATCCAGGCCTCTGTTAAAACCAGCTGGAGTGGTACTGAGTCACTTTCACGCAACAGGAAAGAGCCAGTTCAATCCAGATCTCTATTAATACCAGCTGGAGCGGTACTGAAACCCACTCACACACCAGGAAAGTGCCAATTAAATCCAGGCCTCTATTAATACCAGCTGGAGTGGTACTGTGCCCCACTCACTCACCAGGAAAGAGCCAATTCAATCCAGACCTCTATTAATACCAGCTGGAGTGGAGCTGAGTCTCACTCACACACCAGGAAAGAGTCAATTCAATCTAGACCTCTATTAATACCAGCTGGAGTGGTACTGAGCCCCACTCACTTACCAGGATGGAGCCAATTCAATCCAGACCTCTATTACTAACAGCTGCAGTGGTACTGAGCCCCACTCACTCACCAAGAAAGAGCCAATTCAATCCAGACCTCTATGTGTACAAGCTGGTGTGGTACTGAGTCCCACTCAAACACCAGGAAAGTGACAAATCAAACCAGACCTCTATTAATACCAGCTGGAGGGGGACTGAGTCCCACTCAAACACCAGGAAAGAGTCAATTCAATCCAGGCCTCGATAAATACCAGCTGGAGTGGGGCTGAGACCCACTCACACATCAGGAAAGAGCCAATTCAATCCAGATCTCTATTAATACCAGCTGGAGCGGTACTGAAACCCACTCACACACCAGGAAAGAGCCAATTCAATCCAGGCCTCAATAAATACCAGCTGGAGTGGTACTGAGCCCCACTCACACACCAGGAAAGAGCCAAATCAATCCAGACCTCTATTAATACCAGCTGGAGTGGTACTGAGCCCCACTCACTCACCAGGAAAGAGCCAATTCAATCCAGACCTCTATTAATACCAGCTGGAGTGGAGCTGAGTCTCACTCACACACCAGGAAAGAGTCAATTCAATCCAGACCTCTATTAATACCAGCTGGAGTGGTACTGAGCCCCACTCAATTACCAGGATGGAGCCAATTCAATCCAGACCTCTATTGCTACCAGCTGCAGTGGTACTGAGCCCCACTCACTCACCAAGAAAGAGCCAATTCAATCCAGACCTCGATGAGTACAAGCTGGTGTGGTACTGAGTCCCACTCAAACACCAGGAAAGAGCCAGATCAATCCAGACCTCAATTAATACTAGCTGGAGTGGTACGGAGACCCACTCAAACTACAGGAAAGTGCCAAATCAATCCAGACCTCTATTAATACCAGCTGGAGTGGTACTGAGTCCCACTCAAACACCAGGAAAGAGTCAATTCAATCCAGGCCTCGATAAATACCAGCTGGAGTGGGGCTGAGTCCCACTCACACTCCAGGAATGAGTTAATTCAATCCAGGCCTCGATAAATAACAGCTGGAGTGGGGCTGAGTCCCACTCACACACCAAGAAAGAGGAATATCAATCCACACCTCTATAAATACCAGCTGCAGTGTTACCGAGTTCCACTCACACACCAGGAAAGAGCCAATTCAACCCAGGCCTCAATAAATACCAGCTGAAGTGGTACTGAGCCCCACTCACACATCAGGATTGAGGCAATTCAATCCACATCTCGATAAATACCAGCTGTTATGGGACTGAGCACCACTCACGCACCAGGAAAGAGCCAATTCAATCCAGACCTCTATTAACACCAGCTGGAGTTGTACCAAGACCCAGTGACTCACCAGGTAGGCGCCAATTCAATCCAGACCTCTATTAATACCAGCTGGAGAGGTACTGATCCCCACTCACACACCAGGAAGGAGCCAATTCAATCCAATCCTCTTTTCATACCAGCTGGAGTGGTACTGAGCCCCAATGACTCACCAGGAAAGAGGCATTTCAATCCAGACCTCCATTGATATCAGCTGGAGAGGTACTGATCCACATTCACACATCAAAAAGAGGCAATTCAATCCAGACCTCTTCATACCAGCTGGAGTGGTACTGAGCCCCACGCACACACCAGGAAAGAGCCAATTCAATCCAGACCTCTATTAATACCAGCTGGAGTGGTACTGAGTCCCACACAGACACCAGGAAAGATTCTATTCAATCCACACCTCTATTAACACCAGCTGGAGTGGTACTGAGCCACACTCACACACCAGGAAGGTGCCAATTCAATCCAGACCTATATTCATACCTGCTGGAGTGGTACTGTGCCCCACTCACTCACCAGGAAGGAGCCAATTCAAACCAGACCTCTATTAATACCAGCTGGAGTGGTACTGAGCCCCACTCACACACCAGGAAAGAGGCAATTAAATCCAGACCTCTATTAATAACAGCTGGAGTGGAACTGAGACCGACTCACACACCAGGAAAGAGCCAATTAAATCCAGACCTCCATTAATAACAGCTGGAGTGGTACTGAGTCCCGCTCACACACCAGGAAAGAGGAATATCAATCCACACCTCTATAAATACCAGCTGCAGTGTTACCGAGTTCCACTCACACACCAGGAAAGAGCCAATTCAACACAGGTCTCAATAAATACCAGCTGAAGTGGTACTGAGCCCCACTCACACATCAGGATTGAGGCAATTCAAACCACATCTCGATAAATACCAGCTTTTATGGGACTGAGCACCACTCACGCACCAGGAAACAGCCAATTCAATCCAGACCTCTATTAACACCAGCTGGAGTTGTACCAAGACCCAGTGACTCACCAGGTAGGCGCCAATTCAATCCAGACCTCTATTAATACCAGCTGGAGAGGTACTGATCCCCACTCACACACCAGGAAGGAGCCAATTCAATCCAATCCTCTTTTCATACCAGCTGGAGTGGTACTGAGCCCCAATGACTCACCAGGAAAGAGGCATTTCAATCCAGACCTCCATTGATATCAGCTGGAGAGGTACTGATCCACACTCACACATCAAAAAGAGGCAATTCAATCCAGACCTCTTCATACCAGCTGGAGTGGTACTGAGCCCCACTCACACACCAGGAAAGAGCCAATTCAATCCAGACCTCTATTAATACCAGCTGGAGTGGTACTGAGTCCCACACAGACACCAGGAAAGAGTCTATTCAATCCACACCTCTATTAATACCAGCTGGAGAGGGACTGAGACCCACTCACACACCAGCTAAGACGCAATTCAATCCAGACCTCTATTAACACCAGCTGGAGTGGTACTGAGTCCCACTCACTCACCAGTAAAGAGTCAATTCAATCCAGACCTCTTATTAACACCAGCTGGAGTGGTACTGAGCCACACTCACACACCAGGAAGGTGCCAATTCAATCCAGACCTCTATTCATACCTGCTGGAGTGGTACTGTGCCCCACTCACTCACCAGGAAGGAGCCAATTCAAACCAGACCTCTATTAATACCAGCTGGAGTGGTACTGAGCCCCACTCACACACCAGGAAACAGGCAATTAAATCCAGACCTCTTTTAATAACAGCTGGAGTGGAACTGAGACCGACTCACACACCAGGAAAGAGCCAATTAAATCCAGACCTCTATTAATAACAGCTGGAGTGGTACTGAGTCCCACTCACTCACCAGTAAAGAGTCAATTCAATCCAGACCTCTTATTAACACCAGCTGGCGAGGGACTGAGCCCCATTCACACACCAGGAAAGAGGCAATTCAATCCAGGCCTCAATAAATACCAGCTGGCGCGTACTGAGCCCCACTCACAGACCAGGAAAGAGCCAATTCAATGCAGGCCTCTATTAATACCAGCTGGAGTGGGACTGAGCCCCACTCAATCACCAGGTAGGAGCCAATTCAATCCAGACCTCTATTAACACCAGCTGGAGTGGTACTGAGTCCCACTCACTCACCAGTAAAGAGTCCATTCAATCCAGACCTCTTATTAACACCAGCTGGAGTGGTACTGTGCCCCACTCACTCACCAGGAAGGAGCCAGTTCAAACCAGACCTCTATTAATATCAGCTGGAGTGGTACTGAGCCCCACTCACACACCAGGAAAGAGCCAAATCAATCCAGATCTCTATTAATACCAGCTGGAGTGGTACTGAGTCCACCTCAAACACCAGGAAAGAGCCAAATCAATCCAGACCTCTATTAATAACAGCGGGAGTGGTACTGAGTCCCACTCAACACCAGGAAAGAGCCAAATCAATCCAGACCTCTATTAATACCAGCTGGAGTGGTACTGAGTCCCACTCACACACCAGGAAAGAGGCAATTCAATCCACACCTCTATAAATCCCAGCTGCAGAGTTACTGAGTCTCACTCACACACCAGGAAAGAGTCAATTAAATCCAGGCATCTATTAATACCAGCTGGAGTGGTACTGAGTCCACCTCAAACACCAGGAAAGAGCCAAATCAATCCAGACCTCTATTAATAACAGCGGGAGTGGTACTGAGTCCCACTCAAACTACAGGAAAGTGCCAAATCAATCCAGACCTCAATTAATACCAGCTGGAGTGGTACTGAGTCCCACTCAAACACCAGGAAAGAGTCAATTCAATCCAGGCCTCGATAAATACCAGCTGGAGTGGGGCTGAGCCCCACTCACACACCAGGAAAGAGCCAATTCAATCCAGACCTCTATTAACACCAGCTGGAGCGGTACTGAGTCCCACTCACACACCAGGAAAGAGGAATATCAATCCACACCTCTATAAATACCAGCTGCAGTTTTACCGAGTCCCACTGAAACACCAGGAAAGAGGTAATTAAATCCAGGCCTCTATTAGTACCAGCTGGAGTGGTACTGAGTCCCACTCACACACCAGGAAAGAGCCAATTCAATCCAGGCCTCTATAAATACCAGCTGAAGTGGTACTGAGCCCCACTCACACACCAGGAAAGAGCCAATGCAATCCAGGCCTCAATAAATACCAGCTGAAGTGGTACTGAGCCCCACTCACACATCAGGATTGAGGCAATTCAATCCACATCTCGATAAATACCAGCTGTTATGGGACAAAGCACCACTCATGCACCAGGAAAGAGCCAATTCAATCCAGACCTCCATTAATACCAGCTGGAGTGGTACTGAGTCCCACTCACACACCAGGAAAGAGGAATATCAATCCACACCTCTATAAATACCAGCTGCAGTGTTACCGAGTCCCGCTCAAACACCAGGAAAGAGGTAATTAAATCCAGGCCTCTATTAATACCAGCTGGAGTGGTACTGAGTCCCACTCACACACCAGGAAAGAGCCAATTCAATCCAGGCCTCTATAAATACCAGCTGAAGTGGTACTGAGCCCCACTCACACACCAGGAAAGAGCCAATGCAATCCAGGCCTCAATAAATACCAGCTGGAGTGGTACTGAGCCACACTCACAGACCAGGAAGGTGCCAATTCAATCCAGACCTCTATTCATACCTGCTGGAGTGGTACTGTGCCCCACTCACTCACCAGGAAGGAGCCAATTCAAACCAGACCTCTATTAATACCAGCTGGAGTGGTACTGAGCACCACTCACTCACCAGGAAAGAGGCAATTAAATCCAGACCTCTATTAATAACAGCTGGAGTGGAACTGAGACCGACTCACACACCAGGAAAGAGCCAATTAAATCCAGACCTCTATTAATAACAGCTGGAGTGGAACTGAGACCGACTCACACACCAGGAAAGAGCCAATTAAATCCAGACCTCTATTAATAACAGCTGGAGTGGTACTGAGTCCCACTCACACACCAGGAAAGAGGCAATTCAATCCAGGCCTCTATAAATACCAGCTGGCGCGTACTGAGCCCCACTCACACACCAGGAAGGAGCCAATTCAATGCAGGCCCCTATTAATACCAGCTGGAGTGGGACTGAGCCCCACTCAATCACCAGGAAGGAGCCAATTCAATCCAGACCTCTATTAACACCAGCTGGAGTGGTACTGAGTCCCACTCACTCACCAGTAAAGAGTCAATTCAATCCAGACCTCTTATTAACACCAGCTGGCGAGGGACTGAGCCCCACTCACACACCAGGAAAGAGGCAATTCAATCCAGGCCTCAATAAATACCAGCTGGCGCGTACTGAGCCCCACTCACAGACCAGGAAAGAGCCAATTCAATGCAGGCCTCTATTAATACCAGCTGGAGTGGGACTGAGCCCCACTCAATCACCAGGAAGGAGCCAATTCAATCCAGACCTCTATTAACACCAGCTGGAGTGGTACTGAGTCCCACTCACACACCAGGAAAGAGGAATATCAATCCACACCTCTATAAATACCAGCTGCAGTGTTACCGAGTCCCACTCAAACACCAGGAAAGAGGTAATTAAATCCAGGCCTCTATTCATACCAGCTGGCGTGGTACTGAGTCCCACTCACACACCAGAAAAGAGCCAATTCAATCCAGGCCTCTATAAATACCAGCTGAAGTGGTACTGAGCCCCACTCACACATCAGGATTGAGGCAATTCAATCCACATCTCGATAAATACCAGCTGTTATGGGACTAAGCACCACTCACGCACCAGGAAAGAGCCAATTCAATCCAGACCTCTATTAACACCAGCTGGAGTGGTACCGAGACCCACTGAATCACCAGGTAGGCGCCAATTCAATCCAGACCTCTATTAATACCAGCTGGAGAGGTACTGATCCCCACTCACACACCAGGAAAGAGGCAATTCAATCCAGATCTCTATTAATACCTGCTGGAGTGGTACTGATCTCCACTCACACACCAGGAAGGAGCCAATTCAATCCAATCCTCTTTTCATACCAGCGGGAGTGGTACTGAGCCCCACTGACTCACCAGGAAAGAGGCAATTCAATCCAGACCTCCATTAATATCAGCTGGAGAGGTACTGATCCACACTCACACATCAAAAAGAGGCAATTCAATCCAGACCTCTTCATACCAGCTGGAGTGGTACTGAGCCCCACTCACACACCAGGAAAGAGCCAATTCAATCCAGACCTCTATTAATACCAGCTGGAGAGGTACTGATCCCCACTCACACACCAGGAAAGAGGTAATTAAATCCAGGCCTCTATTAATACCAGCTGGAGTGGTACTGTGCCCCACTCACTCACCAGGAAGGAGCCAATTCAAACCAGACCTCTATTAATAACAGCTGGAAAGGTACTGAGCCCCACTCACACACCAGGAAAGAGGCAATTAAATCCAGACCTCTATTAATAACAGCTGGAGTGGAACTGAGACCGCTTCACACACCAGGGAAGAGCCAATTAAATCCAAACCTCTATTAATAACAGCTGGAGTGGTACTGAGTCCCACTCACACACCAGGAAAGAGCCAATTCAATGCAGGCCTCTATTAATACCAGCTGGAGTGGGACTGAGCCCCACTCAATCACCAGGAAGGAGCCAATTCAATTATGACCTCTATTAACACCAGCTGGAGTGGTACTGAGTCCCACTCACTCACCAGTAAAGAGTCAATTCAATCCAGACCTCTTATTAACACCATCTGGAGAGGTACTGAGCCCCACTCACACACCAGGAAGGTGCCAATTCAATCCAGACCTCTATTCATACCTGCTGGAGTGGTACTGAGTCCCACTCACACACCAGTAAAGAGGCAATTCAATCCACACCTCTATAAATCCCAGCTGCAGAGTTACTGAGTCCACTCACACACCAGGAAAGAGTCAATTAAATCCAGGCATCTATTAATACCAGCTGGAGTTGTACTGAGTCCACCTCAAACACCAAGAAAGAGCCAAATCAATCCAGACCTCTATTAATAACAGCGGGAGTGGTACTGAGTCCCACTCAAACTACAGGAAAGTGCCAAATCAATCCAGACCTCAATTAATACCAGCTGGAGTGGTACTGAGTCCCACTCAAACACCAGGAAAGAGTCAATTCAATCCAGGCCTCGATAAATACCAGCTGGAGTGGGGCTGAGCCCCACTCACACACCAGGAAAGAGCCAATTCAATCCAGACCTCTATTAACACCAGCTGGAGTGGTACTGAGTCCCACTCACACACCAGGAAAGAGGAATATCAATCCACACCTCTGTAAATACCAGCTGCAGTGTTACCGAGTCCCACTCAAACACCAGGAAAGAGGTAATTAAATCCAGGCCTCTATTAATACCAGCTGGAGTGGTACTGAGTCCCACTCACACACCAGGAAAGAGCCAATTCAATCCAGGCCTCTATAAATACCAGCTGAAGTGGTACTGAGCCCCACTCACACACCAGGAAAGAGCCAATGCAATCCAGGCCTCTATAAATACCAGCTGAAGTGGTACTGAGCCCCACTCACACATCAGGATTGAGGCAATTCAATCCACATCTCGATAAATACCAGCTGTTATGGGACTAAGCACCACTCACGCACCAGGAAAGAGCCAATTCAATCCAGACCTCTATTAACACCAGCTGGAGTGGTACCGAGACCCACTGAATCACCAGGTAGGCGCCAATTCAATCCAGACCTCTATTAATACCAGCTGGAGAGGTACTGATCCCCACTCACACACCAGGAAAGAGGCAATTCAATCCAGATCTCTATTAATACCTGCTGGAGTGGTACTGATCTCCACTCACACACCAGGAAGGAGCCAATTCAATCCAATCCTCTTTTCATACCAGCGGGAGTGGTTCTGAGCCCCACTGACTCACCAGGAAAGAAGCAATTCAATCCAGACCTCCAGTAATATCAGCTGGAGAGGTACTGACCACACACACACATCAAAAAGAGGCAATTCAATCCAGACCTCTTCATACCAGCTGGAGTGGTACTGAGCCCCACTCACACACCAGGAAAGAGCCAATTCAATCCAGACCTCTATTAATACCAGCTGGAGAGGTACTGATCCCCACTCACACACCAGGAAAGAGGTAATTAAATCCAGGCCTCTATTAATACCAGCTGGAGTGGTACTGTGCCCCACTCACTCACCAGGAAGGAGCCAATTCAAACCAGACCTCTATTAATACCAGCTGGAAAGGTACTGAGCCCCACTCACACACCAGGAAAGAGGCAATTAAATCCAGACATCTATTTATAACAGCTGGAGTGGAACTGAGACCGCTTCACACACCAGGGAAGAGCCAATTAAATCCAGACCTCTATTAATAACAGCTGGAGTGGTACTGAGTCCCACTCACACACCAGGAAAGAGGCAATTCAATCCAGGCCTCTATAAGTACCAGCTGGCGCGTACTGAGCCCCACTCACACACCAGGAAAGAGTCAATTCAATGCAGGCCTCTATTAATACCAGCTGGAGTGGGACTGAGCCCCACTCAATCACCAGGAAGGAGCCAATTCAATTATGACCTATATTAACACCAGCTGGAGTGGTACTGAGTCCCACTCACTCACCAGTAAAGAGTCAATTCAATCCAGACCTCTTATTAACACCATCTGGAGAGGTACTGAGCCCCACTCACACACCAGGAAGGTGCCAATTCAATCCAGACCTCTATTCATACCTGCTGGAGTGGTACTGAGTCCCACTCACACACCAGTAAAGAGGCAATTCAATCCACACCTCTATAAATCCCAGCTGCAGAGTTACTGAGTCTCACTCACACATCAAGAAAGAGTCAATTAAATCCAGGCATCTATTAATACCAGCTGGAGTGGTACTGAGTCCACCTCAAACACCAGGAAAGAGCCAAATCAATCCAGACCTCTATTAATACCAGCTGGAGTGGTACTGAGTCCCACTCAAACACCAGGAAAGAGTCAATTCAATCCAGGCCTCGATAAATACCAGCTGGAGTGGGGCTGAGCCCCACTCACACACCAGGAAAGAGCCAATTCAATCCAGACCTCTATTAACACCAGCTGGAGTGGTACTGAGTCCCACTCACACACCAGGAAAGAGGAATATCAATCCACACCTCTGTAAATACCAGCTGCAGTGTTACCGAGTCCCACTCAAACACCAGGAAAGAGGTAATTAAATCCAGGCCTCTATTAATACCAGCTGGAGTGGTACTGAGTCCCACTCACACACCAGGAAAGAGCCAATTCAATCCAGGCCTCTATAAATACCAGCTGAAGTGGTACTGAGCCCCACTCACACACCAGGAAAGAGCCAATGCAATCCAGGCCTCTATAAATACCAGCTGAAGTGGTACTGAGCCCCACTCACACATCAGGATTGAGGCAATTCAATCCACATCTCGATAAATACCAGCTGTTATGGGACTAAGCACCACTCACGCACCAGGAAAGAGCCAATTCAATCCAGACCTCTATTAACACCAGCTGGAGTGGTACCGAGACCCACTGAATCACCAGGTAGGCGCCAATTCAATCCAGACCTCTATTAATACCAGCTGGAGAGGTACTGATCCCCACTCACACACCAGGAAAGAGGCAATTCAATCCAGATCTCTATTAATACCTGCTGGAGTGGTACTGATCTCCACTCACACACCAGGAAGGAGCCAATTCAATCCAATCCTCTTTTCATACCAGCGGGAGTGGTTCTGAGCCCCACTGACTCACCAGGAAAGAGGCAATTCAATCCAGACCTCCATTAATATCAGCTGGAGAGGTACTGATCCACACTCACACATCAAAAAGGGGCAATTCAATCCAGACCTCTTCATACCAGCTGGAGTGGTACTGAGCCCCACTCACACACCAGGAAAGAGCCAATTCAATCCAGACCTCTATTAATACCAGCTGGAGAGGTATTGATCCCCACTCACACACCAGGAAAGAGGTAATTAAATCCAGGCCTCTATTAATACCAGCTGGAAAGGTACTGAGCCCCACTCACACACCAGGAAAGAGGCAATTAAATCCAGACCTCTATTAATAACAGCTGGAGTGGAACTGAGACCGCCTCACACACCAGGAAAGAGCCAATTAAATCCAGACCTCTATTAATAACAGCTGGAGTGGTACTGAGTCCCACTCACACACCAGGAAAGAGGCAATTCAATCCAGGCCTCTAATAATACCAGCTGGAGTGGGACTGAGCCCCACTCAATCACCAGGAAGGAGCCAATTCAATTATGACCTCTATTAACAGCAGCTGGAGTGGTACTGAGTCCCACTCAATCACCAGTAAAGAGTCAATTCAATCCAGACCTCTTATTAACACCAGCTGGAGAGGTACTGAGCCACACTCACACACCAGGAAGGTGCCAATTCAATCCAGACCTCTATTCATCCCTGCTGGAGTGGTACTGTGCCCCACTCACTCACCAGGAAGGAGCCAATTCAAACCAGACCTCTATTAATACCAGCTGGAGTGGTACTGAGCCCCACTCACACACCAGGAAAGAGCCAAATCAATCCAGATCTCTATGAATACCAGCTGGAGGGGTACTGAGTCCACCTCAAACACCAGGAAAGAGCCAAATCAATCCAGACCTCTATTAATAACAGCGGGAGTGGTACTGAGTCACACACAAACTACAGGAAAGTGCCAAATCAATCCAGACCTCTATTGATACCAGCTGGAGTGGTACTGAGTCCACCTCAAACACCAGGAAAGAGCCAAATCAATCCAGACCTCTATTAATAACAGCGGGAGTGGTACTGAGTCCCACTCAAACTACAGGAATGTGCCAAATCAATCCAGACCTCTATTATTACCAGCTGGAGTGGTACTGAGTCCCACTCAAACACCAGGAAAGAGTCAATTCAATCCAGGCCTTTATAAATACCAGCTGGCGCGTACTGAGCCCCACTCACACACCAGGAAAGAGCCAATTCAATGCAGGCCTCTATTAATACCAGCTGGAGTGGGACTGAGCCCCACTCAATCACCAGGAAGGAGCCAATTCAATTATGACCTCTATTAACACCAGCTGGAGTGGTACTGAGTCCCACTCACTCACCAGTAAAGAGTCAATTCAATCCAGACCTCTTATTAACACCAGCTGGAGTGGTACTGAGCCCCACTCACACACCAGGAAAGAGCCAAATCAATCCAGATCTCTATTAATACCAGCTGGAGTCGTACTGAGTCCCACACAAACTACAGGAAAGTGCCAAATCAATCCAGACCTCTATTGATACCAGCTGGAGTGGTACTGAGACCACCTCAAACACCAGGAAAGAGCCAAATCAATCCAGACCTCTATTAATAACAGCGGGAGTGGTACTGAGTCCCACTCAAACTACAGGAAATTGCCAAATCAATCCAGACCTCTATTAATACCAGCTGGAGTGGTACTGAGTCCCACTCAAACACCAGGAAAGAGTCAATTCAATCCAGGCCTCGATAAATACCAGCTGGAGTGGTACTGAGTCCCACTCACGCACCAGGAAAGAGGAATATCAATCCACACCTCTGTAAATACCAGCTGCAGTGTTACCGAGTCCCACTCAAACACCAGGAAAGAGGTAATTAAATCCAGGCCTCTATTAATACCAGCTGGTGTGGTACTGAGTCCCACTCACACACCAGGAAAGAGCCAATTCAATCCAGGCCTCTATAAATACCAGCTGAAGTGGTACTGAGCCCCACTCACACATCAGGATTGAGGCAATTCAATCCACATCTCGATAAATACCAGCTGTTATGGGACTAAGCACCACTCACGCACCAGGAAAGAGCCAATTCAATCCAGACCTCTATTAACACCAGCTGGAGTGGTACCGAGACCCACTGAATCACCAGGTAGGCGCCAATTCAATCCAGACCTCTATTAATACCAGCTGGAGAGGTACTGATCCCCACTCACACACCAGGAAAGAGGCAATTCAATCCAGATCTCTATTAATACCTGCTGGAGTGGTACTGATCTCCACTCACACACCAGGAAGGAGCCAATTCAATCCAATCCTCTTTTCATACCAGCGGGAGTGGTACTGAGCCCCACTGACTCACCAGGAAGGAGCCAATTCAAACCAGACCTCTATTAATACCAGCTGGAAAGGTACTGAGCCCCACTCACACACCAGGAAAGAGGCAATTAAATCCAGACCTCTATTTATAACAGCTGGAGTGGAACTGAGGCCGCTTCACACACCAGGGAAGAGCCAATTAAATCCAGACCTCTATTAATAACAGCTGGAGTGGTACTGAGTCCCACTCACACACCAGGAAAGAGGCAATTCAATCCAGGCCTCTATCAGTACCAGCTGGCGCGTACTGAGCCCCACTCACACACCAGGAAAGAGTCAATTCAATGCAGGCCTCTATTAATACCAGCTGGAGTGGGACTGAGCCCCACTCAATCACCAGGAAGGAGCCAATTCAATTATGACCTATATTAACACCAGCTGGAGTGGTACTGAGTCCCACTCACTCACCAGTAAAGAGTCAATTCAATCCAGACCTCTTATTAACACCATCTGGAGAGGTACTGAGCCCCACTCACACACCAGGAAGGTGCCAATTCAATCCAGACCTCTATTCATACCTGCTGGAGTGGTACTGAGTCCCACTCACACACCAGTAAAGAGGCAATTCAATCCACACCTCTATAAATCCCAGCTGCAGAGTTACTGAGTCTCACTCACACACCAAGAAAGAGTCAATTAAATCCAGGCATCTATTAATACCAGCTGGAGTGGTACTGAGTCCACCTCAAACACCAGGAAAGAGCCAAATCAATCCAGACCTCTATTAACACCAGCTGTAGTGGTACCGAGACCCACTCACACACCAGGAAGGTGCCAATTCAATCCAGACCTCTATTCATACCAGCTGGAGTGGTACTGAGTCCCACTCACACACCAGTAAAGAGGCAATTCAATCCACACCTCTATAAATCCCAGCTGCAGAGTTACTGAGTCCACTCACACACCAGGAAAGAGTCAATTCAATGCAGGCCTCTATTAATACCAGCTGGAGTGGGACTGAGCCCCACTCAATCACCAGGAAGGAGCCAATTCAATTATGACCTATATTAACACCAGCTGGAGTGGTACTGAGTCCCACTCACTCACCAGTAAAGAGTCAATTCAATCCAGACCTCTTATTAACACCATCTGGAGAGGTACTGAGCCCCACTCACACACCAGGAAGGTGCCAATTCAATCCAGACCTCTATTCATACCTGCTGGAGTGGTACTGAGTCCCACTCACACACCAGTAAAGAGGCAATTCAATCCACACCTCTATAAATCCCAGCTGCAGAGTTACTGAGTCTCACTCACACACCAAGAAAGAGTCAATTAAATCCAGGCATCTATTAATACCAGCTGGAGTGGTACTGAGTCCACCTCAAACACCAGGAAAGAGCCAAATCAATCCAGACCTCTATTAACACCAGCTGTAGTGGTACCGAGACCCACTCACACACCAGGAAGGTGCCAATTCAATCCAGACCTCTATTCATACCAGCTGGAGTGGTACTGAGTCCCACTCACACACCAGTAAAGAGGCAATTCAATCCACACCTCTATAAATCCCAGCTGCAGAGTTACTGAGTCCACTCACACACCAGGAAAGAGTCAATTAAATCCAGGCATCTATTAATACCAGCTGGAGTTGTACTGAGTCCACCTCAAACACCAAGAAAGAGCCAAATCAATCCAGACCTCTATTAATAACAGCGGGAGTGGTACTGAGTCCCACTCAAACTACAGGAAAGTGCCAAATCAATCCAGACCTCAATTAATACCAGCTGGAGTGGTACTGAGTCCCACTCAAACACCAGGAAAGAGTCAATTCAATCCAGGCCTCGATAAATACCAGCTGGAGTGGGGCTGAGCCCCACTCACACACCAGGAAAGAGCCAATTCAATCCAGACCTCTATTAACACCAGCTGGAGTGGTACTGAGTCCCACTCACACACCAGGAAAGAGGAATATCAATCCACACCTCTGTAAATACCAGCTGCAGTGTTACCGAGTCCCACTCAAACACCAGGAAAGAGGTAATTAAATCCAGGCCTCTATTAATACCAGCTGGAGTGGTACTGAGTCCCACTCACACACCAGGAAAGAGCCAATTCAATCCAGGCCTCTATAAATACCAGCTGAAGTGGTACTGAGCCCCACTCACACACCAGGAAAGAGCCAATGCAATCCAGGCCTCTATAAATACCAGCTGAAGTGGTACTGAGCCCCACTCACACATCAGGATTGAGGCAATTCAATCCACATCTCGATAAATACCAGCTGTTATGGGACTAAGCACCACTCACGCACCAGGAAAGAGCCAATTCAATCCAGACCTCTATTAACACCAGCTGGAGTGGTACCGAGACCCACTGAATCACCAGGTAGGCGCCAATTCAATCCAGACCTCTATTAATACCAGCTGGAGAGGTACTGATCCCCACTCACACACCAGGAAAGAGGCAATTCAATCCAGATCTCTAATAATACCTGCTGGAGTGGTACTGATCTCCACTCACACACCAGGAAGGAGCCAATTCAATCCAATCCTCTTTTCATACCAGCGGGAGTGGTTCTGAGCCCCACTGACTCACCAGGAAAGAAGCAATTCAATCCAGACCTCCATTAATATCAGCTGGAGAGGTACTGACCACACACACACATCAAAAAGAGGCAATTCAATCCAGACCTCTTCATACCAGCTGGAGTGGTACTGAGCCCCACTCACACACCAGGAAAGAGCCAATTCAATCCAGACCTCTATTAATACCAGCTGGAGAGGTACTGATCCCCACTCACACACCAGGAAAGAGGTAATTAAATCCAGGCCTCTATTAATACCAGCTGGAGTGGTACTGTGCCCCACTCACTCACCAGGAAGGAGCCAATTCAAACCAGACCTCTATTAATACCAGCTGGAAAGGTACTGAGCCCCACTCACACACCAGGAAAGAGGCAATTAAATCCAGACCTCTATTTATAACAGCTGGAGTGGAACTGAGACCGCTTCACACACCAGGGAAGAGCCAATTAAATCCAGACCTCTATTTATAACAGCTGGAGTGGTACTGAGTCCCACTCACACACCAGGAAAGAGGCAATTCAATCCAGGCCTCTATAAGTACCAGCTGGCGCGTACTGAGCCCCACTCACACACCAGGAAAGAGTCAATTCAATGCAGGCCTCTATTAATACCAGCTGGAGTGGGACTGAGCCCCACTCAATCACCAGGAAGGAGCCAATTCAATTATGACCTATATTAACACCAGCTGGAGTGGTACTGAGTCCCACTCACTCACCAGTAAAGAGTCAATTCAATCCAGACCTCTTATTAACACCATCTGGAGAGGTACTGAGCCCCACTCACACACCAGGAAGGTGCCAATTCAATCCAGACCTCTATTCATACCTGCTGGAGTGGTACTGAGTCCCACTCACACACCAGTAAAGAGGCAATTCAATCCACACCTCTATAAATCCCAGCTGCAGAGTTACTGAGTCTCACTCACACACCAAGAAAGAGTCAATTAAATCCAGGCATCTATTAATACCAGCTGGAGTGGTACTGAGTCCACCTCAAACACCAGGAAAGAGCCAAATCAATCCAGACCTCTATTAATACCAGCTGGAGTGGTACTGAGTCCCACTCAAACACCAGGAAAGAGTCAATTCAATCCAGGCCTCGATAAATACCAGCTGGAGTGGGGCTGAGCCCCACTCACACACCAGGAAAGAGCCAATTCAATCCAGA
This sequence comes from Heterodontus francisci, assembly GCF_036365525.1. NCBI lineage: Eukaryota > Metazoa > Chordata > Chondrichthyes > Heterodontiformes > Heterodontidae > Heterodontus > Heterodontus francisci. The sequence goes on from NW_027140940.1 coordinate 160,865, forward strand.
CCTCTATTAACACCAGCTGGAGTGGTACTGAGTCCCACTCACACACCAGGAAAGAGGAATATCAATCCACACCTCTGTAAATACCAGCTGCAGTGTTACCGAGTCCCACTCAAACACCAGGAAAGAGGTAATTAAATCCAGGCCTCTATTAATACCAGCTGGAGTGGTACTGAGTCCCACTCACACACCAGGAAAGAGCCAATTCAATCCAGGCCTCTATAAATACCAGCTGAAGTGGTACTGAGCCCCACTCACACACCAGGAAAGAGCCAATGCAATCCAGGCCTCTATAAATACCAGCTGAAGTGGTACTGAGCCCCACTCACACATCAGGATTGAGGCAATTCAATCCACATCTCGATAAATAACAGCTGTTATGGGACTAAGCACCACTCACGCACCAGGAAAGAGCCAATTCAATCCAGACCTCTATTAACACCAGCTGGAGTGGTACCGAGACCCACTGAATCACCAGGTGGGCGCCAATTCAATCCAGACCTCTATTAATACCAGCTGGAGAGGTACTGATCCCCACTCACATACCAGGAAAGAGGCAATTCAATCCAGATCTCTATTAATACCTGCTGGAGTGGTACTGATCTCCACTCACACACCAGGAAGGAGCCAATTCAATCCAATCCTCTTTTCATACCAGCGGGAGTGGTTCTGAGCCCCACTGACTCACCAGGAAAGAAGCAATTCAATCCAGACCTCCATTAATATCAGCTGGAGAGGTACTGACCACACACACACATCAAAAAGAGGCAATTCAATCCAGACCTCTTCATACCAGCTGGAGTGGTACTGAGCCCCACTCACACACCAGGAAAGAGCCAATTCAATCCAGACCTCTATTAATACCAGCTGGAGAGGTACTGATCCCCACTCACACACCAGGAAAGAGGTAATTAAATCCAGGCCTCTATTAATACCAGCTGGAGTGGTACTGTGCCCCACTCACTCACCAGGAAGGAGCCAATTCAAACCAGACCTCTATTAATACCAGCTGGAAAGGTACTGAGCCCCACTCACACACCGGGAAAGAGGCAATTAAATCCAGACCTCTATTTATAACAGCTGGAGTGGAACTGAGACCGCTTCACACACCAGGGAAGAGCCAATTAAATCCAGACCTCTATTTATAACAGCTGGAGTGGTACTGAGTCCCACTCACACACCAGGAAAGAGGCAATTCAATCCAGGCCTCTATAAGTACCAGCTGGCGCGTACTGAGCCCCACTCACACACCAGGAAAGAGTCAATTCAATGCAGGCCTCTATTAATACCAGCTGGAGTGGGACTGAGCCCCACTCAATCACCAGGAAGGAGCCAATTCAATTATGACCTATATTAACACCAGCTGGAGTGGTACTGAGTCCCACTCACTCACCAGTAAAGAGTCAATTCAATCCAGACCTCTTATTAACACCATCTGGAGAGGTACTGAGCCCCACTCACACACCAGGAAGGTGCCAATTCAATCCAGACCTCTATTCATACCTGCTGGAGTGGTACTGAGTCCCACTCACACACCAGTAAAGAGGCAATTCAATCCACACCTCTATAAATCCCAGCTGCAGAGTTACTGAGTCTCACTCACACACCAAGAAAGAGTCAATTAAATCCAGGCATCTATTAATACCAGCTGGAGTGGTACTGAGTCCACCTCAAACACCAGGAAAGAGCCAAATCAATCCAGACCTCTATTAATACCAGCTGGAGTGGTACTGAGTCCCACTCAAACACCAGGAAAGAGTCAATTCAATCCAGGCCTCGATAAATACCAGCTGGAGTGGGGCTGAGCCCCACTCACACACCAGGAAAGAGCCAATTCAATCCAGACCTCTATTAACACCAGCTGGAGTGGTACTGAGTCCCACTCACACACCAGGAAAGAGGAATATCAATCCACACCTCTGTAAATACCAGCTGCAGTGTTACCGAGTCCCACTCAAACACCAGGAAAGAGGTAATTAAATCCAGGCCTCTATTAATACCAGCTGGAGTGGTACTGAGTCCCACTCACACACCAGGAAAGAGCCAATTCAATCCAGGCCTCTATAAATACCAGCTGAAGTGGTACTGAGCCCCACTCACACACCAGGAAAGAGCCAATGCAATCCAGGCCTCTATAAATACCAGCTGAAGTGGTACTGAGCCCCACTCACACATCAGGATTGAGGCAATTCAATCCACATCTCGATAAATAACAGCTGTTATGGGACTAAGCACCACTCACGCACCAGGAAAGAGCCAATTCAATCCAGACCTCTATTAACACCAGCTGGAGTGGTACCGAGACCCACTGAATCACCAGGTGGGCGCCAATTCAATCCAGACCTCTATTAATACCAGCTGGAGAGGTACTGATCCCCACTCACATACCAGGAAAGAGGCAATTCAATCCAGATCTCTATTAATACCTGCTGGAGTGGTACTGATCTCCACTCACACACCAGGAAGGAGCCAATTCAATCCAATCCTCTTTTCATACCAGCGGGAGTGGTTCTGAGCCCCACTGACTCACCAGGAAAGAGGCAATTCAATCCAGACCTCTATTAATACCAGCTGGAGAGGTATTGATCCCCACTCACACACCAGGAAAGAGGTAATTAAATCCAGGCCTCTATTAATACCAGCTGGAGTGGTACTGTGCCCCACTCACTCACCAGGAAGGAGCCAATTCAAACCAGACCTCTATTAATACCAGCTGGAAAGGTACTGAGCCCCACTCACACACCAGGAAAGAGGCAATTAAATCCAGACCTCTATTAATAACAGCTGGAGTGGAACTGAGACCGCCTCACACACCAGGAAAGAGCCAATTAAATCCAGACCTCTATTAATAACAGCTGGAGTGGTACTGAGTCCCACTCACACACCAGGAAAGAGGCAATTCAATCCAGGCCTCTATAAATACCAGCTGGCGCGTACTGAGCCCCACTCACACACCAGGAAAGAGCCAATTCAATGCAGGCCTCTAATAATACCAGCTGGAGTGGGACTGAGCCCCACTCAATCACCAGGAAGGAGCCAATTCAATTATGACCTCTATTAACAGCAGCTGGAGTGGTACTGAGTCCCACTCACTCACCAGTAAAGAGTCAATTCAATCCAGACCTCTTATTAACACCAGCTGGAGAGGTACTGAGCCCCACTCACACACCAGGAAGGTGCCAATTCAATCCAGACCTCTATTCATACCTGCTGGAGTGGTACTGTGCCCCACTCACTCACCAGGAAGGAGCCAATTCAAACCAGACCTCTATTAACACCAGCTAGAGTGGTACTGAGCCCCACTCACACACCAGGAAAGAGCCAAATCAATCCAGATCTCTATGAATACCAGCTGGAGGGGTACTGAGTCCACCTCAAACACCAGGAAAGAGCCAAATCAATCCAGACCTCTATTAATAACAGCGGGAGTGGTACTGAGTCCCACACAAACTACAGGAAAGTGCCAAATCAATCCAGACCTCTATTGATACCAGCTGGAGTGGTACTGAGTCCACCTCAAACACCAGGAAAGAGCCAAATCAATCCAGACCTCTATTAATAACAGCAGGAGTGGTACTGAGTCCCACTCAAACTACAGGAAAGTGCCAAATCAATCCAGACCTCTATTATTACCAGCTGGAGTGGTACTGAGTCCCACTCAAACACCAGGAAAGAGTCAATTCAATCCAGGCCTTTATAAATACCAGCTGGCGCGTACTGAGCCCCACTCACACTCCAGGAAAGAGCCAATTCAATGCAGGCCTCTATTAATACCAGCTGGAGTGGGACTGAGCCCCACTCAATCACCAGGAAGGAGCCAATTCAATTATGACCTCTATTAACACCAGCTGGAGTGGTACTGAGTCCCACTCACTCACCAGTAAAGAGTCAATTCAATCCAGACCTCTTATTAACACCAGCTGGAGAGGTACTGAGCCCCACTCACACACCAGGAAGGTGCCAATTCAATCCAGACCTCTATTCATACCTGCTGGAGTGGTACTGTGCCCCACTCACTCACCAGGAAGGAGCCAATTCAAACCAGACCTCTATTAATACCAGCTGGAGTGGTACTGAGCCCCACTCACACACCAGGAAAGAGCCAAATCAATCCAGATCTCTATTAATGCCAGCTGGAGTCGTACTGAGTCCACCTCAAACACCAGGAAAGAGCCAAATCAATCCAGACCTCTATTAATACCAGCTGGAGTGGTACTGAGTCCCACACAAACTACAGGAAAGTGCCAAATCAATCCAGACCTCTATTGATACCAGCTGGAGTGGTACTGAGACCACCTCAAACACCAGGAAAGAGCCAAATCAATCCAGACCTCTATTAATAACAGCGGGAGTGGTACTGAGTCCCACTCAAACTACAGGAAAGTGCCAAATCAATCCAGACCTCTATTAATACCAGCTGGAGTGGTACTGAGTCCCACTCAAACACCAGGAAAGAGTCAATTCGATCCAGGCCTCGATAAATACCAGCTGGAGTGGTACTGAGTCCCACTCACGCACCAGGAAAGAGGAATATCAATCCACAACTCTGTAAATACCAGCTGCAGTGTTACCGAGTCCCACTCAAACACCAGGAAAGAGGTAATTAAATCCAGGCCTCTATTAATACCAGCTGGTGTGGTACTGAGTCCCACTCACACACCAGGAAAGAGCCAATTCAATCCAGGCCTCTATAAATACCAGCTGAAGTGGTACTGAGCCCCACTCACACACCAGGAAAGAGCCAATGCAATCCAGGCCTCTATAAATACCAGCTGAAGTGGTACTGAGCCCCACTCACACATCAGGATTGAGGCAATTCAATCCACATCTCGATAAATACCAGCTGTTATGGGACTAAGCACCACTCACGCACCAGGAAAGAGCCAATTCAATCCAGACCTCTATTAACACCAGCTGGAGTGGTACCGAGACCCACTGAATCACCAGGTAGGCGCCAATTCAATCCAGACCTCTATTAATACCAGCTGGAGAGGTACTGATCCCCACTCACACACCAGGAAAGAGGCAATTCAATCCAGATCTCTATTAATACCTGCTGGAGTGGTACTGATCTCCACTCACACACCAGGAAGGAGCCAATTCAATCCAATCCTCTTTTCATACCAGCGGGAGTGGTTCTGAGCCCCACTGACTCACCAGGAAAGAGGCAATTCAATCCAGACCTCCATTAATATCAGCTGGAGAGGTACTGATCCACACTCACACATCAAAAAGAGGCAATTCAATGCAGACCTCTTCATACCAGCTGGAGTGGTACTGAGCCCCACTCACACACCAGGAAAGAGCCAATTCAATCCAGACCTCTATTAATACCAGCTGGAGAGGTACTGATCCCCACTCACACACCAGGAAAGAGGTAATTAAATCCAGGCCTCTATTAATACCAGCTGGAGTGGTACTGTGCCCCACTCACTCACCAGGAAGGAGCCAATTCAAACCAGACCTCTATTAATACCAGCTGGAAAGGTACTGAGCCCCACTCACACACCAGGAAAGAGGCAATTAAATCAGGACCTCTATTAATAACAGCTGGAGTGGAACTGAGACCGCCTCACACACCAGGAAAGAGCCAATTAAATCCAGACCTCTATTAATAACAGCTGGAGTGGTACTGAGTCCCACTCACACACCAGGAAAGAGGCAATTCAATGCAGGCCTCTATAAATACCAGCTGGAGTGGGACTGAGCCCCACTCACTCACCAGTAAAGAGTCAATTCAATTATGACCTCTATTAACACCAGCTGGAGTGGTACTGAGTCCCACTCACTCACCAGTAAAGAGTCAATTCAATCCAGACCTCTTATTAACACCAGCTGGAGAGGTACTGAGCCCCACTCACACACCAGGAAGGTGCCAATTCAATCCAGACCTCTATTCATACCTGCTGGAGTGGTACTGTGCCCCACTCACTCACCAGGAAGGAGCCAATTCAAACCAGACCTCTATTAATACCAGCTGGAGTGGTACTGAGCCCCACTCACACACCAGGAAAGAGACAAATCAATCCAGATCTCTATTAATACCAGCTGGAGTGGTACTGAGTCCACCTCAAACACCAGGAAAGAGCCAAATCAATCCAGACCTCTATTAATAACAGCGGGAGTGGTACTGAGTCCCACACAAACTACAGGAAAGTGCCAAATCAATCCAGACCTCTATTGATACCAGCTGGAGTGGTACTGAGTCCACCTCAAACACCAGGAAAGAGCCAAATCAATCCAGACCTCTATTAATAACAGCGGGAGTGGTACTGAGTCCCACTCAAATTACAGGAAAGTGCCAAATCAATCCAGACCTCTATTAATACCAGCTGGAGTGGTACTGAGTCCCACTCAAACACCAGGAAAGAGTCAATTCAATCCAGGCCTCTATAAATACCAGCTGGCGCGTACTGAGCCCCACTCACACACCAGGAAAGAGCCAATTCAATGCAGGCCTCTATTAATACCAGCTGGATTGGGACTGAGCCCCACTCAATCACCAGGAAGGAGCCAATTCAATTATGACCTCTATTAACACCAGCTGGAGTGGTACTGAGTCCCACTCACTCACCAGTAAAGTGTCCATTCAATCCAGACCTCTTATTAACACCAGCTGGAGAGGTACTGAGCCCCACTCACACACCAGGAAGGTGCCAATTCAATCCAGACCTCTATTCATACCTGCTGGAGTGGTACTGTGCCCCACTCACTCACCAGGAAGGAGCCAATTCAAACCAGACTTCTATTAATACCAGCTGGAGTGGTACTGAGCCCCACTGACACACCAGGAAAGAGCCAATTCAATGCAGGCCTCTATTAATACCAGCTGGAGTGGGACTGAGCCCCACTCAATCACCAGGAAGGAGCCAATTCAATTATGACCTCTATTAACACCAGCTGGAGTGGTACTGAGTCCCACTCACTCACCAGTAAAGTGTCCATTCAATCCAGACCTCTTATTAACACCAGCTGGAGAGGTACTGAGCCCCACTCACACACCAGGAAGGTGCCAATTCAATCCAGACCTCTATTCATACCTGCTGGAGTGGTACTGTGCCCCACTCACTCACCAGGAAGGAGCCAATTCAAACCAGACTTCTATTAATACCAGCTGGAGTGGTACTGAGCCCAACTCACACACCAGGAAAGAGACAAATCAATCCAGATCTCTATTAATACCAGCTGGAGTGGTACTGAGTCCACCTCAAACACCAGGAAAGAGCCAAATCAATCCAGACCTCTATTAATAACAGCGGGAGTGGTACTGAGTCCCACTCAAACTACAGGAAAGTGCCAAATCAATCCAGACCTCTATTGATACCAGCTGGAGTGGTACTGAGTCCACCTCAAACACCAGGAAAGAGCCAAATCAATCCAGACCTCTATTAATAACAGCGGGAGTGGTACTGAGTCCCACTCAAACTACAGGAAAGTGCCAATTCAATCCAGACCTCTATTAATACCAGCTGGAGTGGTACTGAGTCCCACTCACTCACCAGGAAAGAGGAATATCAATCCACACCTGTGTAAATACCAGCTGCAGTGTTACCGAGTCCCACTCAAACACCAGGAAAGAGGTAATTAAATCCAGGCCTCCATTAATACCAGCTGGAGTGGTACTGAGTCCCACTCACACACCAGGAAAGAGCCAATTCAATCCAGGCCTCTATAAATACCAGCTGAAGTGGTACTGAGCCCCACTCACACATCAGGATTGAGGCAATTCAATCCACATCTCGAAAAATACCAGCTGTTATGGGACTGAGCACCACTCACGCACCAGGAAAGAGCCAATTCAATCCAGACCTCTATTAACACCAGCTGTAGTGGTACCGAGACCCACTGACTCACCAGGTAGGCGCCAATTCAATCCAGACCTCTATTAATACCAGCTGGAGAGGTACAGATCCCCACTCACACACCAGGAAAGAGGCAATTCAATCCAGATCTCTATTAATACCTGCTGGAGTGGTACTGATCTCCACTCACACACCAGGAAGGAGCCAATTCAATCCAATCCTCTTTTCATACCAGCGGGAGTGGTTCTGAGCCCCACTGACTCACCAGGAAAGAGGCAATTCAATCCAGACCTCCATTAATATCAGCTGGAGAGGTACTGATCCACACTCACACATCAAAAAGAGGCAATTCAATCCAGACCTCTTCATACCAGCTGGAGTGGTACTGAGCCCCACTCACACACCAGGAAAGAGCCAATTCAATCCAGACCTCTATTAATACCAGCTGGAGAGGTACTGATCCCCACTCACACACCAGGAAAGAGGTAATTAAATCCAGGCCTCTATTAATACCAGCTGGAGTGGTACTGTGCCCCACTCACTCACCAGGAAGGAGCCAATTCAAACCAGACCTCTATTAATACCAGCTGGAAAGGTACTGAGCCCCACTCACACACCAGGAAAGAGGCAATTAAATCCAGACCTCTATTAATAACAGCTGGAGTGGTACTGAGTCCCACTCACACACCAGGAAAGAGGCAATTCAATCCAGGCCTCTATAAATACCAGCTGGAGTGGGACTGAGCCCCACTCACTCACCAGTAAAGAGTCAATTCAATTATGACCTCTATTAACACCAGCTGGAGTGGTACTGAGTCCCACTCACTCACCAGTAAAGAGTCAATTCAATCCAGACCTCTTATTAACACCAGCTGGAGAGGTACTGAGCCCCACTCACACACCAGGAAGGTGCCAATTCAATCCAGACCTCTATGCATACCTGCTGGAGTGGTACTGTGCCCCACTCACTCACCAGGAAGGAGCCAATTCAATCCAGACCTCTATTAATACCAGCTGGAGTGGTACGGAGACCCACTCAAAGTACAGGAAAGTGCCAAATCAATCCAGACCTCTATTAATACCAGCTGGAGTGGTACTGAGTCCCACTCAAACACCAGGAAAGAGTCAATTCGATCCAGGCCTCGATAAATACCAGCTGGAGTGGTACTGAGTCCCACTCACTCACCAGGAAAGAGGAATATCAATCCACACCTGTGTAAATACCAGCTGCAGTGTTACCGAGTCCCACTCAAACACCAGGAAAGAGGTAATTAAATCCAGGCCTCCATTAATACCAGCTGGAGTGGTACTGAGTCCCACTCACACACCAGGAAAGAGCCAATTCAATCCAGGCCTCTATAAATACCAGCTGAAGTGGTACTGAGCCCCACTCACACATCAGGATTGAGGCAATTCAATCCACATCTCGAAAAATACCAGCTGTTATGGGACTGAGCACCACTCACGCACCAGGAAAGAGCCAATTCAATCCAGACCTCTATTAACACCAGCTGTAGTGGTACCGAGACCCACTGACTCACCAGGTAGGCGCCAATTCAATCCAGACCTCTATTAATACCAGCTGGAGAGGTACAGATCCCCACTCACACACCAGGAAAGAGGCAATTCAATCCAGATCTCTATTAATACCTGCTGGAGTGGTACTGATCTCCACTCACACACCAGGAAGGAGCCAATTCAATCCAATCCTCTTTTCATACCAGCGGGAGTGGTTCTGAGCCCCACTGACTCACCAGGAAAGAGGCAATTCAATCCAGACCTCCATTAATATCAGCTGGAGAGGTACTGATCCACACTCACACATCAAAAAGAGGCAATTCAATCCAGACCTCTTCATACCAGCTGGAGTGGTACTGAGCCCCACTCACACACCAGGAAAGAGCCAATTCAATCCAGACCTCTATTAATACCAGCTGGAGAGGTACTGATCCCCACTCACACACCAGGAAAGAGGTAATTAAATCCAGGCCTCTATTAATACCAGCTGGAGTGGTACTGTGCCCCACTCACTCACCAGGAAGGAGCCAATTCAAACCAGACCTCTATTAATACCAGCTGGAAAGGTACTGAGCCCCACTCACACACCAGGAAAGAGGCAATTAAATCCAGACCTCTATTAATAACAGCTGGAGTGGTACTGAGTCCCACTCACACACCAGGAAAGAGGCAATTCAATCCAGGCCTCTATAAATACCAGCTGGAGTGGGACTGAGCCCCACTCACTCACCAGTAAAGAGTCAATTCAATTATGACCTCTATTAACACCAGCTGGAGTGGTACTGAGTCCCACTCACTCACCAGTAAAGAGTCAATTCAATCCAGACCTCTTATTAACACCAGCTGGAGAGGTACTGAGCCCCACTCACACACCAGGAAGGTGCCAATTCAATCCAGACCTCTATGCATACCTGCTGGAGTGGTACTGTGCCCCACTCACTCACCAGGAAGGAGCCAATTCAAACCAGACCTCTATTAATACCAGCTGGAGTGGTACTGAGCCCCACTCACACACCAGGAAAGAGACAAATCAATCCAGATCTCTATTAATACCAGCTGGAGTGGTACTGAGTCCACCTCAAACACCAGGAAAGAGCCAAATCAATCCAGACCTCTATTAATAACAGCGGGAGTGGTACTGAGTCCCACAAAAACTACAGGAAAGTGCCAAATTAATCCAGACCTCTATTGATACCAGCTGGAGTGGTACTGAGTCCACCTCAAACACCAGGAAAGAGCCAAATCAATCCAGACCTCTATTAATAACAGCGGTAGTGGTACTGAGTCCCACTCAAACTACAGGAAAGTGCCAAATCAATCCAGACCTCTATTAATACCAGCTGGAGTGGTACTGAGTCCCACTCAAACACCAGGAAAGAGTCAATTCAATCCAGGCCTCTATAAATACCAGCTGGCGCGTACTGAGCCCCACTCACACACCAGGAAAGAGCCAATTCAATGCAGGCCTCTATTAATACCAGCTGGAGTGGGACTGAGCCCCACTCAATCACCAGGAAGGAGCCAATTCAATTATGACCTCTATTAACACCAGCTGGAGTGGTACTGAGTCCCACTCACTCACCAGTAAAGTGTCCATTCAATCCAGACCTCTTATTAACACCAGCTGGAGAGGTACTGAGCCCCACTCACACACCAGGAAGGTGCCAATTCAATCCAGACCTCTATTCATACCTGCTGGAGTGGTACTGTGCCCCACTCACTCACCAGGAAGGAGCCAATTCAAACCAGACTTCTATTAATACCAGCTGGAGTGGTACTGAGCCCCACTGACACACCAGGAAAGAGCCAATTCAATGCAGGCCTCTATTAATACCAGCTGGAGTGGGACTGAGCCCCACTCAATCACCAGGAAGGAGCCAATTCAATTATGACCTCTATTAACACCAGCTGGAGTGGTACTGAGTCCCACTCACTCACCAGTAAAGTGTCCATTCAATACAGACCTCTTATTAACACCAGCTGGAGAGGTACTGAGCCCCACTCACACACCAGGAAGGTGCCAATTCAATCCAGACCTCTATTCATACCTGCTGGAGTGGTACTGTGCCCCACTCACTCACCAGGAAGGAGCCAATTCAAACCAGACTTCTATTAATACCAGCTGGAGTGGTACTGAGCCCCACTCACACACCAGGAAAGAGACAAATCAATCCAGATCTCTATTAATACCAGCTGGAGTGGTACTGAGTCCACCTCAAACACCAGGAAAGAGCCAAATCAATCCAGACCTCTATTAATAACAGCGGGAGTGGTACTGAGTCCCACTCAAACTACAGGAAAGTGCCAAATCAATCCAGACCTCTATTGATACCAGCTGGAGTGGTACTGAGTCCACCTCAAACACCAGGAAAGAGCCAAATCAATCCAGACCTCTATTAATAACAGCGGGAGTGGTACTGAGTCCCACTCAAACTACAGGAAAGTGCCAATTCAATCCAGACCTCTATTAATACCAGCTGGAGTGGTACTGAGTCCCACTCAAACACCAGGAAAGAGTCAATTCGATCCAGGCCTCGATAAATACCAGCTGGAGTGGTACTGAGTGCCACTCACTCACCAGGAAAGAGGAATATCAATCCACACCTGTGTAAATACCAGCTGCAGTGTTACCGAGTCCCACTCAAACACCAGGAAAGAGGTAATTAAATCCAGGCCTCCATTAATACCAGCTGGAGTGGTACTGAGTCCCACTCACACACCAGGAAAGAGCCAATTCAATCCAGGCCTCTATAAATACCAGCTGAAGTGGTACTGAGCCCCACTCACACATCAGGATTGAGGCAATTCAATCCACATCTCGAAAAATACCAGCTGTTATGGGACTGAGCACCACTCACGCACCAGGAAAGAGCCAATTCAATCCAGACCTCTATTAACACCAGCTGTAGTGGTACCGAGACCCACTGACTCACCAGGTAGGCGCCAATTCAATCCAGACCTCTATGAATACCAGCTGGAGAGGTACTGATCCCCACTCACACACCAGGAAAGAGGCAATTTAATCCAGATCTCTATTAATACCTGCTGGAGTGGTACTGATCTCCACTCACACATCAGGAAGGAGCCAATTCAATCCAATCCTCTTTTCATACCAGCGGGAGTGGTACTGAGCCACACTCACACACCAGGAAAGAGCCAATTAAACCCAGACCTCTATTAATAACAGCTGGAGTGGTACTGAGTCCCGCTCACACACCAGGAAGGAGTCAATTCAATCCAGACCTCTTATTAACTCCATCTGGAGAGGTACTGAGCCCCACTCACACACCAGGAAGGTGCCAATTCAATCCAGACCTCTATTCATACCTGCTGGAGTGGTACTGAGCCCCACTCATTCACCAGGAAGTAGCCAATTCAAACCAGACTTCTATTAATAACAGCTGGAGTGGAACTGAGTCCGACTCACACACCAGGAAAGAGCCAATTAAATCCAGACCTCTATTAATAACAGCTGGAGTGGTACTGAGTACCACTCACACACCAGGAATGAGGCAATTCAATCCAGGCCTCTATTAATACCAGCTGGCGCGTACTGAGCCCCACTCACACACCAGGAAAGAGCCAATTCAATGCAGGCCTCCATTAATACCAGCTGGAGTGGGACTGAGCCCCACTCAATCACCAGGAAGGAGCCAATTCAATCCAGACCTCTATTATCACCAGCTGGAGTGGTACTGAGTCCCACTCACTTACCAGTAAAGAGTCAATTCAATCCAGACCTCTTATTAACACCAGCTGGAGAGGTACTGAGCCCCACTCACACACCAGGAAGGTGCCAATTCAATCCAGACCTCTATTCATGCCTGCTGGAGTGGTACTGTGCCCCACTCACACACCGGGAAAGAGCCAAATCAATCCAGACCTCTATTAATACCAGCTGGAGTGGTACTGAGTCCACCTCAAACAACAGGAAAGAGCCAAATCAATCCAGACCTCTATTCATACCAGCTGGAGTGGTACTGAGCCCCACTCAACACCAGGAAAGAGCCAAATCAATCCAGACCTCTATTAATACCAGCTGGAGTGGTGCTGAATCCCATTCACACACCAGGAAAGAGTCAATCCAATCCAGGCATCTATTAATACCAGCTGGAGTGGATTTGAGTCCCACTCACTCACCAGGAAAGTGCCAAGTCAATCCAGACCTCTGTTAAAACCAGCTGGAGTGGCACTGAGCCACACTCACACACCAGGAAAGTGCCAATTAAATCCAGGCCTCTATTCATACCAGCTGGAGTGGTACTGAGCCACACTCACTCACTAGGAAAGAGCCAATTCAATCCAGACCTCTATTAATACCAGCTGGAGTGGAGCTGAGTCTCACTCACACACCAGGAAAGAGTCAATTCAATCCAGACCTCTATTAATACCACTTGGAGTGGTACTGAGCCCCACTCACTTACCAGGATGGAGCTAATTCAATCCAGACCTCTATTACTACCAGCTGCAGTGGTACTGAGCCCCACTCACTCACCAAGAAAGAGCCAATTCAATCCTGACCTCTATCAGTACAAACTGGTGTGGTACTGAGTCCCACTCAAACACCAGGAAAGAGCCAGATCAATCCAGACCTCTATTAATACCAGCTGGAGTGGTACGGAGACCCACTCAAAGTACAGGAAAGTGCCAAATCAATCCAGACCTCTATTAATACCAGCTGGAGTGGTACTGAGTCCCACTCAAACACCAGGAAAGAGTCAATTCAATCCAGGCCTCGATAAATACCAGCTGGAGTGGGGCTGAGCACCACTCACACACCAGGAAAGAGCCAATTCAATCCAGACCACTATTAACACCAGCTGGAGTGTAACTGAGTCCCACTCACACACCAGGAAAGAGGAATATCAATCCACACCTCTATAAATACCAGCTGCAGTGTTACCGAGTCCCACTCAAACACCAGGTAAGAGGTAATTAAATCCAGGCCTCTATTAATACCAGCTGGAGTGGTACTGAGTCCCACTCACACACAAGGAAAGAGCCAATTCAATCCAGGCCTCTATAAATACCAGCTGAAGTGGTACTGAGTCCCACTCACACACCAGGAAAGAGCCAATTCAATCCAGGCCTCAATAAATACCAGCTGAAGTGGTACTGAGCACCACTCACACATCAGGATTGAGGCAATTCAATTCACATCTCGATAAATACCAGCTGTTATGGGACTGAGCACCACTCACGCACCAGGAAAGAGCCAATTCAATCCACACCTCTATTAACACCAGCTGGAGTGGTACCGAGACCATCTGACTCACCAGGTAGGCGCCAATTCAATCCAGACATCTATTAATACCAGCTGGAAAGGTACTGAGCCCCACTCACACACCAGGAAAGAGGCAATTAAATCCAGACCTCTATTAATAACAGCTGGAGTGGAACTGAGACCGCCTCACACACCAGGAAAGAGCCAATTAAATCCAGACCTCTATTAATAACAGCTGGAGTGGTACTGAGTCCCACTCACACACCAGGAAAGAGGCAATTCAATCCAGGCCTCTATAAATACCAGCTGGAGTGGGACTGAGCCCCACTCAATCACCAGGAAGGAGCCAATTCAATTATGACCTCTATTAACACCAGCTGGAGTGGTACTGAGTCCCACTCACTCACCAGTAAAGAGTCAATTCAATCCAGACCTCTTATTAACACCAGCTGGAGTGGGACTGAGCCCCACTCAATCACCAGGAAGGAGCCAATTCAATTATGACCTCTATTAACACCAGCTGGAGTGGTACTGAGCCCCACTCACACACCAGGAAGGTGCCAATTCAATCCAGACCTCTATTCATACCTGCTGGAGTGGTACTGTGCCCCACTCACTCACCAGGAAGGAGCCAATTCAAACCAGACCTCTATTAATACCAGCTGGAGTGGTACTGAGCCCCACTCACACACCAGGAAAGAGACAAATCAATCCAGATCTCTATTAATACCAGCTGGAGTGGTACTGAGTCCACCTCAAACACCAGGAAAGAGCCAAATCAATCCAGACCTCTATTAATAACAGCGGGAGTGGTACTGAGTCCCACACAAACTACAGGAAAGTGCCAAATCAATCCAGACCTCTATTGATACCAGCTGGAGTGGTACTGAGTCCACCTCAAACACCAGGAAAGAGCCAAATCAATCCAGACCTCTATTAATAACAGCGGGAGTGGTACTGAGTCCCACTCAAACTACAGGAAAGTGCCAAATCAATCCAGACCTCTATTAATACCAGCTGGAGTGGTACTGAGTCCCACTCAAACACCAGGAAAGAGTCAATTCAATCCAGGCCTCTATAAATACCAGCTGGCGCGTACTGAGCCCCACTCACACACCAGGAAAGAGCCAATTCAATGCAGGCCTCTATTAATACCAGCTGGAGTGGGACTGAGCCCCACTCAATCACCAGGAAGGAGCCAAATCAAATATGACCTATATTAACACCAGCTGGAGTGGTACTGAGTCCCACTCACTCACCAGTAAAGTGTCCATTAAATCCAGACCTCTTATTAACACCAGCTGGAGAGGTACTGAGCCCCACTCACACACCAGGAAGGTGCCAATTCAATCCAGACCTCTATTCATACCTGCTGGAGTGGTACTGAGTCCCACTCAAACACCAGGAAGGAGCCAATTCAAACCAGACTTCTATTAATACCAGCTGGAGTGGTACTGAGCCCCACTCACACACCAGGAAAGAGCCAAATCAATCCAGATCTCTATTAATACCAGCTGGAGTGGTACTGAGTCCACCGCAAACACCAGGAAAGAGCCAAATCAATCCAGACCTCTATTAATAACAGTGGGAGTGGTACTGAGTCCCACTCAAACTACAGGAAAGTGCCAAATCAATCCAGACCTCTATTGATACCAGCTGGAGTGGTACTGAGTCCACCTCAAACACCAGGAAAGAGCCAAATCAATCCAGACCTCTATTAATAACAGCGGGAGTGGTACTGAGTCCCACTCAAACTACAGGAAAGTGCCAAATCAATCCAGACCTCTACTGATACCAGCTGGAGTGGTACTGAGTCCACCTCAAACACCAGGAAAGAGCCAAATCAATCCAGACCTCTATTAATAACAGTGGGAGTGGTACTGAGTCCCACTCAAACTACAGGAAAGTGCCAAATCAATCCAGACCTCTATTGATACCAGCTGGAGTGGTACTGAGTCCACCTCAAACACCAGGAAAGAGCCAAATCAATCCAGACCTCTATTAATAACAGCGGGAGTGGTACTGAGTCCCACTCAAACTACAGGAAAGTGCCAAATCAATCCAGACCTCTATTAATACCAGCTGGAGTGGTACTGAGTCCCACTCAAACACCAGGAAAGAGTCAATTCGATCCAGGCCTCGATAAATACCAGCTGGAGTGGTACTGAGTCCCACTCACACACCAGGAAAGAGGAATATCAATCCACACCTGTGTAAATACCAGCTGCAGTGTTACCGAGTCCCACTCAAACACCAGGAAAGAGGTAATTAAATCCAGGCCTCTATTAATACCAGCTGGAGTGGTACTGAGTCCCACTCACACACCAGGAAAGAGCCAATTCAATCCAGGCCTCTATAAATACCAGCTGAAGTGGTACTGAGCCCCACTCACACATCAGGATTGAGGCAATTCAATCCACATCTCGAAAAATACCAGCTGTTATGGGACTGAGCACCACTCACGCACCAGGAAAGAGCCAATTCAATCCAGACCTCTATTAACACCAGCTGTAGTGGTACCGAGACCCACTGACTCACCAGGTAGGCGCCAATTCAATCCAGACCTCTATGAATACCAGCTGGAGAGGTACTGATCCCCACTCACACACCAGGAAAGAGGCAATTTAATCCAGATCTCTATTAATACCTGCTGGAGTGGTACTGATCTCCACTCACACATCAGGAAGGAGCCAATTCAATCCAATCCTCTTTTCATACCAGCGGGAGTGGTACTGAGCCACACTCACACACCAGGAAAGAGCCAATTAAATCCAGACCTCTATTAATAACAGCTGGAGTGGTACTGAGTCCCAGTCACACACCAGGAAGGAGTCAATTCAATCCAGACCTCTTATTAACGCCAGCTGGAGAGGTACTGAGCCCCACTCACACACCAGGAAGGTGCCAATTCAATCCAGACCTCTATTCATACCTGCTGGAGTGGTACTGAGTCCCACTCACACACCAGGAAAGAGCCAAATCAATCCAGATCTCTATTAATACCAGCTGGAGTGGTACTGAGTCCACCGCAAACACCAGGAAAGAGCCAAATCAATCCAGACCTCTATTAATAACAGTGGGAGTGGTACTGAGTCCCACTCAAACACCAGGAAAGAGCCAAATCAATCCAGACCTCTATTGATACCAGCTGGAGTGGTACTGAGTCCACCTCAAACACCAGGAAAGAGCCAAATCAATCCAGACCTCTATTAATAACAGCGGGAGTGGTACTGAGTCCCACTCAAACTACAGGAAAGTGCCAAATCAATCCAGACCTCTATTAATACCAGCTGGAGTGGTACTGAGTACCACTCAAACACCAGGAAAGAGTCAATTCGATCCAGGCCTCGATAAATACCAGCTGGTGTGGTACTGAGTCCCACTCACACACCAGGAAAGAGGAATATCAATCCACACCTGTGTAAATACCAGCTGCAGTGTTACCGAGTCCCACTCAAACACCAGGAAAGAGGTAATTAAATCCAGGCCTCTATTAATACCAGCTGGAGTGGTACTGTGCCCCACTCACTCACCAGGAAGGAGCCAATTCAAACCAGACTTCTATTAATACCAGCTGGAGTGGTACTGAGCCCCACTCACACACCAGGAAAGAGCCAAATCAATCCAGATCTCTATTAATACCAGCTGGAGTGGTACTGAGTCCACCGCAAACACCAGGAAAGAGCCAAATCAATCCAGACCTCTATTAATAACAGTGGGAGTGGTACTGAGTCCCACTCAAAATACAGGAAAGTGCCAAATCAATCCAGACCTCTATTGATACCAGCTGGAGTGGTACTGAGTCCACCTCAAACACCAGGAAAGAGCCAAATCAATCCAGACCTCTATTAATAACAGCGGGAGTGGTACTGAGTCCCACTCAAACTACAGGAAAGTGCCAAATCAATCCAGACCTCTATTGATACCAGCTGGAGTGGTACTGAGTCCACCTCAAACACCAGGAAAGAGCCAAATCAATCCAGACCTCTATTAATAACAGTGGGAGTGGTACTGAGTCCCACTCAAACTACAGGAAAGTGCCAAATCAATCCAGACCTCTATTGATACCAGCTGGAGTGGTACTGAGTCCACCTCAAACACCAGGAAAGAGCCAAATCAATCCAGACCTCTATTAATAACAGCGAGAGTGGTACTGAGTCCCACTCAAACTACAGGAAAGTGCCAAATCAATCCAGACCTCTATTAATACCAGCTGGAGTGGTACTGAGTCCCACTCAAACACCAGGAAAGAGTCAATTCGATCCAGGCCTCGATAAATACCAGCTGGAGTGGTACTGAGTCCCACTCACACACCAGGAAAGAGGAATATCAATCCACACCTGTGTAAATACCAGCTGCAGTGTTACCGAGTCCCACTCAAACACCAGGAAAGAGGTAATTAAATCCAGGCCTCTATTAATACCAGCTGGAGTGGTACTGAGTCCCACTCACACACCAGGAAAGAGCCAATTCAATCCAGGCCTCTATAAATACCAGCTGAAGTGGTACTGAGCCCCACTCACACATCAGGATTGAGGCAATTCAATCCACATCTCGAAAAATACCAGCTGTTATGGGACTGAGCACCACTCACGCACCAGGAAAGAGCCAATTCAATCCAGACCTCTATTAACACCAGCTGTAGTGGTACCGAGACCCACTGACTCACCAGGTAGGCGCCAATTCAATCCAGACCTCTATGAATACCAGCTGGAGAGGTACTGATCCCCACTCACACACCAGGAAAGAGGCAATTCAATCCAGATCTCTATTAATACCTGCTGGAGTGGTACTGATCTCCACTCACACATCAGGAAGGAGCCAATTCAATCCAATCCTCTTTTCATACCAGCGGGAGTGGTACTGAGCCACACTCACACACCAGGAAAGAGCCAATTAAATCCAGACCTCTATTAATAACAGCTGGAGTGGTACTGAGTCCCACTCACACACCAGGAAGGAGTCAATTCAATCCAGACCTCTTATTAACGCCAGCTGGAGAGGTACTGAGCCCCACTCACACACCAGGAAGGTGCCAATTCAATCCAGACCTCTATTCATACCTGCTGGAGTGGTACTGAGCCCCACTCATTCACCAGGAAGTAGCCAATTCAAACCAGACTTCTATTAATAACAGCTGGAGTGGAACTGAGTCCGACTCACACACCAGGAAAGAGCCAATTAAATCCAGACCTCTATTAATAACAGCTGGAGTGGTACTGAGTCCCACTCACACACCAGGAAAGAGGCAATTCAATCCAGGCCTCTATTAATACCAGCTGGCGCGTACTGAGCCCCACTCACACACCAGGAAAGAGCCAATTCAATGCAGGCCTCTATTAATACCAGCTGGAGTGGGACTGAGCCCCACTCAATCACCAGAAAGTAGCCAATTCAATCCAGACCTCTATTTACACCAGCTGGAGTGGTACTGAGTCCCACTCACTTACCAGTAAAGAGTCAATTCAATCCAGACCTCTTATTAACACCAGCTGGAGAGGTACTGAGCCCCACTCACACACCAGGAAGGTGCCAATTCAATCCAGAGCTCTATTCATACCTGCTGGAGTGGTACTGTGCCCCACTCACACACCAGGAAAGAGCCAAATCAATCCAGACCTCTATTAATACCAGCTGGAGTGGTACTGAGTCCACCTCAAACACCAGGAAAGAGCCAAATCAATCCAGACCTCTATTCATACCAGCTGGAGTGGTACTGAGCCCCACTCAACACCAGGAAAGAGCCAAATCAATCCAGACCTCTATTAATACCAGCTGGAGTGGTACTGAATCACACTCACACACCAGGAAAGAGTCAATCCAATCCAGGCATCTATTAATTCCAGCTGGAGTGGATTTGAGTCCCACTCACTCACCAGGAAAGTGCCAAGTCAATCCAGACCTCTGTTAAAACCAGCTGGAGTGGCACTGAGCCACACTCACACACCAGGAAAGTGCCAATTAAATCCAGGCCTCTATTCATACCAGCTGGAGTGGTACTGAGCCACACTCACTCACTAGGAAAGAGCCAATTCAATCCAGACCTCTATTAATACCAGCTGGAGTGGAGCTGAGTCTCACTCACTCACCAAGAAAGAGTCAATTCAATCCAGACCTCTATTAATACCAGTTGGAGTGGTACTGAGCCCCAATCACTTACCAGGATGGAGCTAATTCAATCCAGACCTCTATTACTACCAGCTGCAGTGGTACTGAGCCCCACTCACTCACCAAGAAAGAGCCAATTCAATCCAGACCTCTATCAGTACAAACTGGTGTGGTACTGAGTCCCACTCAAACACCAGGAAAGAGCCAGATCAATCCAGACCTCTATTAATACCAGCTGGAGTGGTACGGAGACCCACTCAAAGTACAGGAAAGTGCCAAATCAATCCAGACCTCTATTAATACCAGCTGGAGTGGTACTGAGTCCCACTCAAACACCAGGAAAGAGTCAATTCAATCCAGGCCTCGATAAATACCAGCTGGAGTGGGGCTGAGCACCACTCACACACCAGGAAAGAGCCAATTCAATCCAGACCACTATTAACACCAGCTGGAGTGTAACTGAGTCCCACTCACACACCAGGAAAGAGGAATATCAATCCACACCTCTATAAATACCAGCTGCAGTGTTACCGAGTCCCACTCAAACACCAGGAAAGAGGTAATTAAACCCAGGCCTCTATTAATGCCAGCTGGAGTGGTACTGAGTCCCACTCACACACAAGGAAAGAGCCAATTCAATCCAGGCCTCTATAAATAACAGCTGAAGTGGTACTGAGTCCCACTCACACACCAGGAAAGAGCCAATTCAATCCAGGCCTCAATAAATACCAGCTGAAGTGGTACTGAGCCCCACTCACACATCAGGATTGAGGCAATTCAATTCACATCTCGATAAATACCAGCTGTTATGGGACTGAGCACCACTCACGCACCAGGAAAGAGCCAATTCAATCCAGACCTCTATTAACACCAGCTGGAGTGGTACCGAGACCATCTGACTCACCAGGTAGGCGCCAATTCAATCCAGACATCTATTAATACCTGCTGGAGTGATACTGATCTCCACTCACACACCAGGAAGGAGCCAATTCAATCCAATCCTCTTTTCATACCAGCTGGAGTGGTACTGAGCTCCACTCACACACCAGGAAAGATGCAATTCAATCCAGACCTCCATTAATATCAGCTGGAGAGGTACTGATCCACACTCACACATCAAAAAGAGGCAATTCAATCCAGACCTCTTCATTCCAGCTGGAGTGCTACTGAGCCCCATTCACACATCAGGAAAGAGCCAATTCAATCCAGCCCTCTATTCATACCAGCTGGAGTGGTACTGAGTCCCACACAGACACCAGGAAAGAGTCTATTCAATCCACACCTCTATTAATACCAGCTGGAGTGGGACTGAGACCCACTGACACACCAGCTGAGAGGCAATTCAATCCAGACCTCTATTAACACCAGCTGGAGTGGTACTGAGTCCCACTCACTCACCAGTAAAGAGTCAATTCAATCCAGACCTCTTATTAACACCAGCTGGAGAGGTACTGAGCCCCACTCACACACCAGGAAGGTGCCAATTCAATCCAGACCTCTCTTCATGCCTGCTGGAGTGGTACTGTGCACCACTCACTTACCAGGAAGGAGCCAATTCAAACCAGACCTCTATTAATACCAGCTGGAGTGGTACTGAGCCCCACTCACACACCAGGAAAGAGGCAATTAAATCCAGACCTCTATTAATAACAGCTGGAGTGGAACTGAGACCGACTCACACACCAGGAAAGAGCCAATTAAATCCAGACCTCTATTAATAACAGCTGGAGTGGTACTGAGTCCCACCGACACACCAGGAAAGAGGCAATTCAATGCAGGCCTCTATAAATACCAGCTGGCGCGTACTGAGCCCCACTCACACACCAGGAAAGAGCCAATTCAATGCAGGCCTCTATTAATACCAGCTGGAGTGGGACTGAGCCCCACTCAATCATCAGGAAGATCCAATTCAATCCAGACCTCTATTAACACCAGCTGGAGTGGTACTGAGTCCCACTCACTCACCAGTAAAGAGTCAATTCAATCCAGACCTCTTATTAACACCAGCTGGAGAGGTACTGAGCCCCACTCACACACCAGGAAGGTGCCAATTCAATCCAGACCTCTATTCATACCTGCTGGAGTGGTACTGTGCCCCACTCACTCACCAGGAAGGTGCCAATTCAATCCAGACCTCAATTCATACCTGCTGGAGTGGTCCTGAGCACCACTCACACACCAGGAAGGAGCCAATTCAAACCAGACCTCTATTGATACCAGCTGGAGTGGTACTGAGTCCACCTCAAACACCAGGAAAGAGCCAAATCAATCCAGACCTCTATTAATAACAGCGGGAGTGGTACTGAGTCCCACTCAACACCAGGAAGGAGCCAAATCAATCCAGACCTCTATTAATACCAGCTGGAGTGGTACTGAGTCCCACTCAAACACCAGGAAAGAGTCAATTCAATCCAGGCCTCGATACATACCAGCTGGAGTGGGGCTGAGCATCACTCACACACCAGGAAAGAGCCAATTCAATCCAGACCACTATTAACACTAGCTGGAGTGGTACTGAGTCCCGCTCACACACCAGGAAAGAGGAATATCAATCCACACCTCTATGAATACCAGCTGCAGTGTTACTGAGTCCCACTCACACACCAGGAAAGAGGTAATTAAATCCAGGCCTCTATTAATACCAGCTGGAGTGGTACTGAGTCCCACTCACACACAAGGAAAGAGCAAATTCAATCCAGGCCTCTATAAATACCAGCTGAAGTGGAACTGAGTCCCACTCACACACCAGGAAAGAGACAATTCAATCCAGGCCTCAATAAATACCAGCTGAAGTGGTACTGAGCCCCATTCACACATCAGGATTGAGGCAATTCAATCCACATCTCTATAAATACCAACTGGAGAGGTACTGATCCCCACTCACACACCAGGAAAGAGGCAATTCAATCCAGATCTCTATTAATACCTGCTGGAGTGGTACTGATCTCCACTCACACACCAGGAAGGAGCCAATTCAATCCAATCCACTTTTCATACCAGCTGGAGTGGTACTGAGCCCCACTGACTCACCAGGAAAGAGGCAATTCAATCCAGACCTCCATTAATATCAGCTGGAGAGGTACTGATCCACACTCACACATCAAAAAGAGGCAATTCAATCCAGACCTCTTCATACCAGCTGGAGTGGTACTGAGCCCCACTGACACACCAGGAAAGAGCCAATTCAATCCAGACCTCTATTAATACCAGCTGGAGTGGTACTGAGTCCCACACAGACACCAGGAAAGAGTCTATTCAATCCAGGCCTCTTTAAATACCAGCTGGAGTGGGACTGAGACCCACTCACACACCAGCTAAGAGGCAATTCAATCCAGACCTCTATTAACACCAGCTGGAGTGGGACTGAGTCCCACTCACTCACCAGTAAAGAGTCAATTCAATCCAGACCTCATAGTAACACCAGCAGGAGAGGTACTGAGCCCCACTCACACACCAGGAAGGTGCCAATTCAATCCAGACCTCTATTCATGCCTGCTGGAGTGGTACTGTGCCACACTCACTCACCAGGAAGGAGCCAATTCAAACCAGACATCTATTAATACCAGCTGGAGTGGAACTGAGACCGACTCACACACCAGGAAAGAGCCAATTAAATCCAGACCTCTATTAATAACAGCTGGAGTGGTACTGAGTCCCACTCACAAACCAGGAAAAAGGCAATTCAATCCAGGCCTCTATAAATACCAGCTGGCGCGTACTGAGCCCCACTCACCCACCAGGAAAGAGCCAATTCAATGCAGGCCTCTATTAATACCAGCTGAAGTGGTACGGAGCCCCACTCACTCACCAGGATTGAGGCAATTCAATCCACACCTCGATATATACCAGCTGGAGTGGGACTGAGCCCCACTCACACACCAGGAAAGAGCCAATTCAATCCAGACCTCTATTAACACCAACTGGAGTGGTACCGAGACCCTCTGACACACCAGGAAAGAGCCAATTCAATCCAGGCCTCTATAAATACCAGCTGAAGTGATACTGAGCCCCACTCGCACACCAGGAAAGAGCCAATTCAATCCAGGCCTCTATAAATACCAGCTGAAGTGGTACTGAGCCCCACTCAAACACCAGGATTGAGGCAATTCAATCCACACCTCGATAAATACCAGCTGGAGTGGGACTGAGCCCCACTCACACACCAGGAAAGAGCCAATTCAATCCAGACCTCTATTAACACCAACTGGAGTGGTACCGAGACCCTCTGACACACCAGGAAAGAGCCAATTCAATCCAGGCCTCTATTAATACCAGCTGGAGCGGTACTAAGCCCCAGTCACGCACCAGGAAAGAGCCAAGTCAATCCAGGCCTCTATTCATACCAGCTGGAGAGGTACTGAGTCCCACTCACAAAACAGGAAAGAGCCAAGTCAATCCAGACTTCTATTAATACCAGCTGGAGAGGTACTGAGTCCCACTCACACACCAGGAAAGAGTCAATTCAATCCAGTTCTCTATTAATACCAGCTGGAGTGGTACTGAGTCTCACTCACACACCAGGAAAGAGCCAATTCAATCCAGGCCTCTATTAATACCAGCTGGAGAGGTAGTGAGTCCCACTCACACACCAGGAAAGAGCCAAGTCAATCCAGACCTCTATTAATACCAGCTGGAGAGGTACTGAGTCCCACTCACACACCAGGAAAGAGTCAATTCAATCCAGACCTTTATTAATACCAGCTGGAGCGGACCTGAGTCCCACTCACACACCAGGAAAGAGTCAATTCAAACCAGGCCTCTATTAATACCAGCTGGAGTGGAACTGAGTCCCACACACACACCAGGAAAGAGCCAATTCAATCCAGACCTCTATTAACACCAGCTGGAGTGGTACTGAGTCCCACTCACTCACCAGTAAAGAGTCAATTCAATCCAGACCTCTTATTAACAACAGCTGGAGAGGTACTGAGCCCCACTCACACACCAGGAAGGTGCCAATTCAATCCAGACCTCTATTCATACCAGCTGGAGTGTTACCGAGTCCATCTCAAACACCAGGAAAGAGCCAAATCAATGCAGACCTCTATTAATACCAGCTGGAGTGTTACTGAGCCCACTCAAACACCAGGAAAGAGCCAAATCAATCCAGACCTCTATTAATACCAGCTGGAGTGGTGCTGTGTCCCACTCATACACCAGGAAAGAGGCAATTCAATCCACACCTCGATAAATACCAGCTGGAGTGGGACTAAGTCCCACTCATACACCAGGAAAGAGGCAATTCAATCCACACCTCTACAAATACCAGCTGCAGTATTACCGAGTCCCAGTCACACACCAGGAAAGAGGCAATTAACTCCGGGCCTATATTAATACCAGCTGGAGTGGTACTGAGTCCCACTCACTCACCAGTCAAGAGTCAAATCAATCCAGACGTCTTATTAACACCAGCTGGAGAGGTACTGAGCCGCACTCACACACCAGGAAGGATGCCAATTCAATCCAGACATCTATTAATGTCAGCTGGAGTGGGACTGAGACCCACTCACGCACCAGGAAGGAGCCAATTCAAACCAGGCCTCTATTAATACCAGCTGGAGTGGAACTGAGTCCCACACACACACCAGGAAAGAGCCAATTCAATCCAGACCTCTATTAACACCAGCTGGAGTGGTACTGAGTCCCACCCACTCACCAGTAAAGAGTCAATTCAATCCAGACCTCTTATTAACACCAGCTGGAGAGGTACTGAGTCCCACTCACACACCAGGAAGGTGCCAATTCAATCCAGACCTCTATTCATACCTGCTGGAGTGATACTGTGCCCCACTCACTCACCAGGAAGGAGCCAATTCAAACGAGACCTCTATTAATACCAGCTGGAGTGGAACTGAGCCCCACCCAAACACCAGGAAAGAGCCAAATCAATCCAGACCTCTATTCATACCAGCTGGAGTGTTACCGAGTCCATCTCAAACACCAGGAAAGAGCCAAATCAATGCAGACCTCTATTAATACCAGCTGAAGTGTTACTGAGCCCACTCAAACACCAGGAAAGAGCCAAATCAATCCAGACCTCTATTAATACCAGCTGGAGTGGTGCTGAGTCGCACTCATACACCAGGAAAGAGGCTATTCAATCCACACCTCGATAAATACCAGCTGGAGTGGGACTAAGTCCCACTCATACACCAGGAAAGAGGCAATTCAATCCACACCTCTACAAATACCAGCTGCAGTATTACCGAGTCCCAGTCACACACCAGGAAAGAGGCAATTAACTCCGGGCCTATATTAATACCAGCTGGAGTGGTACTGAGTCCCACTCACTCACCAGTCAAGAGTCAAATCAATCCAGACGTCTTATTAACACCAGCTGGAGAGGTACTGAGCCGCACTCACACACCAGGAAGGATGCCAATTCAATCCAGACCTCTATTAATGTCAGCTGGAGTGGGACTGAGACCCACTCACGCACCAGGAAGGAGCCAATTCAAACCAGACCTCGATTAATACCAGCTGGAGTGGTACTGAGCCCAACTCACTCACCAGGAAAGAGCCAATTCAATCCAGACCTCTATCAGTCCAAGCTGTTGTGGTACTGAGCCCCACTCACTCACCAGGATGGAGCCAATTCAATCCAGACCTCTATTAATACCAGCTGGAGTGGTACTGAGCCCCACTCACTCACTGGGAAGGAGCCAATTCAATCCAGACCTCTATTAATACCAGCTGGAGTGGGACTGAGCCCCTCTCACTCACCAGGATGGAGCCTATTCAATCCAGACCTCTATGAGTACCAGCTGGAGTGGTACTGAGTCCCACTCAAACACCAGGAAAGAGCCAGATCAATCCAGACCTCTATTAATACCAGCTGGAGTGGTACTGAGTCCCACTCAAACACCCGGAAAGAGCCAAATCAATCCAGACCTCTATTAATACCAGCTGCAGTGGCACTGAGCCCCACTCACTCACCAGGAAAGAGCCAATTCAATCCAGACCTCTATGTATACAAGCTGGTGTAGTACTGAGTCCCACGCAAACACCAGGAAAGAGCCAGATCAATCCAGACCTCTATTAATACCAGCTGGAGTGGCACTGAGTCCCACTCAAACACCAGGAAAGAGCCAAATCAATCCAGACATCTATTAATACCTGCTGGAGTGGTACTGAGTCTCACTCACACACCAGGAAAGAGTCAATTCAATCCAGGCCTCGATAAATACCAGCTGGAGTGGGACTGAGCCCCACTCACACACCAGGAAAGAGCCAATTCAATCCAGACCTCTATTAACACCAGCTGGAGTGGTACCGAGACCCACTCACACACCAGGAAAGAGACAATTAAATCCAGGTCTCTATTAATACCAGCTGGAGTGGTACTGAGTCTCACTCACACACCAGGAAAGAGCCAATTAAATCCAGGCCTCTATAAATACCAGCTGAAGTGGTACTGAGCCCCACTCACACACCAGGATTCAGGCAATTCAATCCACACCTCGATAAATACCAGCTGGAGTGGGACTGAGACCCACTCACACACCAGGAAAGAGACAATTCAATCCAGACCTCTATCAACACCAGCTGGAGTGGTACCGAGACCCTCTGACACACCAGGAAAGAGGCAATTAAATCCAGGTCTCTATTAATACCAGCTGGAGTGGTACTGAGTCTCACTCACACACCAGGAAAGAGCCAATTCAATCCTGGCCTCAATAAATACCAGCTGAAGTGGTACTGAGCCCCACTCACAAACCAGGAAAGAGCCAATTCAATCCAGACCTCTATTAACACCAGCTGGAGTGGTACCGAGACCCACTCACACACCAGGAAAGAGACAATTAAATCCAGGCCTCTATAAATACCAGCTGAAGTGGTACTGAGCCCCACTCACACACCAGGATTCAGGCAATTCAATCCACACCTCGATAAATACCAGCTGGAGTGGGACTGAGACCCACTCACACACCAGGAAAGAGACAATTCAATCCGGACCTCTATCAACACCAGCTGGAGTGGTACCGAGACCCTCTGACACACCAGGAAAGAGGCAATTAAATCCAGGTCTCTATTAATACCAGCTGGAGTGGTACTGAGTCTCACTCACACACCAGGAAAGAGCCAATTCAATCCTGGCCTCAATAAATACCAGCTGAAGTGGTACTGAGCCCCACTCACAAACCAGGAAAGAGCCAATTCAATCCAGGCCTCTATTAATACCAGCTGGAGTGGTACTGAGCCCCCGTCACGCACCAGGAAAGAGCCAAGTCAATCCAGGCCACTATTCATACCAGCTGGAGAGGCACTGAGTCCCACTCACACACCAGGAAGGAGCCAATTCAAACCAATCCTCTTTTGATACCAGCTGGAGTGGTACTGAGCCCCAGTCACGCACCAGGAAGGAGCCAATTCAATCCAGGCCTCTATTAATACCAGCTGGAGAGGTACTGAGTCCCACTCACACACCAGGAAAGAGTCAATTCAATCCAGACCTCTATTAATATCAGCTAGAATGGACCTGAGTCCCACTCACACACCAGGAAAGAGTCAATTCAAACCAGGTCTATATTAATACCAGCTGGAGTGGAACTGAGTCCCACACACACACCAGGAAAGAGTCAATTAAATCCAGACCTCTGTTAATACCAGCTGGAGTGTTACTGAGTCCCACTCACACACCAGGGAAGAGCCAATTCAATCCAGGCCTCTATTAATACCAGATGGCGCGTACTGAGGCCCACTCACACACCAGGAAAGAGTCAATTCAATCCAGACCTCTTATTAACACCAGCTGGAGAGGTACTGAGCCCCATTCACTCACCAGGAAGGTGCCAATTCAATCCAGACCTCTATTCATACCTGCTGGAGTGGTACTGTGCCCCACTCATTCACTAGGAAGGAGCCAATTCAAACCAGACCTCTATTAATACCAGCTGGAGTGGAACTGAGCCCCACCCAAACACCAGGAAGGAGCCAAATCAATCCAGACCTCTATTAGTACCAGCTGGAGTGGTACTGAGTCCATCTCAAACACCAGGAAAGAGCCAAAACAATGCAGACCTCTATTAATACCAGCTGGAGTGTTACTGAGACCCACTCACACACCAGGAAAGAGGCAATTCAATCCACACCTCGATAAATACCAGCTGGAGTGTTACTGAGACCCACTCATACACCAGGAAAGAGGCAATTAAATCCAGGCCTATATTAATACCAGCTGGAGTGGTACTGAGTCCCACTCACTCACCAGCAAAGAGTCAATTCAATCCAGATCTCTTATTAACACCAGCTGGAGAGGTACTGAGCCGCACTCACACACCAGGAAGGATGCCAATTCAATCCAGACCTCAATTAATACCAGCTGGAGTGGGACTGAGCCCCACTCACACACCAGGAAGGAGCCAATTCAAACCAGACCTCTATTAATACCAGCTGGAGTGGTACTGAGCCCAACTCACTCACCAGGAAAGAGCCAATTCAATCCAGACCTCTATGAGTACAAGCTGGTGCGGTACTGAGCCCCACTCACTCACCAGGAAGGATGCCAATTCAATCCAGACCTCAATTAATACCAGCTGGAGTGGGACTGAGCCCCACGCACACACCAGGAAGGAGCCAATTCAAACCAGACCTCTATTAATACCAGCTGGAGTGGTACTGAGCCCCACTCACTCACCAGGATGGAGCCAATTCAATCCAGACCTCTATTAATACCAGCTGGAGTGGTACTGAGCCCCACCCTCTCACCAGGATGGAGCCAATTCAATCCAGACCTCTATTAATACCAGCTGGAGTGGTACTGAGCCCAACTCACTCACCAGGAAAGAGCCAATTCAATCCAGACCTCTATGAGTACAAGCTGGTGTGGTACTGAGTCCCTATCACACACCAGCAAAGTGGCAATTCAATCCAAGTCTCTATGAATACCAGCTGGATTGGTACTGAGTCCCACTCAAACAACAGGAAAGCGCCAAATCAATCCAGACCTCTATTAATATCAGCTGGAGTGGTACTGAATCCCACTCAAACACCAGGTAAGAGCCAATTCAATCCAGACCTCTATTAGTTCCAGCTGGAGTGGCACTGAGTCCCACTCACACTCCAGGAAAGATGCAATTCAATCCAGGCCTCGATAAAAACCAGCTGGAGTGGGACTGAGCCCCACTCACACACCAGCAAAGAGCCAATTCAATGCAGACCTCTATTAATACCAGCTGGAGCGGTACTGAGCCCCACTGACTCACCAGGAAGGAGCCAATTCAAACCAATACTCTTTTGAAACCAGCTGGAGTGGTACTGAGCCCCTGTCACGCACCAGGAAAGAGCCAATTCAATCCAGGCCTCTATTAATACCAGCTGGAGAGGTACTGAGTCCATCTCAAACACCAGGAAAGAGCCAAAACAATGCAGACCTCTATTAATACCAGCTGGAGTGTTACTGAGACCCACTCACACATCAGGAAAGAGGCAATTCAATCCACACCTCGATAAACACCAGCTGGAGTGTTACTGAGACCCACTCATACACCAGGAAAGAGGCAATTAAATCCAGGCCTCTTATTAACACCAGCTGGAGAGGTACTGAGCCGCAGTCACACACCAGGACGGATGCCAATTCAATCCAGACCTCTATTAATACCAGCTGGAGTGCGACTGAGCCCCACTCAAACACCAGGAAGGAGCCAATTCAAACCAGACCTCTATTAATGCCAGCTGGAGTGGTACTGAGCCCAACTCACTCACCAGGAAAGAGCCAATTCAATCCAGACCTCTATGAGTGCAAGCTGGTGTGGTACTGAGCCCCACTCACTCACCAGGATGGAGCCAATTCAATCCAGACCTCTATTAATACCAGCTGGAGTGGTACTGAGCCCAACTCACTCACCAGGAAAGAGCCAATTCAATCCAGACCTCTATGAGTACAAGCTGGTGTGGTACTGAGCCCCACTCACTCACCAGGATGGAGCCAATTCAATCCAGACCTCTATTAATACCAGCTGGAGTGGTACTGAGCCCCACCTACTCACCAGGATGGAGCCAATTCAATCCAGACCTCTATTAATACCAGCTGGAGTGGTACTGAGCCCAACTCACTCACCAGGAAAGAGCCAATTCAATCCAAGTCTCGATGAATACCAGCTGGAGTGGTACTGAGTCCCACTCAAACAACAGGAAAGCGCCAAATCAATCCAGACCTCTATTAACATCAGCTGGATTGGTACTGAGTCCCACTCAAACACCAGGAAAGAGCCAATTCAATCCAGACCTCTATTAATACCAGCTGGAGTGGTACTGAGCCCCAGTGACTCAGCAGGAAGGAGCCAATTCAAACCAATACTCTTTTGAAACCAGCTGGAGTGGTACTGAGCCCCTGTCACGCACCAGGAAAGAGCCAATTCAAACCAGACCTTTATTAATACCAGCTGGAGCGGACCTGAGTCCCACTCACACACCAGGAAAGAGTCAATTCAAACCAGGCCTCTATTAATACCAGCTGGAGTGGAACTGAGTCCCACACACACACCAGGGAAGAGCCAATTCAATCCAGGCCTCTATTAATACCAGCTGGCGCGCACTGAGCCCCACTCACACACCAGGAAAGAGCCAATTCAATCCAGAACACTATTAACAAAAGCTGGAGTGGTACTGAGTCCCACTCACTCACCAGGAAGGAGCCAATACAATCCAGACCTCTTAATACCAGCTGGAGTGGGACTGAGCCCCACTCAATCACCAGGAAGGAGCCAATTCAATCCAGACTTCTATTAACACCAGCTGGAGTGGTACTGAGTCCCACACACTCAACAGTAAAGAGTTAGTTCAATCCAGACCTCTTATTAACACCAGCTGGAGAGGTAGTGAGCCCCACTCACACACCAGGAAGGTGCCAATTCAATCCAGAGCTCTATTCATACCTGCTGGAGTGGTACTGTGCCCCAAACACTCACCAGGAAGGAGCCAATTCAAACCAGACCTCTATTAATACCAGCTGGAGTGGAACTGAGCCCCACCCAAACACCAGGAAAGAGCCAAATCAATCCAGACCTCTATTCATACCAGCTGGAGTGGTACTGAGTCCATCTCAAACACCAGGAAAGAGCCAAATCAATGCAGACCTCTATTAATACCAGCTGGAGTGGTACTGAGCCCACTCAAACACCAGGAAAGAGCCAAATCAATCCAGACCTCTATTAATACCAGCTGGAGTGGTACTGAGTCCCTCTCACACACCAGGAAAGAGGCAATTCAATCGACACCTCGATAAATACCAGCTGGAGTGGGACTGAGTCCCACTCGCACACCAGGAAAGAGGCAATTCAATCCACACCTCTATAAATACCAGCTGCAGTATTACCGAGTCCCACTCACACACCAGGAAAGAGGCAATTAAATCCAGGCCTATATTAATACCAGCTGGAGTTGTACTGAGTCCCACTCACTCACCAGTAAAGAGTCAATTCAATCCAGACCTCCTATTAACACCAGCTGGAGAGGTACTGCGCCGCACTCACACACCAGGAAGGATGCCAATTCAATCCAGACCTCTATTAATACAAGATGGAGTGGGACTGAGTCCCACTCACACACCAGGAAAGAGCCAATTCTATCCAGGCCTCTATAAATACGAGCTGAAGTGGTACTGAGCCCCACTCACACAACAGGAAAGAGCCAATTCAATCCAGGCCTCTATAAATACCAGCTGAAGTGGTACTGAGCCCCACTCACACACCAGGATTGAGGCAATTCAATCCACACCTCGATAAATACCAGCTGGAGTGGGACTAAGACCCACTCACAAACCAGGAAAGAGCCAATTCAATCCAGACCTCTATTAACACCAGATGGAGTTGTACCGAGACACTCTGACACACCAGGAAAGAGGCAATTAAATCCAGGTCTCTATTCATACCAGCTGGAGTGGCACTGAGTCTCACTCACACACCAGGAAAGAGCCAATTCAATCCTGGCCTCAATAAATACCAGCTGAAGTGGTACTGAGCCCCACTCACCCACCAAGAAAGAGCCAATTCAATCCAGGCCTCTATTAATACCAGCTGGAGAGGCACTGAGTCCCACTCACACACCAGGAAAGAGCCAAGTCAATCCAGACCTCTAATAATACCAGCTGGAGAGGTACTGAGTCCCACTCACACACCAGGAAAGAGTCAATTAAATCCAGACCTCTATTAATACCAGCTGGAGTGGACCTGAGTCCCACTCACACACCAGGAAAGAGCCAACTAAATCCAGACCTCTATTAATACCAGCTGGAGTGGTACTGAGTCCCACTCACACACCAGGGAAGAGCCAATTCAATCCAGGCCTCTATTAATACCAGCTGGCACGTACGGAGCCCCACTCACTCACCAGGCAAGAGCCAATTCAATCCAGACCTCTTAATACCGGCTGGAGTGGTACTGAGCCCCACTCAATCACCAGGAAGGAGCCAATTCAATCCAGACCTCTATTAACACCAGCTGGAGTGGTACTGAGTCCCACTCACTCAACGGTAAAGAGTCAATTCAATCCAGACCTCTTATTAACACCAGCTGGAGAGGCACTGAGCCGCACTCAAACACCAGGAAGGATGCCAATTCAATCCAGACGTCTATTAATATCAGCTGGAGTGGGACTGTGCCCCACTCACTCACCAGGAAGGAGCCAATTCAAACCAGACCTCTATTAATACCAGCTGGAGTGGTACTGAGCCCCACTCACTCACCAGGAAAGAGCCAATTCAATCCAGACCTCTATGAGTACAAGCTGGTGCGGTACTGAGCCCCACTCACTCACCAGGATGGAGCCAATTCAATCCAGACCTCTATTAATACCAGCTGGAGTGGTACTGAGCCCCACTCACTCACCAGGATGGAGCCAATTCAATCCAGACCTCTATTAATACCAGCTGGAGTGGTACTGAGCCCCACTCACTCACCAGGAAGGAGCCAATTCAATCCAGACCTCTATTAATACCAGCTGGAGTGGTACTGAGTCCCACTCACACACCAGGATGGAGCCAATTCAATCCAGACCTCTATTAATAACAGCTGGAATGGTACTGAGCCCCACCCACTCACCAGGAAAGAGCCAATTCAATCCAGACCTCTATGGGTACAAGCTGGTGTGGTACTGAGTCCCTATCACACACCAGCAAAGAGGCAATTCAATTCATGTCGCTATGAATACCAGCAGGAGTGGTACTGAGTCCCACTCTAACAACTGGAAAGCGCCAAATCAATCCATACCTCTATTAATATCAGCTGGAGTGGTACTGAGTCCCACTCA
The DNA here is from genome assembly GCF_036365525.1 of Heterodontus francisci. NCBI lineage: Eukaryota > Metazoa > Chordata > Chondrichthyes > Heterodontiformes > Heterodontidae > Heterodontus > Heterodontus francisci. Next base: position 195,761 of record NW_027140940.1, read on the forward strand.
AACACCAGGAAAGAGCCAATTCAATCCAGACCTCTATTAATACCAGCTGGAGTGGTACTGAGCCCCAGTGACTCACCAGGAAGGAGCCAATTCAAACCAATACTCTTTTGAAACCAGCTGGAGTGGTACTGAGCCCCTGTCACGCACCAGGAAAGAGCCAATTCAATCCAGGCCTCTATTAATACCAGCTGGAGAGGTACTGAGTCCCACTCACACACCAGGAAAGAGTCAATTCAATCCAGACCTTTATTAATACCAGCTGGAGCGGACCTGAGTCCCACTCACACACCAGGAAAGAGTCAATTCAAACCAGGCCTCTATTAATACCAGATGGAGTTGAACTGAGTCCCGCACACACACCAGGGAAGAGCCAATTCAATCCAGGCCTCTATTAATACCAGCTGGCGCGCACTGAGCCCCACTCACACACCAGGAAAGAGCCAATTCAATCCAGAACACTATTAACAAAAGCTGGAGTGGTACTGAGTCCCACTCACTCACCAGGAAAGAGCCAATACAATCCAGACCTCTTAATACCAGCTGGAGTGGGACTGAGCCCCACTCAATCACCAGGAAGGAGCCAATTCAATCCAGACTTCTATTAACACCAGCTGGAGTGGTACTGAGTCCCACACACTCAACAGTAAAGAGTTAGTTCAATCCAGACCTCTTATTAACACCAGCTGGAGAGGTACTGAGCCCCACTCACACACCAGGAAGGTGCCAATTCAATCCAGAGCTCTATTCATACCTGCTGGAGTGGTACTGTGCCCCAAACACTCACCAGGAAGGAGCCAATTCAAACCAGACCTCTATTAATACCAGCTGGAGTGGAACTGAGCCCCACCCAAACACCAGGAAAGAGCCAAATCAATCCAGACCTCTATTCATACCAGCTGGAGTGGTACTGAGTCCATCTCAAACACCAGGAAAGAGCCAAATCAATGCAGACCTCTATTAATACCAGCTGGAGTGGTACTGAGCCCACTCAAACACCAGGAAAGAGCCAAATCAATCCAGACCTCTATTAATACCAGCTGGAGTGGTACTGAGTCCCTCTCACACACCAGGAAAGAGGCAATTCAATCCACACCTCGATAAATACCAGCTGGAGAGGGACTGAGTCCCACTCGCACACCAGGAAAGAGACAATTCAATCCACACCTCTATAAATACCAGCTGCAGTATTACCGAGTCCCACTCACACACCAGGAAAGAGACAATTAAATCCAGGCCTATATTAATACCAGCTGGAGTGGTACCGAGTCCCACTCACACACCAGGAAAGAGGCAATTAAATCCAGGCCTATATTAATACCAGCTGGAGTTGTACTGAGTCCCACTCACTCACCAGTAAAGAGTCAATTCAATCCAGACCTCCTATTAACACCAGCTGGAGAGGTACTGTGCCGCACTCACACACCAGGAAGGATGCCAATTCAATCCAGACCTCTATTAATACCAGATGGAGTGGGACTGAGTCCCACTCACACATCAGGAAAGAGCCAATTCTATCCAGGCCTCTATAAATACGAGCTGAAGTGGTACTGAGCCCCACTCACATAACAGGAAAGAGCCAATTCAATCCAGGCCTCTATAAATACCAGCTGAAGTGGTACTGAGCCCCACTCACACACCAGGATTGAGGCAATTCAATCCACACCTCGATAAATACCAGCTGGAGTGGGACTAAGACCCACTCACAAACCAGGAAAGAGCCAATTCAATCCAGACCTCTATTAACACCAGATGGAGTTGTACCGAGACACTCTGACACACCAGGAAAGAGGCAATTAAATCCAGGTCTCTATTCATACCAGCTGGAGTGGTACTGAGTCTCACTCACACACCAGGAAAGAGCCAATTCAATCCTGGCCACAATAAATACCAGCTGAAGTGGTACTGAGCCCCACTCACCCACCAAGAAAGAGCCAATTCAATCCAGGCCTCTATTAATACCAGCTGGAGAGGCACTGAGTCCCACTCACACACCAGGAAAGAGCCAAGTCAATCCAGACCTCTAATAATACCAGCTGGAGAGGTACTGAGTCCCACTCACACACCAGGAAAGAGTCAATTAAATCCAGACCTCTATTAATACCAGCTGGAGTGGACCTGAGTCCCACTCACACACCAGGAAACAGTCAATTCAAACCAGGCCTCAATTAATACCAGCTGGAGTGGAACTGAGTCCCACAAACACACCAGGAAAGAGTCAATTCAATCCAGACGTCTATTAATACCAGCTGGAGTGGAACTGAGTCCGACTCACACACCAGGAAAGAGCCAACTAAATCCAGACCTCTATTAATACCAGCTGGAGTGGTACTGAGTCCCACTCACACACCAGGGAAGAGCCAATTCAATCCAGGCCTCTATTAATACCAGCTGGCACGTACGGAGCCCCACTCACTCACCAGGAAAGAGCCAATTCAATCCAGACCTCTTAATACCGGCTGGAGTGGTACTGAGCCCCACTCAATCACCAGGAAGGAGCCAATTCAATCCAGACCTCTATTAACACCAGCTGGAGTGGTACTGAGTCCCACTCACTCAACGGTAAAGAGGAAATTCAATCCAGACCTCTGATGAACACCAGCTGGAGAGGCACTGAGCCGCACTCAAACACCAGGAAGGATGCCAATTCAATCCAGACGTCTATTAATACCAGCTGGAGTGGGACTGAGCCCCACTCACTCACCAGGAAGGAGCCAATTCAAACCAGACCTCTATTAATACCAGCTGGTGCGGTACTGAGCCCCACTCACTCACCAGGATGGAGCCAATTCAATCCAGACCTCTATTAATACCAGCTGGAGTGGTACTGAGCCCCACTCACTCACCAGGATGGAGCCAATTCAATCCAGACCTCTATTAATACCAGCTGGAGTGGTACTGAGCACCACTCACTCACCAGGAAGGAGCCAATTCAATCCAGACCTCTATTAATACCAGCTGGAGTGGTACTGAGTTCCACTCACACACCAGGATGGAGCCAATTCAATCCAGACCTCTATTAATAACAGCTGGAATGGTACTGAGCCCCACCCACTCACCAGGAAAGAGCCAATTCAATCCAGACCTCTATGGGTACAAGCTGGTGTGGTACTGAGTCCCTATCACACACCAGCAAAGAGGCAATTCAATTCATGTCGCTATGAATACCAGCAGGAGTGGTACTGAGTCCCACTCTAACAACTGGAAAGCGCCAAATCAATCCATACCTCTATTAATATCAGCTGGAGTGGTACTGAGTCCCACTCAAACACCAGGAAAGAGCCAATTCAATCCAGGCCTCTATTAATGCCAGCTGGAGTGGCACTGAGGCCCACTCAGACACCAGGAAAGAGGCAATTCAATCCAGGCCTCGATAAATACCAGCTGGAGTGGCACTGAGTCCGAATCACACGCCAGGAAAGAGGCAATTCAATCCAGCTCTCTATTAATACCAGCTGGAGTGGTACTGAGCCCCACTGACTCACCAGGTAGGAGCCAATTCAATCCAGACCTCTATTAATACCAGCTGGAGAGGTACTGATCCCCAGTCACACACCAGGAAAGAGGCAATTCAATCCTTATCTCTGTTAATACCAGCTGGAGTGGTACTGATCCCCACTCACACACCAGGAAGGAGCCAATTCAAACCATTCCTCTTTTGATACCAGCTGGAGTGGTACTGAGCCCCAGTCACGCACCAGGAAAGAGCCAATTCAATCCAGGCCTCTATTAATACCAGCTGGAGAGGTACTGAGTCCGACTCACACACCAGGAAAGAGTCAATTCAATCCAGACCTCTATTAATACCAGCTGGAATGGACCTGAGTCCCACTCACACACCAGGAAAGAGTCAATTCAAACCAGGTCTATATTAATACCAGCTGGAGTGGAACTGAGTCCCACACACACACCAGGAAAGAGCCAATTCAATCCAGACCTCTATGAGTACAAGCTGGTGCGGTACTGAGCCCCACTCACTCACCAGGATGGAGCCAATTCAATCCAGACATCTATTAATACCAGCTGGAGTGGTACTGAGCCCCACTCACTCACCAGGATGGAGCCAATTCAATCCAGACCTCTATTAATACCAGCTGGAGTGGTACTGAGCCCCAGTCACGCACCAGGAAAGAGCCAATTCAATCCAGGCCTCTATTAATACCAGCTGGAGAGGTACTGAGTCCAACTCACACACCAGGAAAGAGTCAATTCAATCCAGACCTCTATTAATACCAGCTGGAATGGACCTGAGTCCCACTCACACACCAGGAAAGAGTCAATTCAAACCAGGTCTATATTAATACCAGCTGGAGTGGAACTGAGTCCCACACACACACCAGGAAAGAGCCAATTCAATCCAGACCTCTATGAGTACAAGCTGGTGCGGTACTGAGCCCCACTCACTCACCAGGATGGAGCCAATTCAATCCAGACATCTATTAATACCAGCTGGAGTGGTACTGAGCCCCACTCACTCACCAGGATGGAGCCAATTCAATCCAGACCTCTATTAATACCAGCTGGAGTGGTACTGAGCCCCACTCACTCACCAGGATGGAGCCAATTCAATCCAGACCTCTATTAATACCAGCTGGAGTGGTACTGAGCCCCACTCACTAACCAGGATGGAGCCAATTCAATCCAGACCTCTATTAATACCAGCTGGAGTGGTACTGAGCACCACTCACTCACCAGGAAGGAGCCAATTCAATCCAGACCTCTATTAATACCAGCTGGAGTGGTACTGAGTTCCACTCACACACCAGGATGGAGCCAATTCATCCAGACCTCTATTAATAACAGCTGGAATGGTACTGAGCCCCACCCACTCACCAGGAAAGAGCCAATTCAATCCAGACCTCTATGGGTACAAGCTGGTGTGGTACTGAGTCCCTATCACACACCAGCAAAGAGGCAATTCAATTCATGTCGCTATGAATACCAGCAGGAGTGGTACTGAGTCCCACTCTAACAACTGGAAAGCGCCAAATCAATCCATACCTCTATTAATATCAGCTGGAGTGGTACTGAGTCCCACTCAAACACCAGGAAAGAGCCAATTCAATCCAGGCCTCTATTAATGCCAGCTGGAGTGGCACTGAGGCCCACTCAGACACCAGGAAAGAGGCAATTCAATCCAGGCCTCGATAAATACCAGCTGGAGTGGCACTGAGTCCGAATCACACGCCAGGAAAGAGGCAATTCAATCCAGCTCTCTATTAATACCAGCTGGAGTGGTACTGAGCCCCACTGACTCACCAGGTAGGAGCCAATTCAATCCAGACCTCTATTAATACCAGCTGGAGAGGTACTGATCCCCAGTCACACACCAGGAAAGAGGCAATTCAATCCTTATCTCTGTTAATACCAGCTGGAGTGGTACTGATCCCCACTCACTCACCAGGAAGGAGCCAATTCAAACCATTCCTCTTTTGATACCAGCTGGAGTGGTACTGAGCCCCAGTCACGCACCAGGAAAGAGCCAATTCAATCCAGGCCTCTATTAATACCAGCTGGAGAGGTACTGAGTCCGACTCACACACCAGGAAAGAGTCAATTCAATCCAGACCTCTATTAATACCAGCTGGAATGGACCTGAGTCCCACTCACACACCAGGAAAGAGTCAATTCAAACCAGGTCTATATTAATACCAGCTGGAGTGGAACTGAGTCCCACACACACACCAGGAAAGAGCCAATTCAATCCAGACCTCTATGAGTACAAGCTGGTGCGGTACTGAGCCCCACTCACTCACCAGGATGGAGCCAATTCAATCCAGACATCTATTAATACCAGCTGGAGTGGTACTGAGCCCCACTCACTCACCAGGATGGAGCCAATTCAATCCAGACCTCTATTAATACCAGCTGGAGTGGTACTGAGCCCCACTCACTCACCAGGAAGGAGCCAATTCAATCCAGACCTCTATTAATACCAGCTGGAGTGGTACTGAGCCCCACTGACTCACCAGGATGGAGTCTATTCAATCCAGACCTCTAGTCATACCTGCTGGAGAGGTACTGTGCCCCACTCACTCACCAGGAAGGAGCCAATTCAAACGAGACCTCTATTAATACCAGCTGGAGTGGCACTGAGCCCCACCCAAACACCAGGAAAGAGCCAAATCAATCCAGACCTCTAATAATACCAGCTGGAGTGGTACTGAGTCCATCTCAAACACCAGGAAAGAGCCAAATCAATGCAGACCTCTATTAATACCAGCTGGAGTGGTACTGAGCCCACTCAAACACCAGGAAAGAGCCAAATCAATCCAGACCTCTATTAATACCAGCTGGAGTGGTACTGAGTCCCACTCACACACCAGGAAAGAGGCAATTCAATCCACACCTCGATAAATATAAGCTGGAGTGGGACTGAGTCCCACTCACACACCAGGAAAGAGGCAATTCAATCCACACCTCTATAAATACCAGCTGCAGTATTACCGAGTCCCACTCACACACATGGAAAGAGGCAATTCAATCCTTATCTCTATTAATACCAGCTGTAGTGGTACAGATCCCCACTCACACACCAGGAAGGAGCCAATTCAAACCAATCCTCTTTTGATACCAGCTGGAGGGGTACTGAGCCCCAGTCACGCACCAGGAAAGAGCCAATTCAATCCAGGCCTCCATTAATACCAGCTGGAGAGGTACTGAGTTCCACTCACACACCAGGAAAGAGTCAATTCAAACCAGGTCTATATTAATACCAGCTGGAGTGGAACTGAGTCCCACACACACATCAGGAAAGAGTCAATTAAATCCAGACATCTGTTAATACCAGCTGGAGTGTTACTGAGTCCCACTCACACACCAGGGAAGAGCCAATTCAATCCAGGCCTCTATTAATACCAGCTGGAGCGTACTGAGCCCCACTCACACACCAGGAAGGAGCCAATTCAATCCAGACCTCTTAATACAAGCTGGGGTGGGACTGAGCACCACTCAATCACCAGGAAGGAGCCAATTCAATCCAGACCTCTATTAACACAAGCTGGAGTGGTACTGAGTCCCACTTACTCACCAGGAAAGAGCCAATTCAATCCAGACCTCTTAATACCAGCTGGAGTGGGACTGAGCCCCACTCAATCACCAGAAAGGAGCCAATTCAATCCAGACCTCTATTAACGCCATCTGGAGTGGTACTGAGTCCCACTCACTCACCAGTAAAGAGTCAATTCAATCCAGACCTCTATTAATACCAGCTGGAATGGACCTGAGTCCCACTCACACACCAGGAAAGAGTCAATTCAAACCAGGTCTATATTAATACCAGCTGGAGTGGAACTGAGTCCCACACACACACCAGGAAAGAGTCAATAAAATCCAGACATCTGTTAATACCAACTGGAGTGTTACTGAGTCCCACTCACACACCAGGGAAGAGCCAATTCAATCCAGGCCTCTATTAATACCAGCTGGAGCGTACTGAGCCCCAGTCACACACCAGGAAGGAGCCAATTCAATCCAGACCTCATAATACAAGCTGGAGTGGGGCTGAGCCCCACTCAATCACCAGGAAGGAGCCAATTCAATCCAGACCTCTATTAACACAAGCTGGAGTGGTACTGAGTCCCTATCACTCACCAGGAAAGAGCCAATTCAATCCAGACCTCTTGTCATACCTGCTGGAGTGGTACTGTGCCCCACTCACTCACCAGGAAGGAGCCAATTTAAACGAGACCTCTATTAATACCAGCTGGAGTGGCACTGAGCCCCACCCAAACACCAGGAAAGAGCCAAATCAATCCAGACCTCTAATAATACCAGCTGGAGTGGTACTGAGTCCATCTCAAACACCAGGAAAGAGCCAAATCAATCCAGACCTCGATTAATACCAGCTGGAGTGGTACTGAGCCCACTCAAACACCAGGAAAGAGCCAAATCAATCCAGACCTCTATTAATACCAGCTGGAGTGGTACTGAGTCCCACACAAACACCAGAAAAGAGGCAATTCAATCCACACCTCGATAAATATAAGCTGGAGTGGGACTGAGTCCCACTCACACACCAGGAAAGAGGCAATTCAATCCTTATCTCTATTAATACCAGCTGTAGTGGTACAGATCCCCACTCACACACCAGGAAGGAGCCAATTCAAACCAATCCTCTTTTGATACCAGCTGGAGGGGTACTGAGCCCCAGTCACGCACCAGGAAAGAGCCAATTCAATCCAGGCCTCCATTAATACCAGCTGGAGAGGTACTGAGTTCCACTCACACACCAGGAAAGAGTCAATTCAATCCAGACCTCTATTAATACCAGCTGGAATGGACCTGAGTCCCACTCACACACCAGGAAAGAGTCAATTCAAACCAGGTCTATATTAATACCAGCTGGAGTGGAACTGAGTCCCACACACACACCAGGAAAGAGTCAATTAAATCCAGACATCTGTTAATACCAGCTGGAGTGTTACTGAGTCCCACTCACACACCAGGGAAGAGCCAATTCAATCCAGGCCTCTATTAATACCAGCTGGAGCGTACTGAGCCCCGCTCACACACCAGGAAGGAGCCAATTCAATCCAGACCTCTTAATACAAGCTGGAGTGGGACTGAGCCCCACTCAATCACCAGGAAGGAGCCAATTCAATCCAGACCTCTATTAACACAAGCTGGAGTGGTACTGAGTCCCACTTACTCAGCAGGAAAGAGCCAATTCAATCCAGACCTCTTAATACCAGCTGGAGTGGGACTGAGCCCCACTCAATCACCAGAAAGGAGCCAATTCAATCCAGACCTCTATTAACACCATCTGGAGTGGTACTGAGTCCCACTCACTCACCAGTAAAGAGTCAATTCAATCCAGACCTCTATTAATACCAGCTGGAATGGACCTGAGTCCCACTCACACACCAGAAAGAGTCAATTCAAACCAGGTCTCTATTAATACCAGCTGGAGTGGAACTGAGTCCCACACACACACCAGGAAAGAGTCAATAAATCCAGACATCTGTTAATACCAACTGGAGTGTTACTGAGTCCCACTCACACACCAGGGAAGAGCCAATTCAATCCAGGCCTCTATTAATACCATATGGAGCGTACTGAGCCCCAGTCACACACCAGGAAGGAGCCAATTCAATCCAGACCTCATAATACAAGCTGGAGTGGGGCTGAGCCCCACTCAATCACCAGGAAGGAGCCAATTCAATCCAGACCTCTATTAACACAAGCTGGAGTGGTACTGAGTCCCACTCACTCAACAAGAAAGAGCCAATTCAATCCAGACCTCTATTCATACCTGCTGGAGTGGTACTGTGCCGCACTCACTCACCAGGAAGGAGCCAATTCAAACGAGACCTCTATTAATACCAGCTGGAGTGGCACTGAGCCCCACCCAAACACCAGGAAAGAGCCAAATCAATCCAGACCTCTAATAATACCAGCTGGAGTGGTACTGAGACCATCTCAAACACCAGGAAAGAGCCAAATCAATGCAGACCTCTATTAATACCAGCTGGAGTGGTACTGAGTCCCACTCACACACCAGGAAAGAGGCAATTCAATCCACACCTCGATAAATATAAGCTGGAGTGGGACTGAGTCCCACTCACACACCAGGAAAGAGGCAATTCAATCCTTATCTCTATTAATACCAGCTGTAGTGGTACAGATCCCCACTCACACACCAGGAAGGAGCCAATTCAAACCAATCCTCTTTTGATACCAGCTGGAGGGGTACTGAGCCCCAGTCACGCACCAGGAAAGAGCCAATTCAATCCAGGCCTCCATTAATACCAGCTGGAGAGGTACTGAGTTCCACTCACACACCAGGAAAGAGTCAATTCAATCCAGACCTCTATTAATACCAGCTGGAATGGACCTGAGTCCCACTAACACACCAGGAAAGAGTCAATTCAAACCAGGTCTATATTAATACCAGCTGGAGTGGAACTGAGTCCCACACACACACCAGGAAAGAGTCAATTAAATCCAGACATCTGTTAATACCAGATGGAGTGTTACTGAGTCCCACTCACATACCAGGGAAGAGCCAATTCAATCCAGGCCTCTATTAATACCAGCTGGAGCGTACTGAGCCCCACTCACACACCAGGAAGGAGCCAATTCAATCCAGACCTCTTAATACAAGCTGGAGTGGGACTGAGCCCCACTCAATCACCAGGAAGGAGCCAATTCAATCCAGACCTCTATTAACACAAGCTGGAGTGGTACTGAGTCCCACTTACTCACCAGGAAAGAGCCAATTCAATCCAGACCTCTTAATACCAGCTGGAGTGAGACTGAGCCCCACTCAATCACCAGAAAGGAGCCAATTCAATTCAGACCTCTATTAACACCATCTGGAGTGGTACTGAGTCCCACTCACTCACCAGTAAAGAGTCAATTCAATCCAGTCCTCTATTAATACCAGCTGGAATGGACCTGAGTCCCACTCACACACCAGGAAAGAGTCAATTCAAACCAGTTCTATATTAATACCAGCTGGAGTGGAACTGAGTCCCACACGCACACCAGGAAAGAGTCAATTCAATCCAGACCTCTATTCATACCTGCTGGAGTGGTACTGTGCCCCACTCACACACCAGGAAGGTGCCAATTCAATCCAGACCTCTATTCATACCTGCTGGAGTGGTACTGTGCCCCACTCACTCACCAGGAAGGAGCCAATTCAAACGAGACCTCTATTAATAACAGCTGGAGTGGCACTGAGCCCTACCCAAACACCTGGAAAGAACCAAATCAATCCAGACCTCTAATAATACCAGCTGGAGTGGTACTGAGTCCATCTCAAACACCATGAAAGAGCCAAATCAATGCAGACCTCTATTAACACCAGCTGGAGTGGTACTGAGCCCACTCAAACACCAGGAAAGAGCCAAATCAATCCAGACCTCTATTAATACCAGCTGGAGTGGTACTGAGTCCCACTCACACACCAGGAAAGAGGCAATTCAATCCACACCTCGATAAATACCAGCTGGAGTGGGACTGAGTCCCACTCACACACCAGGAAAGATGCAATTCAATCCACACCTCTATAAATACCAGCTGCAGTATTATCGAGTCCCACTCACAAACCAGGAAAGAGGCAATTCAATCCTTATCTCTATTAATACCAGCTGGAGTGGTACTGATCCCCACTCACACACCAGGAAGGATCCAATTCAAACCAATCCTCTTTTGATACCAGCTGGAGGGGTACTGAGCCCCAGTCACGCACCAGGAAAGAGCCAATTCAATCCAGGCCTCCATTAATACCAGCTGGAGAGGTACTGTGTCCTACTCACACACCAGGAAAGAGTCAATTCAATCCAGACCTCTATTAATACCAGCTGGAATGGACCTGAGTCCCACTCACACACCAGGAAAGAGTCAATTCAAACAAGGTCTATATTAATACCAGCTGGAGTGGAACTGAGTCCCACACACACACCAGGAAAGAGTCAATTAAATCCAGACATCTGTTAATACCAGCTGGAGTGTTACTGAGTCCCACTCACACACCAGGGAAGAGCCAATTCAATCCAGGCCTCTATTAATACCAGCTGGAGCGTACTGAGCCCCACTCACACACAGGAAGGAGCCAATTCAATCCAGACCTCTATTAACACAAGCTGGAGTGGTACTGAGTCCCACTCACTCACCAGGAAAGAGCCAATTCAATCCAGACCTCTATTCATACCTGCTGGAGTGGTACTGTGCCCCACTCACACACCAGGAAGGAGCCAATTCAAACGAGACCTCTATTAATGCCAGCTGGAGTGGCACAGAGCCCCACCCAAACACCAGGAAAGAGCCACATCAATCCAGACCTCTAATAATACCAGCTGGAGTGGTACTGAGTCCATCTCAAACACCAGGAAAGAGCCAAATCAATGCAGACCTCTATTAATACCAGCTGGAGTGGTACTGAGCCCACTCAAACACCAGGAAAGAGCCAAATCAATCCAGACCTCTATTAATACCAGCTGGAGTGGTACTGAGTCCCACTCACACACCAGGAAAGAGGCAATTCAATCCACACCTCGATAAATACCAGCTGGAGTGGGACTGAGTCCCACTCACACACCAGGAAAGAGGCAATTCAATCCACACCTCTGTAAATACCAGCTGCAGTATTACCGAGTCCCACTCACACATCAGGAAAGAGGCAATTCAATCCTTATCTCTATTAATACCAGCTGGAGTGTTACTGAGTCCCACTCACACACCAGGGAAGTGCCAATTCAATCCAGGCCTCTATTAATACCAGCTGGAGCGTACTGAGCCCCACTCACACACCAGGAAGGAGCCAATTCAATCCAGACCTCTTAATACAAGCTGGAGTGGGGCTGAGCCCCACTCAATCACCAGGAAGGAGCCAATTCAATCCAGAGCTCTATTCATACCTGCTGGAGTGGTACTGTGCCACACTCACTCACCAGGAAGGAGCCAATTCAAACCAGACCTCTATTAATACCAGCTGGAGTGGAACTGAGCCCCATCCAAACACCAGGGAGGAGCCAAATCAATCGAGACCTCTATTAGTACCAGCTGGAGTGTTACCGAGTCCATCTCAAACACCAGGAAAGAACCAAAACAATGCAGACCTCTATTAATACCAGCTGGAGTGTTACTGAGCCCACTCAAACACCAGGAAAGAGCCAAATCAATCCACACCTCTATTAATACCAGCTGGAGTGGTACTGAGACCTACTCACACACCTGGAAAGAGGCAATTCAATCCACACCTCGATAAATACCAGCTGGAGTGGGACTGAGCCCCACTCATACACCAGGAAAGAGGCAATTAAATCCAGGCCTATAATTAATACCAGCTGGAGTGGTACTGAGCCCAACTCACTCACCAGGAAAGAGCCAATTCAATCCGGACCTCTATGATTACAAGTTGGTGTGGTACTGAGCCCCACTCAATCACCAGGAAGGAGCCAATTCAATCCAGAGCTCTATTCATACCTGCTGGAGTGGTACTGAGTCCCACACACTCACCAGGAAGGAGCCAATACAAACCAGACCTCTATTAATACCAGCTGGAGTGGAACTGAGCCCCATTCAAACACCAGGGAGGAGCCAAATCAATCGAGACCTCTATTAGTACCAGCTGGAGTGTTACCGAGTCCATCTCAAACACAAGGAAAGAGCCAAAACAATGCAGACCTCTATTAATACCAGCTGGAGTGTTACTGAGCCCACTCAAACACCAGGAAAGAGCCAAATCAATCCAGACCTCTATTAATACCAGCTGGAGTGGTACTGAGACCTACTCACACATCTGGAAAGAGGCAATTCAATCCACACCTCGATAAATACCAGCTGGAGTGGGACTGAGCCCCACTCATACACCAGGAAAGAGGCAATTAAATCCAGGCCTATAATTAATACCAGCTGGAGTGGTACTGAGCCCAACTCACTCACCAGGAAAGATCCAATTCAATCCAGACCTCTATGATTACAAGTTGGTGTGGTACTGAGCCCCACTCACTCACCAGGATGGAGCCAATTCAATCCAGACCTCTATTAATACCAGCTGGAGTGGTACTGAGCCCCACTCACTCACCAGGATGGATCCTATTCAATCCAAACCTCTATTAATACCAGCTGGAGTGGTACTGAGTCCCACTCACTCACCAGGATGGAGCCAATTCAATCCAGACCTCTATTAATACCAGCTGGAGTGGTACTGAGCCCCACCCACTCACCAGGAAAGAGCCAATTCAATCCAGACCTCTGTGAGTACAAGCTGGTGTGGTACTGAGTCCCTATCACACACCAGCAAAGAGGCAATTCAATCCAGGTCTCTATGAATACCAGCTGGAGTGGTACTGAGTCCCACTCAAACACCAGGAAAGCGCCAAATCAATCCAGACCTCTTTTAATATCAGCTGGAGTGGTACTGAGTCCCACTCAAACACCAGGAAAGAGCCAATTCAATCCAGACCTCGATTAATTCCAGCTGGAGTGGCACTGAGTCCCACTCACACACCAGGAAAGAGGCAATTCAATCCAGGCCTCGATAAAAACCAGCTGGAGTGGCACTGAGTCCGAATCACACGCCAGGAAAGAGGCAATTCAATCCAGGTCTCTATTAATACCAGCTGGAGTGGTACTGAGACCCACTGACTCACCAGGTAGGAGCCAATTCAATCCAGACCTCTATTAATACCAGCTGGAGAGGTACTGATCCCCAGTCACACACCAGGAAAGAGGCAATTCAATCCTTATCTCTATTAATACCAGCTGGAGTGGTACTGATCACCACTCACACACCAGGAAGGAGCCAATTCAAACCAATCCTCTTTTGATACCAGCTGGAGTGGTACTGAGCCCCTGTCACGCACCAGGAAAGAGCCAATTCAATCCAGGCCTCTATTAATACCAGCTGGAGAGGTACTGAGTCCCACTCACACACCAGGAAAGAGTCAATTCAATCCAGACCTCTATTAATACCAGCTGGAGTGGACCTGAGTCCCACTCACACACCAGGAAAGAGTCAATTCAAACCAGGTCTCTATTAATACCAGCTGGAGTGGAACTGAGTCCGACTCACACACCAGGAAAGAGCCAATTAAATCCAGACCTCTGTTAATACAATTTGGAGTGTTACTGAGTCGCACTCACACACCAGGGAAGAGCCAATTCAATCCAGGCCTCTATTAATACCAGCTGCCGCGTACTGAGCCCCACTCAAACACCAGGAAAGAGCCAATTCAATCCAGACCTCTTAATACCATCTGGAGTGGGACTGAGCCCCACTCAATCACCAGGAAGGAGCCAATTCAATCCAGACCCCTATTAACACAAGCTGGAGTGGTACTGAGTCCCACGCACTCACCAGGAAAGAGCCAATTCAATCCAGACCTCTTAAAACCAGCTGGAGTGGGACTGAGTCCCACTCACTCACCAGTAAAGAGTCAATTCAATCCAGACCTCTTATTAACACCAGCTGGAGAGGTACTGAGCCCCACTCACTCACCAGGAAGGTGCCAATTCAATCCAGACCTCTATTCATACCTGCTGGAGTGGTACTGTGCCCCACTCACTCACCAGGAAGGAGCCAATACAAACCAGACCTCTATTAATACCAGCTGGAGTGGAACTGAGCCCCACCCAAACACCAGGAAGGAGCCAAATCAATGCAGACCTCTATTAGTACCAGCTGGAGTGGTACTGAGTCCATCTCAAACACCAGGAAAGAGCCAAAACAATGCAGACCTCTATTAATACCAGCCGGAGTGTTACTGAGCCCACTCAAACACCAGGAAAGAGCCAAATCAATCCAGACCTCTATTAATACCAGCTGGAGTGGTACTGAGAACCACTCACACACCAGGAAAGAGGCAATTCAATCCACACCTCGATAAATACCAGCTGGAGTGGGACTGAGTCCCAATCATACACCAGGAAAGATGCAATTAAAACCAGGCCTATATTAATACTAGCTGGAGTGTTACTGAGTCCCTATCACACACCAGCAAAGAGGCAATTCAATCCAGGTCTCGATGAATACCAGCTGGAGTGGTACTGAGTCCCACTCAAACAACAGGAAAGCGCCAAATCAATCCAGACCTCTATTAATATCAGCTGGAGTGGTACTGAGTCCCACTCAAACACCAGGAAAGAGCCAATTCAATCCAGACCTCGATGAATTCTAGCTAAAGTGGCACTGAGTCCCACTCACACACCAGGAAAGAGGCAATTCAATCCAGGCCTCGATAAAAACCAGCTGGAGTGGGACTGAGTCCGAATCACACGCCAGGAAAGAGGCAATTCAATCCAGGTCTCTATTAATACCAGCTGGAGTGGTACTGAGCCCCACTGACTCACCAGGTATCAGCCAATTCAATCCAGACCTCTATTAATACCAGCTGGAGAGGTACTGATCCCCAGTCACACACCAGGAAAGAAGCAATTCAATCCTTATCTCTATTAATACCAGCTGGAGTGGTACTGATCCCCACTCACACACCAGGAAGGAGCCAATTCAAACCAATCCTCTTTTGATACCAGCTGGAGTGGTACTGAGCCCCTGTCACGCACCAGGAAAGGGCCAATTCAATCCAGGCCTCTATTAATAACAGCTGGAGAGGTACTGAGTCCCACTCACACACCAGGAAAGAGTCAATTCAATCCAGACCTCTATTAATACCAGCTGGAGTGGACCTGAGTCCCACTCACACACCAGGAAAGAGTCAATTCAAACCAGGCGTCTATTAATACCAGCTGGAGTGGAACTGAGTCCCACACACACACCAGTAAAGAGTCAGTTCAATCCAGACCTCTATTAATACCAGCTGGAGTGGACCTGAGTCCCACTCACAAACCAGAAAAGAGTTAATTCAAACCAGGTCTCTATTAATACCAGCTGGAGTGGAACTGAGTCCGACTCACACACCAGGAAAGAGCCAATTAAATCCAGACCTCTGTTAATACCATTTGGAGTGTTACTGAGTCCCACTCACACATCAGGGAAGAGCCAATTCAATCCAGGCCTCTATTAATACCAGCTGGCACGGACTAAGCCCCACTCACACACCAGGAAGGAGCCAATTCAGTCCAGAACTCTATTAACACAAGCTGGAGTGGTACTGAGTCCCACTCACTCACCAGGAAAGGGCCAATACAATCCAGACCTCTATTAACACCAGCTGGAGTGGTACTGATTCCCACACACTCACCAGTAAAGAGTTATTTCAATCCAGACCTCTTATTAACACCAGCTGGAGAGGTACTGAGCCCCACTCACACACAGGAAGGTGCCAATTCAATCCAGACCTCTATTCATACCTGCTGGAGTGGTACTGTGCCCCACTCACTCACCAGGATGGAGCCAATTCAAACCAGACCTCTATTAATACCAGCTGGAGTGGAACTGAGCCCCAGCCAAACACCAGGAAAGAGCCAAATCAAACCAGACCTCTATTAATACCAGCTGGAGTGGTACTGAGTCCATCTCAAACACCAGGAAAGAGCCAAATCAATGCAGACCTCTAATAATACCAGCTGGAGTGGTACTGAGCCCACTCAAACACCAGGAAAGAGCCAAATCAATCCAGACCTCTATTAATACCAGCTGGAGTGGTACTGAGTCCCACTCACACACCAGGAAAGAGGCAATTCAATCCACACCTCGATAAATACCGGCTGGAGTGGGACTGAGTTCCACTCACACACCAGGAAAGAGGCAATTCAATCCACACCTCTATAAATACCAGCTGCAGTATTACCGAGACCCACTCACACACCAGGAAAGAGGCAATTAAATCCAGGCCTATATTGATACCAGCTGGAGTGGTACTGAGTCCCACTCACTCACCAGTGAACAGTCAATTCAATCCAGACCTCTTATTAACACCAGCCGGAGAGTTACTGAGCCGCACTCACACACCTGGACGGATGCCAATTCAATCCAGACCTCTATTAATACCAGCTGGAGTGGGACTGAGACCCACTCACACACCAGGAAGGAGCCAATTCAAAGCAGACCTCTATGAGTACAAGCTGGTGAGGTACTGAGCCCCACTCACTCACCAGGATGGAGCCAATTCAATCCAGACCTCTATTAATACCAGCTGGAGTGGTACTGAGCCCCACTCACTCACCAGGATGGATCCTATTCAATCCAGACCTCTATTAATACCAGCTGGAGTGGTGCTGAGTCCCACTCACTCACCAGGATGGAGCCAATTAAATCCAGACCTCTATTAATGCCAGCTGGAGTGGTACTGAGCCCCACCCACTCACCAGGAAAGAGCCAATTCAATCCAGACCTCTATGAGTACAAGCTGGTGTGGTACTGAGTCCCTATCACGCACCAGCATAGAGGCAATTCAATCAAGATCTCTATGAATACCAGCTGGAGTGGTACTGAGTCCCACTGAAACAACAGGAAAGCGCCAGATCAATCCACACCTCTATAAATACCAGCTGCAATATTACGGAGTCCCACTCAAACACCAGGAAAGAGGCAATTAAATCCAGGCCTATATTAATACCAGCTGAAGTGGTACTGAGCCCCACTCACACAGCAGGTAAGAGCCAATTCAATCCAGGCCTCTATAAATACCAGCAGAAATGTTACTGAGCCCCACTCACACACCAGGAAAGAGGCAATACAATCCACACCTCGATAAATACCAGCTGGAGTGGGACTGAGTCACAGTCACACACCAGGGAAGAGCCAATTCAATCCAGACCTCTAATAAAACCAGCTGGAATGGTACCGAGACACACTGACACACCAGGAAGAGGCAATTAAATCCAGGTCTCTATAAATACCAGCTGGAGTGGTACTGAGTCCCACTCACACACCAGGAAAGAGCAAGTTCAATCCAGACCTCTATTAATACCAGCTGGAGTGGTACCGAGTCCCACTCACACACCAGGAAAGAGGCAATAAAATCCAGGCCTCTATTAATACCAGCTGGAGTGGTACTGTGCCCCACTCACTCACCAGGAAAGAGCCAATTCAATCCAGTCCTCGACAAATACCAGTTGAAGTGGTCCTGAGCCCAACTCACACACCAGAAAAGAGCCAATTCAATCTAGGCCTCTATTAATACCAGCTGGAGTGGTACTGAGTCCCACTCACACACCAGGAAAGAGAAATATCAATCCACACCTCTATAAATACCAGCTGCATTGTTACCGAGTCCCACTCACACACCAGGAAAGAGGCAATTAAACCCAGGCCTCTATTAATACCAGCTGGAGTGGTACTGAGTCCCACTCACACACCAGGAAAGAGAAATATCAATCGACACCTCTATAAATACCAACTGCAGTGTTACCGAGTCCCACTCACACACCAGGAAAGTGGCAATAAAATCCATGCTTCTATTAATAACAGCTGGAGTGGTACTGAGTCCCACTCACACACCAGGAAAGAGCCAATTCAATCCAAGCCTCGGCAAATAACAGCTGAAGTGGTACTGAGCCCCACTCACACACCAGGAAAGAGCCAATTCAATCCAGGCCTCTATAAATACCAGCTTAAGTGGTACTGAGCCCCACTCACACACCAGGATTGAGGCAATTCAATCCACACCTCGAAAAAGATCAGCTGGAGTGGGACTGAGCCCCACTCGAACACCAGGAAAGAGCCAATTCAAACCAGGCCTCGATTAATAACAGCTGGAGTGGTACCGAGACCCACTGACACACCAGGAAAGAGGCAATTAAATCCAGGTCTCTATTAATACCAGCTGGAGTGGTACTGAGTCCCACTCAAACACCAGGAAAGAGCCAAATCAATCCAGACCTCTATTAATACCAGCTGGAGTGGTACTGAGTCTCACTCACACACCAGGAAGGAGCCAATTCAATCCAGGCCTCTATTAATACCAGCTGGAGTGGTACTGAGCCCCAGTCACGCACCAGGAAAGAGCCAAGTCAATCCAGGCCTCTATTAATACCAGCTGGAGTGGTACTGAGTCCCACACACACACCAGGAAAGAGCCAATTCAATCCAGGCCTCTATTAATACCAGCTGGAGTGGTACTGAGTCTCACTCACACACCAGGAAAGAGCCAATTCAATCCAGGCCTCTATTAATCCCTGCTGGAGAGGTACTGAGTCCCACTGACAAACAAGGAAAGAGTCAATTCAATCCAGACATCTTAATACCAGCTGGAGTGGGACTGAGCCCCACTCAATCATCAGGAAGGAGCCAATTAAATCCAGACCTCTATTCACACCAGCTGGAGTGGTACTGTGTCCCACTCACTCACCAGTAAAGAGTCAATTCAATCCAGACCTCTTATTAACACCAGCTGGAGAGGTACTGAGCCGCACTCACACACCAGGAAGGATGCCAATTCAATCCAGACCTCTATTAATACCAGCTGGAGTGGGACTGAGCCCCACTCGCACACCAGGAAGGAGCCAATTCAAACCAGACCTCTATTAATACCAGCTGGAGTGGTACTGAGCCCAACTCACTCACCAGGAAAGAGGCAATTCAATCCAGGTCTCTATTAATACCAGCTGGAGTGGTACTGAGCCCCACTGACTCACCTGGTAGGAGCCAATTCAATCCAGACCTCTATTAATACCAGCTGGAGACGTACTGATCCCCAGTCACACACCAGGAAAGAAGCAATTCAATCCTTATCTCTATTATTACCAGCTGGAGTGGTACTGATCCCCACTCACTCACCAGGAAGGAGCCAATTCAAACCAATCCTCTTTTGATGCCAGCTGGAGTGGTACTGAGCCCCTGTCACGCACCAGGCAAGGGCCAATTCAATCCAGGCCTCTATTAATACCAGCTGGAGAGGTACTGAGTCCCACTCACACACCAGGAAAGAGTCAATTCAATCCAGACCCCTATTAATACCAGCTGGAGTGGACCTGAGTCCCACTCACACACCAGGAAAGAGTCAATTCAAACCAGGCCTCTATTAATACCAGCTGGAGTGGAACTGAGTCCCACACACACACCAGTAAAGAGACAATTCAATCCAGACCTCTATTAATACCAGCTGGAGTGGAACTGAGTCCGACTCACACACCAGGAAAGAGCCAATTAAATCCAGACCTCTGTTAATACCATTTGGAGTGTTACTTAGTCCCACTCACACACCAGGGAAGAGCCAATTCAATCCAGGCCTCTATTAATACCAGCTGGAGCGGACTGAGCCCCACTCACACACCAGGAAGGAGCCAATTCAGTCCAGAACTCTATTAACACAAGCTGGAGTGGTACTGAGTCCCACTCACTCACCACGAAAGAGCCAATACAATCTAGACCTCTATTAACACCAGCTGGAGTGGTACTGATTCCCACACACTCACCAGTAAAGAGTTATTTCAATCCAGACCTCTTATTAACACCAGCTGGAGAGGTACTGAGCCCCACTCACACACCAGGAAGGTGCCAATTCAATCCAGACCTCTATTCATACCTGCTGGAGTGGTACTGTGCCCCACTCACTCACCAGGAAGGAGCCAATTCAAACCAGACCTCTATTAATACCAGCTGGAGTGGAACTGAGCCCAAGCCAAACACCAGGAAAGAGCCAAATCAAACCAGACCTCTATTAATACCAGCTGGAGTGGTACTGAGTCCATCTCAAACACCAGGAAAGAGCCAAATCAATGCAGACCTCTATTAATACCAGCTGGAGTGGTACTGAGCCCACTCAAACAGCAGGAAAGAGCCAAATCAATCCAGACCTCTATTAATACCAGCTGGAGTGGTACTGAGTCCCACTCACACACCAGGACAGAGGCAATTCAATCCACACCTCGATAAATACCAGCTGGAGTGGGACTGAGTTCCACTCACACACCAGGAAAGAGGCAATTCAATCCACACCTCTATAAATACCAGCTGCAGTATTACCGAGTCCCACTCACACACCAGGAAAGAGGCAATTAAATCCAGGCCTATATTAATACCAGCTGGAGTGGTACTGAGTCCCACTCACTCACCAGTGAACAGTCAATTCAATCCAGACCTCTTATTAACACCAGCCGGAGAGGTACTGAGCCGCACTCACACACCTGGACGGATGCCAATTCAATCCAGACCTCTATTTATACCAGCTGGAGTGGGACTGAGCCCCACTCACACACCAGGAAGGAGCCAATTCAAACCAGACCTCTATGAGTACAAGCTGGTGTGGTACTGAGCCCCACTCACTCACCAGGATGGAGCCAATTCAATCCAGACCTCTATTAATACCAGCTGGAGTGGTACTGAGCCCCACTCACTCACCAGGATGGATCCTATTCAATCCAGACCTCTATTAATACCAGCTGGAGTGGTACTGAGCCCCACTCACTCACCAGGATGGAGCCAATTAAATCCAGACCTCTATTAATGCCAGCTGGAGTGGTACTGAGCCCCACCCACTCACCAGGAAAGAGCCAATTCAATCCAGACCTCTATGAGTACAAGCTGGTGTTTTACTGAGTCCCTATCACGCACCAGCATAGAGGCAATTCAATCACGATCTCGATGAATACCAGCTGGAGTGGTACTGAGTCCCACTGAAACAACAGGAAAGCGCCAGATCAATCCACACCTCTATAAATACCAGCTGCAGTATTACCGAGTCCCACTCAGACACCAGGAAAGAGGCAATTAAATCCAGGCCTATATTAATACCAGCTGGAGTGGTACTGAGTCCCACTCACACACCAGGTAAGAGCCAATTCAATCCAGACCTCTATAAATACCAGCTGAAGTGGTACTGAGCCCCACTCACACAGCAGGAAAGAGCCAATTCAATCCAGGCCTCTATAAATACCAGCTGAAGTGTTACTGAGCCCCACTCACACACCAGGAAAGAGGCAATACAATCCACACCTCGATAAATACCAGCTGGAGTGGGACTGAGCCACACTCACACACCAGGGAAGAGCCAATTCAATCCAGACCTCTAATAAAACCAGCTGGAGTCGTACCGAGACACACTGACACACCAGGAAAGAGGCAATTAAATCCAGGTCTCTATAAATACCAGCTGGAGTGGTACTGAGTCCCACTCACACACCAGGAAAGAGCCAATTCAATCCAGACCTCTATTAATACCAGCTGGAGTGGTACCGAGTCCCACTCACACACCAGGAAAGAGGCAATAAAATCCAGGCCTCTATTAATACCAGCTGGAGTGGTACTGAGTCCCACTCACACACCAGGAAAGAGCCAATTCAATCCAGTCCTCGACAAATACCAGTTGAAGTGGTCCTGAGCCCCACTCACACACCAGGAAAGAGCCAATTCAATCTAGGCCTCTATTAATACCAGCTGGAGTGGTACTGAGTCCCACTCACACACCAGGAAAGAGAAATATCAATCCACACCTCTACAAATACCAGCTGCAGTGTTACCGAGTCCCACTCACACACCAGGAAAGAGGCAATTAAATCCAGGCCTCTATTAATACCAGCTGGAGTGGTACTGAGTCCCACTCACACACCAGGAAAGAGAAATATCAATCGACACCTCTATAAATACCAACTGCAGTGTTACCGAGTCCCACTCACACACCAGCAAAGAGGCAATACAATCTATGCTTCTATGAATAACAGCTGGAGTGGTACTGAGTCCCACTCACACACCAGGAAAGAGCGAATTCAATCCAAGCCTCGGCAAATAACAGCTGAAGTGGTACTGAGCCCCACTCACACAACAGGAAAGAGCCAATTCAATCCAGGCCTCTATAAATACCAGCTTAAGTGGTACTGAGCCCCACTCACACACCAGGATTGAGGCAATTCAATCCAAACCTCGAAAAAGATCAGCTGGAGTGGGACTGAGCACCACTCACACACCAGGAAAGAGCCAATTCAATCCACACCTCTATTAATACCAGATGGAGTGGTACTGAGTCACACTCGAACACCAGGAAAGAGCCAATTCAAACCAGGCCTCTATTAATAACAGCTGGAGTTGTACCGAGACCCACTGACACACCAGGAAAGAGCCAAATCAATCCAGACCTCTATTAATACCAGCTGGAGTGGTACTGAGTCTCACTCACACACCAGGAAGGAGCCAATTCAATCCAGGCCTCTATTAATACCAGCTGGAGTGGTACTGAGCCCCAGTCACGCACCAGGAAAGAGCCAAGTCAATCCAGGGCTCTATTAATACCAGCTGGAGTGGTACTGAGTCCCACTCACACACCAGGAAAGAGCCAATTCAATCCAGGCCTCTATTAATACCAGCTGGAGTGGTACTGAGTCCCACTCACACACCAGGAAAGAGCCAATTTAATCCAGGCCTCTATTAATACCAGCTGGAGAGGTACTGAGTCCCACTGACAAACCAGGAAAGAGTCAATTCAATCCAGACATCTGAATACCAGCTGGAGTGGGACTGAGCCCCACTCAATCACCAGGAAGTAGCCAATTCAATCCAGACCTCTATTCACACCAGCTGGAGTGGTACTGTGTCCCAATCTCTCACCAGTAAAGAGTCAATTCAATCCAGACCACTTATTAACACCAGCTGGAGAGGTACTGAGCCGCACTTACACAACAGGAAGGATGCCAATTCAATCCAGACCTCTATTAATACCAGCTGGAGTGGGACTGAGCCCCACTCGCACACCAGGAAGGAGCCAATTCAAACCAGACCTCTATTAATACCAGCTGGCGTGGTACTGAGCCCAACTCACTCACCGGGAAAGAGCCAATTCAATCCAGACCTCTATGAGTACAAGCTGGTGTGGTACTGAACCCCACTCACTCACCAGGATGGAGCCAATTCAATCCAGACCTCTATTAATTCCAGCTGGAGTGGTACTGAGTCCCACTCACTCACCAGAAATGAGCCAATTCAATCCAGACCTCTATAAATAACAGCTGAAGTGGTCCAGAGCCCCACTCACACACCAGGGAAGAGCCAATTGAATCCACACCTCGATAAATACCAGCTGGAGTGGGACTGAGTCCCACTCACAAACCAGGAAAGAGGCGATTCAATCCACACCTCTATTAATACCAGCTGGAGTGTTACTGAGTCCCACTCACACACCAGGGAAGAGCAAGTTCAATCCAGGCATCTATTAATACCAGGTGGCGCGTACGGACCTCCACTCAGACACCAGGAAAGAGCCAATTCAATCCAGACATCTTAATAACAGCTGGAGAGGGACTGAGCCCCAGTCAATCACCAGGAAGGAGCCAATTCAATCCATATCTCTATTAACACCAGCTGGAGTGGTACTGAGTCCCACTCACTCACCATTAAAGAGGCAATTCAATCCACACCTCGATAAATACCAGCTGGAGTGGGACTGAGTCCCACTCACACAACAGGAAAGAGCCAATTCAATCCAGACCGCCAATAATACCAGCTGGAGTGGTACTGAGCCCCACTCACACACTAGGAAGGAGCCAATTCAATCCAGACCTCTATTAATACCAGCTAGAGTGGTACTGAGCCCCACTCACTCACCAGGATCGAGCCAATTCAATCCAGACCTCTATTAATACCAGCTGGATTGGTACTGAGTCCCACTCACTCACCAGGATGGAGCCAATTCAATCCAGACCTCTATTAATAACAGCTGGAGTGGTACTGAGCCCCACTCACTCACCAAGAAAGAGCCAAATCAATCCAGACCTCTATGAGTACAAGCTGGTGTGGTACTGAGTACCGACCACACACCAGCAAAGAGGCAATTCAATCCAGGTCTCTATGAATACCAGCTGGAGTGGTACTGAGACCCACAGAAACACCAGGAAAGAGCCAATTCAATCCAGACCTCTATTAATACCAGCTGGAGTGGTACTGAGCCCCACTCACACACCAGGAAGGAACCAATTCAATCCAGACCTCTATTAATACCAGCTGGAGTGGCACTGAGCACCACTCACTCACCAGGATGGAGCCAATTCAATCCAGACCTCTATTAATACCAGCTGGACTGGTACTGAGTCCCACGCACTCACCAGGATGGAGCCAATTCAATCCAGACCTCTATTAATACCAGCTGGAGTGGTACTGCGCCCCACTCACTCACCAGGAAAGAGCCAATTCAATCCAGACCTCCATTAATACCAGCTGGAGTGGTACTGAGCCCCACTCACTCACCAGGAAGGAGCCAATTCAACCCAGACATCTATTAATACCAGCTGGAGTGGTACTGAGCCTCTGTCACTCACCAGGATGGTGCCTATTCAATCCAGACCTCGATTAATACCAGCTGGTGTGGTACTGAGCCCCACTCTCTCACCAGGAAAGAGCCAATTTAATCCAGACCTCTATGAGTACAAGCTGGTGTGGTACTGAGTCCATATCACACACCACCAAAGAGGCAATTCAATCCAGGTCTCTATGAATACCAGCTGGAGTGGTACTGAGTCCCACTCAAACAACAGGAAAGCGCCAAATCAATCCAGACCTCTATTAATATCAGCTGGAGTGGTACTGAGTCCCACTCACACACCAGGAAAGAGGCAATTCAATCCAGACCTCGATAAAAACCAGCTGGAGTGGCACTGAGTCCGAATCACACGCCAGGAAAGAGGCAATTCAATCCAGCTCTCTATTAATACCAGCTGGAGTGGTACTGAGACCCACTGACTCACCAGGTAGGAGCCAATTCAATCCAGACCTCTA
This sequence comes from Heterodontus francisci, assembly GCF_036365525.1. Taxonomy (NCBI): domain Eukaryota; kingdom Metazoa; phylum Chordata; class Chondrichthyes; order Heterodontiformes; family Heterodontidae; genus Heterodontus; species Heterodontus francisci. The sequence goes on from NW_027140940.1 coordinate 221,811, forward strand.
TTAATACCAGCTGGAGAGGTACTGATCCCCAGTCACACACCAGGAAAGTGGCAATTCAATCCTTATCTCTATTAATACCAGCTGGAGAGGTACTGATCCCCAGTCACACACCAGGAAAGAGGCAATTCAATCCTTATCTCTATTAATACCAGCTGGAGTGGTACTGATCCCCACTCACACACCAGGAAGGTGCCAATTCAAACCAATCCTCTTTTGATACCAGCTGGAGTGGTACTGAGCCCCTGTCACGCACCAGGAAAGAGCCAATTCAATCCAGGCCTCTATTAATACCAGCTGGAGAGGTACTGAGTCACACTCACACACCAGGAAAGAGTCAATTCAATCCAGACCTCGATAAATACCAGCTGGAGTGGGACTGAGTTCCACTCACACACCAGGAAAGAGGCAATTCAATCCACACCTCTATAAATACCAGCTGCAGTATTACCGAGTCCCACTCACACACCAGGAAAGAGGCAATTAAATCCAGGCCTATATTAATACCAGCTGGAGTGGTACTGAGCCCCACTCACTCACCAGGATCGAGCCAATTCAATCCAGACCTCTATTAATACCAGCTGGATTGGTACTGAGTCCCACTCACTCACCAGGATGGAGCCAATTCAATCCAGACCTCTATTAATAACAGCTGGAGTGGTACTGAGCCCCACTCACTCACCAAGAAAGAGCCAAATCAATCCAGACCTCTATGAGTACAAGCTGGTGTGGTACTGAGTACCGACCACACACCAGCAAAGAGGCAATTCAATCCAGGTCTCTATGAATACCAGCTGGAGTGGTACTGAGACCCACAGAAACACCAGGAAAGAGCCAATTCAATCCAGACCTCTATTAATACCAGCTGGAGTGGTACTGAGCCCCACTCACACACCAGGAAGGAACCAATTCAATCCAGACCTCTATTAATACCAGCTGGAGTGGCACTGAGCACCACTCACTCACCAGGATGGAGCCAATTCAATCCAGACCTCTATTAATACCAGCTGGACTGGTACTGAGTCCCACGCACTCACCAGGATGGAGCCAATTCAATCCAGACCTCTATTAATACCAGCTGGAGTGGTACTGCGCCCCACTCACTCACCAGGAAAGAGCCAATTCAATCCAGACCTCCATTAATACCAGCTGGAGTGGTACTGAGCCCCACTCACTCACCAGGAAGGAGCCAATTCAACCCAGACATCTATTAATACCAGCTGGAGTGGTACTGAGCCTCTGTCACTCACCAGGATGGTGCCTATTCAATCCAGACCTCGATTAATACCAGCTGGTGTGGTACTGAGCCCCACTCTCTCACCAGGAAAGAGCCAATTTAATCCAGACCTCTATGAGTACAAGCTGGTGTGGTACTGAGTCCATATCACACACCACCAAAGAGGCAATTCAATCCAGGTCTCTATGAATACCAGCTGGAGTGGTACTGAGTCCCACTCAAACAACAGGAAAGCGCCAAATCAATCCAGACCTCTATTAATATCAGCTGGAGTGGTACTGAGTCCCACTCACACACCAGGAAAGAGGCAATTCAATCCAGACCTCGATAAAAACCAGCTGGAGTGGCACTGAGTCCGAATCACACGCCAGGAAAGAGGCAATTCAATCCAGCTCTCTATTAATACCAGCTGGAGTGGTACTGAGACCCACTGACTCACCAGGTAGGAGCCAATTCAATCCAGACCTCTATTAATACCAGCTGGAGAGGTACTGATCCCCAGTCACACACCAGGAAAGTGGCAATTCAATCCTTATCTCTATTAATACCAGCTGGAGAGGTACTGATCCCCAGTCACACACCAGGAAAGAGGCAATTCAATCCTTATCTCTATTAATACCAGCTGGAGTGGTACTGATCCCCACTCACACACCAGGAAGGTGCCAATTCAAACCAATCCTCTTTTGATACCAGCTGGAGTGGTACTGAGCCCCTGTCACGCACCAGGAAAGAGCCAATTCAATCCAGGCCTCTATTAATACCAGCTGGAGAGGTACTGAGTCACACTCACACACCAGGAAAGAGTCAATTCAATCCAGACCTCGATTAATACCAGCCTGACTGGACCTGAGTCCCACTCACACACCAGGAAAGAGTCAATTCAAACCAGGTCTCTATTAATACCAGCTGGAGTGGAACTGTGTCCCGCTCACACTCCAAGAAAGAGTCAATTCAAACCAGGTCTCCATTAATAACAGCTGGAGTGGAACTGAGTCCCACTCACACACCAGGAAAGAGTCAATTCAATCCAGACATCTTAATACCAGCTGGAGTGGGACTGAGCCCCACTCAATCACCAGGAAGGAGCCAATTCAATCCAGACCTCTATTAACACCAGCTGGCGCGTACGGAGCCCCACTCACACACCAGGAAAGAGCCAATTCAATCCAGGCCTGTATTAATACCAGCTGGCGCGTACGGAGACCCACTCACACACCAGGAAAGAGCCAATTCAATCCAGACCTCTTAATACCAGCTGGAGTGGGACTGAGCCCCACTCAATCACCAGGAAGGAGCCAAATCAATCCAGACCTCTATAAAAACCAGCTGGAGTGGTACTGAGTCCCACTCACACACCAGAAAAAAAGGCAATTCAATCCACACCTCTATTAATACCAGCTGGAGTGGGACTGAGCCCCACTCACACACCAGGGAAGAGCCAATTCAATCCATACCTCTATTAATACCAGCTGGAGTGGGACTGAGTCCCACTCACTCACCAGGAAAGAGTCAATTCAATCCAGGCCTCTAGTCATACCAGCTGGAGTGGTTCTGAGCACCAGTCACGCACCAGGAAAACAGTCAAGTCTATCCAGGCCTCTATTAATACCAGCTGGAGAGGTACTGAGTCCCAATCACACACCAAGAAAGAGTCAATTCAATCCAGACCTCTATTAATACCAGCTGGAGTGGACCTGAGTCCCACTCACACACCAGGAAAGAGTCAATTCAATCCAGACCTCTATTAATACCAGCTGGAGTGGAACTGAGTCCGACTCACACGCCAGGAAAGAGCCAATTAAATCCAGACCTCCATTAATACCAGCTGGATTGGAACTGAGTCCCACGCACACACCAGGGAAGAGCCAATTCAATCCAGGCCTCTAATAATACCAGCTGGCTCGTACGGACCTCCACTCACACACCAGGAAAGAGCCAATTCAATCCAGAACTCTTAATACCAGCTGGAGTGGGACTGAGCCCCAGTCAATCACCAGGAAGGAGCCAATTCAATCCAGACCTCTAGTAATACCAGCTGGAGTGGTACTGAGTCCCACTCACTCACCAGCAAAGAGGCAATTCAATTGACACCTCGAAAAATACCAGCTGGAGTGGGACAGAGTCCCACTCACACACCAGGAAAGAGGCCATTCAATCCACACCTCTATTAATACCAGCTGGAGTGGTTCTGAGCACCACTCACACACCAGGGAAGAGCAAATTCAATCCATAACTCTATTAATACCAGCTGGAGTGGTACTGAGCCCCACTCACTCACCAGGAATGAGCCAATTCAAACCAGACCTCTATTAATACCAGCTGGAGTGGTACTGAGCCCCACTCACACACCAGGGAAGAGCCAATTCAATCCAGGCCTCTATTAATACCAGCTGGCGCGTCCGGACCTCCACTCACACACCAGGAAAGAGCCAATTCAATCCAGACATCTTAATACCAGCTGGAGTAGGACTGAGCCCCAGTCAATCACCAGGAAGGAGCCAATTCAATCCAGACCTCTATTAACACCAGCTGGAGTGGTACTGTGTCCCACTCACTCACCAGTAAAGAGGCAATTCAATCCACACCTCTATAAATACCAGCTGGAGTGGGACTGAGTCCCACTCACACACACAAGGAAAGAGGCAATTCAATCCACACCTCTATTAATACCAGCTGGAGTGGTTCTGAGCCCCACTCACACACCAGGGAAGAGCAAATTCAATCCATACCTCTATTAATACCAGCTGGAGTGGTACTGAGCCTCACTCGCACACCAGGAAAGAGCCAATTCAATCCAGACCTCTATTAATACCAGCTGGAGTGGGACTGAGCCCCACTCACTCACCAGGATGGAGCCAATTCAATCCAGACCTCTATTAATAACAGCTGGAGTGGTACTCAGCCCCACTCACTCACCAGGAAAGAGCCACTTCAATCCAGACCTCTATGAGTACAAGCGGGTGTGGTACTGAGCCACACTCACTCACCAGGATGGAGCCAATTCAATTTAGACCTCTATTAATACCAGCTGGAGTGGTACAGAGCCCCACTCACTCACCAGGATGGAGCCAATTCAATCCAGACCTCTATTAATACCAGCTGGAGTGGTACTGAGCCCCACTCGCACACCAGGATGGAGCCAATTCAATCCAGACCTCTATTAATACCAGCTGGACTGGTACTGAGTCCCACTCACGAACCAGGATGGAGCCAATTCAATCCAGACCTCTATTAATACCAGCTGGAGTGGTACTGAGCCCCACTCACTCACCAGGAAAGAGCCAATTCAATCCAGACCTCTATGAGTACAAGCTGGTGTGGTACTGAGTCCCTATCACACACCAGCAAAGGGGCAATTCAATCCAGTTCTCTATGAATACCAGCTGGAGTGGTACTGAGTCCCACCCAAACACCAGGAAAGAGCCAAATGAATCCAGACCTCTATTGATACCAGCAGGAGTGGTACTGAGACCCACTCACACACCAGGAAAGAGCCAATTCAATCCAGGCCTCGATCAATACCAGCTGAAGTGGTACTGAGCCCCACTCACACACCAGGATTGAGGCAATTCAATCCAAACCTCGATAAATACCAGCTGGAGTGGGACTGAGCCCCACTCACACACCAGGAAAGAGCCAATTCAATCCAGACGTCTATTAACATCAGCTGGAGTGGTACCGAGACCCACTGACACACCAGGAAAGAGGCAATTAAAACCAGGTCTCTATTAATACCAGCTGGAGTGGAACTGAGTCTCACTCACACCAGGAAAGAGTCAATTCAATCCAGGCCTCTATAAATACCAGCTGAAGTGGTACTGAGCCCCACTCACACACCAGGAAAGAGCCAATTCAATCCAGGCCTCTATTAATACCAGCTGGAGTGGTACGGAGCCCCAGTCACGCACCAGGAAAGAGCCAAGTCAATACAGGCCTCTATTCATACCAGCTGGAGTGGAACTGAGTCCCACAAACACCAGGAAAGGGCCAGGTCAATCCAGGCCTCTATTAATACAAGCTGGAGAGGTACTGAGTTCCACTCACACACCAGGAAAGAGTCAATTCAATCCATACCTCTATTAATACCAGCTGGAGTGGTACTGAGTCCCACTCACACACCAGGAAAGAGGCAATTCAATCCAGACGTCTATTAATACCAGCTGGAGTGGAACTGAGTCCGACTCACACACCAGGGAAGAGCCAATTCAATGCAGGCCTCTATTAATACCAGCAGGAGTGGTACTGAGTCCCACTCACACTCCAGGAAAGAGCCAATTCAATCCAGGCCTCGATCAATACCAGCTGAAGTGGTACTGAGCCCCACTCACACACCAGGATTGAGGCAATTCAATCCACACCTCGATAAATACCAGCTGGAGTGGGACTGAGCCCCACTCACACACCAGGAAAGAGCCAATTCAATCCAGACGTCTATTAACACCAGCTGGAGTGGTACCGAGACCCACTGACACACCAGGAAAGAGGCAATTAAAACCAGGTCTCTATTAATACCAGCTGGAGTGGTACTGAGTCTCACTCACACCAGGAAAGTGTCAATACAATCCAGGCCTCTATAAATACCAGCTGAATTGGTACTGAGCCCCACTCACACACCAGGAAAGAGCCAATTCAATCCAGGCCTCTATTAATACCAGCTGGAGTGGTACGGAGCCCCAGTCACGCACTAGGAAAGAGCCAAGTCAATCCAGGCCTCTATTCATACCAGCTGGAGTGGAACTGAGTCCCCCACACACACCAGGAAAGGGCCAAGTCAATCCAGGCCTCTATAAATACCAGCTGAAGTGGTACTGAGCCCCACTCACACACCAGGAAAGAGCCAATTCAATCCAGGCCTCTATTAATACCAGCTGGAGTGGTACGGAGCCCCAGTCACGCACCAGGAAAGAGCCAAGTCAATCCAGGCCTCTATTCATACCAGCTGGAGTGGAACTGAGTCCCCCACACACACCAGGAAAGGGCCAAGTCAATCCAGGCCTCTATTAATACCAGCTGGAGAGGTACTGAGTTCCACTCACACACCAGGAAAGAGTCAATTCAATCCAGACCTCTATTAATACCAGCTGGAGTGGTACTGAGTCCCACTCACACACCAGGAAAGAGGCAATTCAATCCAGACGTCTATTAATACCAGCTGGAGCGGAACTGAGTCCGACTCACACACCAGGGAAGAGCCAATTCAATGCAGGCCTCTATTAATACCAGCTGGAGTGGGACTGAGCCCCACTCAATCACCAGGCAGGAGCCAATTCAATCCAGACGTCTATTAATACCAGCTGCAGTGGTAATGAGTCCCACCAACTCACCAGGAAAGAGTCAATTCAATCCAGACCTCTTATGAACAACAGCTGGAGAGGTACTGAGCCGCACTCACACACCAGGAAGGATGCCAATTCAATCCAGACTTCTATTAATACCAGCTGGAGTGGGACTGAGCCCCATTCACTCACCAGGAAGGAGCCAATTCAAACCAGACCTCTATTAATGCCAGCTAGAGTGATACTGAGCCCCACTCACACACCAAGAAAGAGCCAATTCAATCCAGACCTCTATTAATACCAGCTGGAGTGGTACTGAGCCCCACTCACTCACCAGGATGGAGCCAATTCAATCCAGACCTCTCTTAATACCAGCTGGAGTGGTACTGAGCCCCACTCACTCTCCAGGAAAGAGCGAATTCAATCCAGACCTCTATGAGTACAAGCTGGTGCGGTACTGAGCCCCACTCACTCACCAGGAAGGATGCCAATTCAATGCAGACCTCTATTCATACCAGGTGGAGTGGGACTGAGCCCCACGCAGTCACCAGGAAAGAGCCAATTCAATCCAGACCTCTATGAGTACAAGCTGGTGTGGTACTGAGCCCCACTCACTCTCCAGGATTGGGCCAATTCAATCCAGACCTCTATTAATACCAGCTGGAGTGGTACTGAGTCCCACTCACTCACCAGGATGGAGCCAATTCAATCCAGACCTCTATTAATACCAGCTGGAGTGGTACTGAGTCCCACTCACTCACCAGGATGGAGCCAATTCAATCCAGACATCTATTAATACCAGCTGGAGTGGCACTGAGCCCCACTCACTCACCAGGAAAGAGCCAATTCAATCCAGACCTCTATGAGTACAAGCTGGTGTGGTACTGAGCCCAACTCACTCACCAGGATGGAGCCAATTCAATCCAGACCTCTATTAATACCAGCTGGAGTGGTACTGAGCCCCACTCACTCACCAGGATGGAGCCAATTCAATCCAGACCTCTATTAATACCAGCTGGAGTGGTACCGAGCGCCACTCACTCACCAGGAAGGAGCCAATTCAATCCAGACCTCTATTAATACCAGCTGGAGTGGTACTGAGCCCCATTCCCTCACCAGGATGGAGCCAATTCAATCCAGACCTCTATTAATACCAGCTGGAGTGGTACTGAGTCCGACCCACACAAAAGGAAAGAGCCAATTCAATCCAGACGTCTATTAATACCAGCTGGAGTGGAACTGAGTCCCACTCACACACCGGTAAAGAGGCAATTCAATCCAGACGTCTAGTAATACCAGCTGGAGTGGAACTGAGTCCCACTCATACACCAGGGAAGAGCCAATTCAATCCAGGCCTCTATCAATACCAGCTGGCGCGTAGGGAGCCCCTCTCACACACCAGGAAAGAGCCAATGCAATCCAGACCTCTTAATACCAGCTGGAGTGGGACTGAGCCCCTCTCAATCACCAGGAAGGAGCCAATTCAATCCAGACCTCTATTAATACCAGCTGGAGTGGTACTGAGTCCCACTCACTCACCAGTAGAGAGTCAATTCAATCCAGACCTCTTATTAACACCAGCTGGAGAGGTACTGAGCCGCACTCACACACCAGGAAGTGTGCCAATTCAATCGAGACCTCTATTAATACCAGCTGGTCTGGGACTGAGTCCCACTCACTCACCAGGAAGGAGCCAATTCAATCCAGACCTCTATTAATACCAGCTGGAGTGGTACTGAGCCCCACTCACTCACCAGGATGGAGCCAATTCAATCCAGACCTCTATTAATACCAGCTGGAGTGGTACTGAGCCCCACTCACTCACCAGGAAAGAGCCAATTCAATCCAGACCTCTATGAGTACAAGCTGGTGTGGTACTGAGTCCCACTCACTCACCAGGATGTAGCCAATTCACTCCAGACCTCTATTAATACCAGCTGGAGTGGTACTAAGCACCACTTACTCACCAGGAAGGTGCCAATTCAATCCAGACCTCTATGAGTACAAGCTGGTGTGGTACTGAGTCCCTATCACACACCAGCAAAGGGGCAATTCAATCCAGGTCTCTATGAATACCAGCTGGAGTGGTACTGAGTCCCACTCAAACACAAGGAAAGCGCCAAATCAATCCAGACCTCTATTAATACGAGCTGGAGTGGTACTGAGTCCCACTCAAACACCAGGAAAGCGCCAAATCAATCCAGACCTCTATTAATACCAGCTGGAGTGGTACTGAGTCCCACTCAAACACCAGGAAAGAGGCAAATCAATCCAGACCTCTATTAATACCAGCTGGAGTGGGACTGAGTCCCACTCACACACGAGGATAGAGGCAATTCAATCCAGGCCTCGATAAAAACCAGCTGGAGTGGCACTGAGTCCGAATCACACGCCAGGAAAGAGGCAATTCAATCCTTATCTCTATTAATACCAGATGGAGTGGTACTGATCCCCACTCACACCACAGGAAGGAGCCAATTCAAACCAATCCTCTTTTGATACCAGCTGGAGTGGTACTGAGCCCCTGTCACGCACCAGGAAAGAGCCAATTCAATCCAGGCCTCTATTATTACCAGCTGGAGAGCTACTGAGTCCCACTCACACATCAGGAAAGAGTCAATTCAATCCAGCCCTCTATTAATACCAGCTGGAGTGGACCTGAGTCCCGCGCACACACCAGGAAAGAGGCAATTAAATCCAGACCTCTATTAATACCAGCTGGAGTGTTACTGAGTCCTACTCACACACCAAGGAAGAGCCAATTCAATCCAGGCCTCTATTAATACCAGCTGGCGCGTACGGAGCCCCACTCACGCACCAGGAAAGAGCCAATTCAATCCAGACCTCTTAATACCAGCTGGAGTGGTACTGAGCCCCACTCAATCACCAGGAAGGAGCCAATTCAATCCAGACCTCTATTAACACCAGCTGGAGTGGTACTGAGTCCCACTCACTCACCAGTAAAGAGTCAATTCAATACAGACCTCTTATTAACACCTGCTGGAGAGGTACTGAGCCGCACTCACACACCAGGAAGGATGCGAATTCAAACCAGACCTCTATTAATACCAGCTGGAGTGGGACTGAGCACCACTCACAAACCAGGAAAGAGCCAATTCAATCCAGACCTCTATTAATAACAGCTGGAGTGGTACTGAGCCCCACTCACACACCAGGATGTAGCCAATTCAATCCAGACCTCTATTAATACCAGCTGGAGTGGTACTGAGTACCACTCACTCACCAGGAAAGAGCCAATTCAATCCAGACCTCTATGAGTACAAGCTGGTGTGGTACTGAGCACCACACACTCACCAGGATGGAGCCAAGTCAGTCCAGACCTCTATTAATGCCAGCTGGAGTGTTCCTGAGCCACACTCACTCACTCACCAGGATGGAGCCAATTCAATCCGGAACTCTATTAATACCAGCTGGAATGGTACTTTGCCCCACTCACTCACCAGGAAGGAGCCAATTCAATCCAGACCTCTATTAATACCAGCTGGAGTGGTACTGAGCCCCACTCACTCACCAGGATGGAGCCAATTCAATCCAGACCTCTATTAATACCAGCTGGAGTGGTACTGAGTCCCACTCACTCACCAGGATGGAGCCAATTCAATCCAAACCTCTATTAATACCAGCTGGAGTGGTACTGAGCCCAACTCACTCACCAGGAAAGAGCCAACTCAATCCAGACCTCTATGAGTACAAGCTGGTGTGGTACTGAGTCCCTATCACACACCAGCAAAGAGGCAATTCAATCCAGCTCTCTATGAATACCAGCTGGAGTGGTACTGAGCCCCTGTCACGCACCAGGAAAGAGCCAATTCAATCCAGGCCTCTATTAATACCAGCTGGAGAGGTACTGAGTCCCACTCACACATCAGGAAAGAGTCAATTCAATCCAGACCTCTATTAATACCAGCTGGAGTGGACCTGAGTCCCACGCACACACCAGGAAAGAGGCAATTCAAACCAGGCCTCTATTAATACCAGCTGGAGTGCAACTGAGTCCCACACACACACCAGGAAAATGTCAATTCAATCCAGACCTCTATTAATACCAGCTGGAGTGGAACTGAGTCCGACTCAATCACCAGGAAGGTGCCAATTCAATCCAGACCTCTATTAACACCAGCTGGAGTTGTACTGAGTCCCACTCACTCACCAGTAAAGAGTCAATTCAATCCAGACCTCTCATTAACACCTGCTGGAGAGGTACTGAGCCGCACTCACACACCAGGAAGGATGCCAATTCAAACCAGACCTCTATTAATACCAGCTGGAGTGGGACTGAGCCCCACTCACACACCAGGAAAGAGCCAATTCAATCCAGGCCTCTATTAATACCAGCTGGAGAGGTAGTGAGTAGCTCTCACACACCAGGAAAGAGTCAATTCAATCCAGACCTCTATTAATACCAGCTGGAGTGGACCTGAGTCCCACACAAACACCAGGAAAGAGTCAATTCAATCCAGACCTCTATTAATACCAGCTGGAGTGGAACTGAGTCCCACTCACACACCAGGAAAGAGCCAAATCAATCCAGGCCACTGCTAATACCAGCTGGAGTTGAGCTGAGCCCCACTCAGACACAAGAAAAGAGCCAATTCAATCCAGACAACTATTAATACCAGCTGGAGTGGTACTGAAACTCAGTCGCACAACAGGAAAGAGCCAATTCAATCCAGTCCTCTATTAATATCAGCTGGAGAGGTACTGAGTCCCATTCAGACTCCAGCAAAGAGCCAATTCAATCCAGACATCTATTAATACCATCTGGAGTGGTACTGAGTCCCATTCAGACACCAGCAAAGAGCCAATTCAATCCAGTCCTCTATTAATATCAGCTGGTGTGGTACTGAGTCCCAATCAGACTCCAGCAAAGAGGCAATTCAATCCAGACATCTATTAATACCAGCTGGAGTGGTACTGAGACCCTGTCCCAAACCAGGAAAGAGCCAATACAATCCAGACCTCTATTAAAATCAGCTGAACTGGTACTGAGCCCCACTCACGCACCAGGAAAGAGCCAATTCAGTCCAGGCCTCCATTAATACCATCTGGAGTTGTACTGAGTCTCACTCACGCACCAGGAAAGAGCCAGTTCAATCGAGACCTCTATTAATACCAGTTGGTGTGGCACTGAGACCCACTGACACACCAGGAAAGAGCGAATTCTATCCAGGCCTCTATTAATTCCAGCTGGAGTGGTACTGAGTCTCACTCACGCACCAGGAAAGAGCCAGTTCAATCGAGACCTCTATTAATACCAGTTGCAGTGGCACTGAGCCCCACTCACGCACCAGGAAAGAGCCAATTCAATCCAGGCCTCCATTAATACCATCTGGAGTGGTACTGAGTCTCACTCACGCACCAGGAAAGAGCCAGTTCAATCGAGACCTCTATTAATACCAGTTGGAGTGGCACTGAGACCCACTGACACACCTGGAAAGAGCGAATTCTATCCAGGCCTCTATTAATTCCAGCTGGAGTGGTACTGAGTCCCACTCATACACCAGGAAAGAGCCAACTCAATACAGACCTCCACTAATACCAGCTGGAGTGGTACTGAGCCCCACTCACTTTCCAGAAAAGAGCCAATTCAATCCAGGACTCTGTTAATGCAAGCTGGAGAGGACTTAACTCCAATTCGCACACCAGGAAAGAGCCAATTCAATCCAGGCCTCTATTAAATCCAGCTGGAGTGGTACTGAGCCCCACTCATAAAGCAGGACAGAGACAATTCAATTCTGACATCTCATTAATACCGGCTGGAGTGGTACTGAGCCCCACTCACACGCCAGAAAAGAGCCAATTCAATCCAGACCTCTATGAGTACAAGCTGGTGTGGTACTGAGCACCACTCACTCACCAGGATGGAGCCAAGTCAGTCCAGACCTCTATTAATACCAGCTGGAGTGTTACTGAGCCACACTCACTCACTCACCAGGATGGAGCCAATTCAATCCGGAACTCTATTAATACCAGCTGGAATGGTACTTTGCCCCACTCACACACCAGGAAGGAGCCAATTCAATCCAGACCTCTATTAATACCAGCTGGAGTGGTACTGAGCCCCACTCACTCACCAGGATGGAGCCAATTCAATCCAGACCTCTATTAATACCAGCTGGAGTGGTACTGAGCACCACTCACTCACCAGGAAAGAGCCAATTCAATCCAGACCTCTATGAGTACAAGCTGGTGTGGTACTGAGCACCACTCACTCACCAGGATGGAGCCAAGTCAGTCCAGACCTCTATTAATACCAGCTGGAGTGTTACTGAGCCACACTCACTCACTCACCAGGATGGAGCCAATTCAATCCGGAACTCTATTAATACCAGCTGGAATGGTACTTTGCCCCACTCACTCACCAGGAAGGAGCCAATTCAATCCAGACCTCTATTAATACCAGCTGGAGTGGTACTGAGCCCCACTCACTCACCAGGATGGAGCCAATTCAATCCAGACCTCGATTAATACCAGCTGGAGTGGTACTGAGTCCCACTCACTCACCAGGATGGAGCCAATTCAATCCAAACCTCTATTAATACCAGCTGGAGTGGTACTGAGCCCAACTCACTCACCAGGAAAGAGCCAACTCAATCCAGACCTCTATGAGTACAAGCTGGTGTGGTACTGAGACCCTATCACACACCAGCAAAGAGGCAATTCAATCCAGGTCTCGATGAATACCAGCTGGAGTGGTACTGAGCCCCTGTCACGCACCAGGAAAGGGCCAATTCAATCCAGGCCTCTATTAATACCAGCTGGAGAGGTACTGAGTCCCACTCACACATCAGGATAGAGTCAATTCAATCCAGACCTCTATTAATAGCAGCTGGAGTGGACCTGAGTCCCACTCACACACCAGGAAAGAGTCAATTCAAACCAGGCCTCTATTAATACCAGCTGGTGTGGTACTGAGCCCCACTCACACATCAGGAAAGAGTCAATTCAAACCAGACCTCTATTAATACCAGCTGGAGAGGTACTGAGTCCCACTCACACACCAGGAAAGAGTCAATTCAATTCAGACCTCTATTAATACCAGCTGGAGTGGACCTGAGTCCCCCTCACACACCAGGAAAGAGTCAATTCAAACCAGGCCTCTATTAATACCAGCTGGAGTGGAACTGAGTCCCACACACACACCAGAAAATAGTCAATTCAATCCAGACCTCTTTTAATACGAGCTGGAGTGGACCTGAGTCCCACTCACACACCAGGAAAGAGTCAATTCAAACCAGGTCTCTATTAATAACAGCTGGAGTGTTACTGAGTCCCACGCACACACCAGGGAAGAGTCAATTCAATCCAGGCCTCTATTAATACCAGCTGGTGCGTACGGAGCCCCACTCAAACACCAGGAAAGAGCCAATTCAATCCAGACCTCTTAATACCATCTGGAGTGGTACTGAGTCCCACTCAAACACCAGGAATGCGCCAAATCAATCCAGACCTCTATTAATATCAGCTGGAGTGGTACTGAGTCCCACTCAAACACCAGGAAAGAGCCAAATCAATCCAGACCTCTATTAATACCAGCTGGAGTGGCACTGCGTCCCACTCACACACCAGGAACGAGGCAATTCAATCCAGGCCTCGATAAAAACCAGCTGGAGCGGCACTGAGTCCGAATCACACGCCAGGAAAGAGGCAATTCAATCCTTATCTCTATTAATACCAGCTGGAGTGGTACTGATCCCCACTCACCCACCAGGAAATAGCCAATTCAAACCAATCCTCTTTTGATACTAGCTGGAGTGGTACTGAGCCCCTGTCACGCACCAGGAAAGAGCCAATTCAATCCAGGCCTCTATTAATACCAGCTGGAGAGGTAGTGAGTAGCTCTCACACACCAGGAAAGAGTCAATTCAATCCAGACCTCTATTAATACCAGCTGGAGTGGACCTGAGTCCCACACAAACACCAGGAAAGAGTCAATTCAATCCAGACCTCTATTAATACCAGCTGGAGTGGAACTGAGTCCCACTCACTCACCAGGAAAGAGCCAAATCAATCCAGGCCACTGTTAATACCAGCTGGAGTTGAGCTAAGCCCCACTCAGACACAAGAAAAGAGCCAATTCAATCCAGACAACTATTAATACCAGCTGGAGTGGTACTGAAACTCAGTCGCACAACAGGAAAGAGCCAATTCAATCCAGTCCTCTATTAATATCAGCTGGAGAGGTACTGAGTCCCATTCAGACTCCAGCAAAGAGCCAATTCAATCCAGACATCGATTAATACCATCTGGAGTGGTACTGAGTCCCATTCAGACACCAGCAAAGAGCCAATTCAATCCAGTCCTCTATTAATATCAGCTGGAGTGGTACTGAGTCCCAATCAGACTCCAGCAAAGAGGCAATTCAATCCAGACATCTATTAATACCAGCTGGAGTGGTACTGAGACCCTGTCCCAAACCAGGAAAGAGCCAATACAATCCAGACCTCTATTAAAATCAGCTGGACTGGTACTGAGCCCCACTCACGCACCAGGAAAGAGCCAATTCAGTCCAGGCCTCCATTAATACCATCTGGAGTTGTACTGAGTCTCACTCACGCACCAGGAAAGAGCCAGTTCAATCGAGACCTCTATTAATACCAGTTGGAGTGGCACTGAGACTCACTGACACACCAGGAAAGAGCGAATTCTATCCAGGCCTCTATTAATTCCAGCTGGAGTGGTACTGAGTCTCACTCACGCACCAGGAAAGAGCCAGTTCAATCGAGACCTCTATTAATACCAGTTGCAGTGGCACTGAGCCCCACTCACGCACCAGGAAAGAGCCAATTCAATCCAGGCCTCCATTAATACCATCTGGAGTGGTACTGAGTCTCACTCACGCACCAGGAAAGAGCCAACTCAATACAGAAGTCCACTAATACCAGCTGGAGTGGTACTGAGCCCCACTCACTTTCCAGAAAAGAGCCAATTCAATCCAGGACTCTGTTAATGCAAGCTGGAGAGGACTTAACTCCAATTCGCAAACCAGGAAAGAGCCAATTCAATCCAGGCCTCTATTAAATCCAGCTGGAGTGGTACTGAGCCCCACTCATAAAGCAGGACAGAGACAATTCAATTCTGACATCTCATTAATACCGGCTGGAGTGGTACTGAGCCCCACTCACACGCCAGAAAAGAGCCAATTCAATCCAGGCCTCTATTAATACAAGCTGGAGTGGTACTGAGCACAACCCATACACCAGAAAAGAGCAAATTCAATCCAGGCCTGTATTAATATCAGCTGGAGTGGTACTGAGACCCACTCACACACCACGAAAGAGCGATTTCAAACCAGATCTCTATTAATGCATGCTGGAGTGGTACTAATCCCCACTCACACACCGGGAAAGGTCCAATTCAATCCAGGCCTCTATCAATACAAGCTGAAGTGCTACTGAGCCCAACTCATACACCGGAAAAGAGCCAATTCAATCCAGGCATCTGTTAATATCAGCTGGAGTGGTACTGAGTCCCACTCGCACACCAGGAAAGAGCCAATTCAATCCAGGCCTCCATAAATACCATCTGGAGTGGTACTGAGTCTCACTCACACACCAGGAAAGAGCCAATTCAATCGAGACCTCTATTAATACCAGTTGGAGTGGTACTGAGTGCCACTCACACAGCAGGAAAGAGCCAATTCAATCCAGGCCTCTATTGATACCAGCTGGAGTGGTACTGATTCCCACTCACACACCAGGAAAGAGCCAATTCAATCCAGATCTCGATTCATACCAGCTGGGGTGGTACTGTGTACCACTCACACACCAGGAATGAGACAATTCAATGCAGGCCTCCATTAATACCATCTGGAGTGGTACCGAGTCTCACCCACTCACCAGGGAAGAGCCAATTCAATCGAGACCTCTATTAATGTCAGCTGGAGTGGGACTAGTCCCACTCACAAACCAGGAAAGCGCCAATTCAATCCAGGCCTCTATTAATACCAGCTGGAGGGGTAATGAGTCACACTCACACACCAGGAAAGAGCCCATTCCATCCAGGCCTCTATTAATAACAGTTGGTCTGGTACTGAGCCCCAGTGACATCACCAGGGAAGTGCCAATTCAATCCAGGTCTCTATTAATACGAGCTGGTGTGTTACCTTGTGCCTCTCACACAGCAGGGAAGAGCCAATTCAATACAGGTCTCTGTTAGTTCCAGCTGGAGTGGTATTGAGTCCCACTCACACGCCAGGAAGGAGCCAATTCAATCCAGGCCTCCATTAATACCAGTTGGTATGGTATTGAGTCCCACTCAAACTCCCGGAAAGGGCCAATTCAATCCAGGCCTCCATTAATACCAGTTGGAATGGTATTGAGTCCCACTCACATACCAGGAAAGAGCCATTTCCATCCAGGCCTCCATTAATACCAGCTGGAATGGTATTGCGTCCGACTCACTCACCAGGAAAGAGCCAAATCAATCCAGACCTCTATTAATACCAGCTGGAGAGGTTCTGAGTCCCACTCACACACCAGGAAATAGCCAATTCAGTCCAGGCTTCTGTTAATAGCATCGGGAATGGTGCTGTGTCCCACTCACACACAAGGAAAGAGCCAATTCCATCCAGGCCTATATTAATCCCAGCTGGAGTGGTACTGAGTCCCACTGACACAGCAGGAAAGAGCCAATGCAATCCAGACTTCTATTGATATCAGTTGGATTGGTACCGAGCCCCTCTCACTCACCAGGCAAGAGCCAATTAATCCAGGCCTCTATTTTTTCCAGCTGTTGTAGTACTGAGCCCCACTCACATAGCGTGGAAGACCCAATTCAATCCAGGTCTCTATTAATACCAGCTGGAGCGGTAATGAGCCCCACTCACATACCATGGAAGAGCCAATTCAATCCAGGTCTCTATTAATACCAGCTGGAGCGGTACTGAATCCCAATCACGCACCAGGGAAGAGCCAATTCAATCCAGGCCTCTATTAATACCAGCTGCAGTGGTAATGAGTCCCACTCACACACCAGGATAGAGAGAGAGGGAGAGATAGAGAGAGAAAAGCCTGTGACATTTACCAGCATAGATGAAGCCATCTCGTTTAATGGATAATGCACCAGAGATCAGATTATTTGGAATCCATTCCATTATTTGTCAAAAAAATTGCTTTTTAAGTTGTTTATGATCTGGGCCTAAACCTGCATGCAGCGTGCATCCTGCCTGCTCCTATTATATTCCATGTACTCTGCTTAAGGTTTCAGCTCTAATGGTGAGAAAAGTCCTCTCACAGACCGGGTGTGGGCTGTGTGGGATGGGGGATAAAGTGCTGTGTGTGGAGATGGAGAATGGGACTTGTGAGGAAGGTAGAATGGGACATGCAAGAGTGGAGGTCGAATGCTTAGCGTTAGCAGAGTTGAATGGGATATGATTGAAACAATGGAAAGAGTCGGGCGAGAAGCAATAGAATCAGACCAGTTGGAAGAGAGGTAGAATCAGAGCAATGAGTGGAGAGGTAGAATCAGAGCGATGAGAGGAGCGCTGGAATCGGAGCAGTGAGTAGAGAGGTAGAATCTGAGCAGTGGGAAGAGAGGTAGAATCAGAGCAGTGAGAGGGGAGGTAGAATCAGAGCAGTGAGAGGAGAGGTAGAATCAGAACGGTCAGAAAAGAGGTAGAATCAGAGCAGTGAGAAGAGAGGTAGAATCACAGCAGTGAGAGGAGAGGTAGAATCAGAGCAGTGAGAGGAGAGGTAGAATCACAGCAGTGAGAGGAGAGGTAGAATCAGAACGGTCAGAAAAGAGGTAGAATCAGAGCAGTGAGAAGAGAGGTAGAATCACAGCAGTGAGAGGAGAGGTAGAATCAGAGCAGTGAGAGGAGAGGTAGAATCAGAACCGTGAGAGGAGAGGTAGAATCAGAGCAGTGAGAAGAGAGGTAGAATCAGAGCAGTGAGAAGAGAGGTAGAATCACAGCAGTGAGAAGGTAAGTAGAATCAGACCAGTGGGAAGAGAGGTAGAATCAAAGCAGTGAGAGGGGAGGTAGAATCAGAGCAGTGAGAGGAGAGGTAGAATCAGAACGGTCAGAAAAGAGGTAGAATCAGAGCAGTGAGAAGAGAGGTAGAATCACAGCAGTGAGAGGAGAGGTAGAATCAGAGCAGTGAGAGGAGAGGTAGAATCAGAACCGTGAGAGGAGAGGTAGAATCAGAGCAGTGAGAAGAGAGGTAGAATCACAGCAGTGAGAGGAGAAGTAGAATCAGACCACTGTGAAGAGAGGTTGAATCAGACCACTGGGAAGAGAGGTAGAATGGGGCAAGAGATAGCAGAGCAAGAATGGGACGTCAGCCCTGAGATGGACTGCGACCTGGGACGAGTTGAAAAACGGGACATGTGGAGACAGGTAGAAGGAGGACAATGAAAAGAGAGCGACAAGAGGACACAGAGAAGAGAGGTACATTGGGACATATGACAATAGCAGACAATAGAACTCTTAGAGGAGAGGTGGATTCGGAATGGAAAGAATTGGAGGTGAGTTGATATTAATGAGGATAGAGACGATGGGATATGTGGGACAGCCCAGTGTTTCCTGTAAGCTGTATGTGTCTATCGTCACACAGAAAGCTGGACTATATATCAGTTTTAAATAAACAGGCTGCTCACACCTTCATTAACGTAAGCTGTCCATGCACAATAAATTAGTGCTTAGAGGACTTTGTAGCCCAAAGAGTACAAAGAAAATTCAGAGGGAACATTGGTCTGCGGCCTTTTTCATATCTTCCACTTGACGAGAGATCTACCTATATTTAAGTGACCAATCAGAATGACACAGGAGCTAGAATAACCTGCATTTCTCTCTTACGTCAGTCCCCCAATATTGCCAATCACATCTGCTGAAACCTACAGTTTTTCTCCCAACGATTCAGATTTTGTGTGAAGGAATTTTACAAACGCATGCTCCGCCCCTTTGTTTGTTTTGCCCTTTTCCAGAGATTTTGCACACAACTGGTGAGAGGTGGTAACTACCTTAAATGGTCACCACGCTCTCTCATACCACTCCCGTTCCCTTAATTTATACATCAGAAATCGTTTGCTATTACCTTTGATGTCTCATGCAACTTGACTGTATCCCTGTTTTCACTCCCATTGCTTTCTGTTTATCCCCATGGATGCTGCTTTTCTTTATCACTCTCCCAGCCTGCTACATGTCCTTTACTCCTTCTATATAAATGCATACAGATTTGTTTTTAAAAAGAGTGAATCGTGCTTAATAACTCATGCAAAGGAGGATATATCCGGCAATGCAGCAGCTTATCACTGAATGGTTCATTTAATTTATGTCTTTAAGTGCTGCGGATTGTGGGGTAACCAACGGCTTTCCGATTAAATGAAGAACGTTAAATGCAGAACGCTGAAAAAAATAAAGAAAAGGAACTAATCTTGCAGGCAATTCTGCTAAGTATGTAGTCAGTTATATTATTTATCATAGAGAGTAACTTTGTTTCTGTTGACAGTGATAACAATGGAATACAACAGGAAGATGTTTAAAATAATGGAAAGAAACATTATTTATTGTATATAAATCTACTCTCCGGTGATGTCGGCCACATTTGTACCAAATATATCAATTCCTTTCAGTGCACAATGTAATGTATTTATAGCTAGAAGAATTGGAGCCATTTTAATAAGTATTTTGGAGATTGTTTTTAGCTCAGCCTCAATCCTTTCTTCCAAGATATCCAGAGTGTTCATCATTAAAGTCACCTGACCCCGTTTCTCATTTACAACTAAAATAAAAGCAAAATACTGCGGATGCTGGAAATCTGAAATAAAAACAAAAAATTCTGGAACCACTCAGCAGGACTGGCAGCATCTGTGGAAAGAGAAGCACAGTTAACGTTTCGTTAACTGTCAGTTCCGAAGAACGGTCACTGACCCGAAACGTTAACTCTGCTTCTCTTTCCACAGATGCTGCCAGACCTGTTGAGTGGTTCCAGCATTTCTTGTTTTTATTTCTCACTTACAACTGCCGCCTGATGGTACACTAGGTTGTAATGTAGTCAGTGAACAACTAAACAGACATTAACGTTACTTGAAAGTACAGTTTGAAACAAAACCTACTTTAATTCAAGAGGGAAAATCAGATTTGAGCAGCCACTACAGGTTAGACAACTTTACAACAGGGAAATAAGACGACTATTTTCAAATATGTGAAGCACACAACAGCATGCACGGAACTGGCAGAAATGAACACGATTAGTACCTGTTTTTCTTATTAATTCATGGGATGTGGGCGTCACTGGCCAGGCCAGCATTTATTGCCCATCCCTAATTGCCCTTGAGAAGGCAGTGGTGAGCTGCCTTCTTGAACCGCTGCAGTCCTTGTGGGGTAGGTACACCCACAGTGCTGTGAGGAAGGGAGTTCCAGGATTTTGACCCAGCGACAGTGAAGGAACGGCGATATAGTTCCAAGTCAGAATGGTGTGTGACTTGGAGGGGAACTTGCAGGTGATGGTGTTCCCATGTATTTGCTGCCCTTGTCCTTCTGGTTGGCAGAGGTCGCGGTTTTGGAAGGTGCTGTCTAAGGAGCCTTGGTGCATTGCTGCAGTGCATCTTGTAGATGGTGCACACTGCTGCCACTGTGCGTCGGTGGTGGAGGGAGTGAATGTTTGTAGATGGGGTGCCAATCAAGCGGGCTACTTTGTCCTGGATGGTGTCGAGCTTCTTGAGTGTTGTTGGAGCTGCACCCATCCAGGAAAGTGGAGAGTATTCCATCACACTCCTGACTTGTGCCTTGTCGATGGTGGACAGGCATTGGGGAGTCAAGAGGTGATTTACTCGCCTCAGGATTCCGAGCCTCTGACCTGCTCTTGTCGCCACGGTTTTTACATGGCTACTCCAGTTCAGTTTTCGGTCAATGGTAGCCCGTAGGATATTGATAGTGGGGGATTCAGCGATGGTAATGCCGTTGAATGTCAAGGGGAGATGGTTAGATTCTCGCTTGTTGGAGATGGCCATTGCCTGGCAATTGTGTGGCGCGAATGTTACTTGCCACTTATCAGCCCAAGCCTGGATATTGTCCAGGTCTTGCTACATTTCTACACGGACTGCTTCAGTATCTGAGGAGTAGCGAATGGTGCTGAACATTGTGCAATCACCAACGAACATCCCCACTTCTGACCTTATGATTGAAGGAAGGTTATTGATGAAGCAGCTGAAGATGGTTGGGCCTTGGACAGTACTCTGAGGTACTCCTGCAGTGAAGTCCTGGAGCTCAGATGGTTGACCTCCAACGACCACAACCATCTTCCTTTGTGCTAGGTATGACCCCAGCCAGCGGAGGTTTTTCCCCCTGATTCCCATTGACCTCAGTTTTGCTAGGGCTCCTTGATGCCATACTCGGTCAAATGATGCCTTGATGTCAAGGGCAGTCACTCTCATCTCACCTCTTGAGTTCAGCTCTTTGATCCATGTTTGAACCAAGGCTGTAATGAGGTCAGGAGCTGAGTGGCCCTGACAGAACCCTAACTGAGCATTACTGATCAGGTTATTGCTAAGCAAATGCCGCTTGATGGCACTGTTGATGACACCTTCCATCACTTTACTGATGATTGAGAGTAGTTTAATGGTGCGGTAGTTGGCCGGGTTGGATTTGTCCTGCTTTTTGTGTACAGGACATACCTGGGCAATTTTCCACATTGCAGGGTAGATGTCAGTGTTTTAGCTGTACTGGAACAGCTTGGCTAGGGGCACGGCAAGTTCTGGACCACAGGTTTTGAGTACTATTGCCGGAATGTTATCAGGCCCCATAGCTTTTGCAGTATCCAGTGCCTTCAGTCGTTTCTTGATATCACGTGGAGTGAATCGAATTGGCTGAAGTCTGGCATCTGTGATGCTGGGGACTTCAGGAGGAGGCCGAGATGGATCATCAACTCGGCACTTCTGGCTGAAGATTGTTGCAAATGCTTCAGCCTTATCTTTCGCACTGATGTGCTGGGCTCCCCCATCATTGAGGATGGGGATATTTGTGGAGCCACCTCCTCCAGTTAGTTGTTTAATTGTCCACCACCATTCACGGCTGGATGTGGCAGGACTGCAGAGCTTAGATCTGATCCGTTGGTTATGGGATCACTTAGCTCTGTCTATCGCATGCTGCTTACGCAGTTTGGCATGTAGGTAGTCCTGTGTTGTAGCTTCACCAGGTTGACACCTCATTTTGTGGTATGCCTGGTGCTGCTCCTGACATGCCCTCCTGCACTCTTCATTGAACCAGGGTTGGTCTCCTGGATTGATGGTAATGGTAGAGTGGGGGATATGCTGGGCTATGAGGTTACAGATTGTGTTTGAGTACAATTCTGCTGATGCTGATGGCCCACAGCGCCTCATGGATGCCCAGTTCGAAATCTATCCCATTCAACACAGTGATAGTGCCACACAACACGATGGACTGCATCCTCAATGTGAAGGCGGGACGTCATCTCCACAAGGACTGTGCGGTGGGAACTCCTGCCAATACTGTCATGGACAGATGCATCTTCGGAAGGCAGATTGGTGAGGACGAGGTCGAGTATGTTGTTCCCTCGTGTTGGTTCCCCCACCACCTGCCACAGACCCAGTCTAGCTGCCATGTCCTTTACGACTCGGCCAGCTCGATCAGTAATGATGCTACCGAGCCACTCATGGTGATGGACATTGATGTCCCCCACGCAGAGTACTTTCTGTGCCCTTGCCATCCTCAGTGCTTCCTCCAAGTGCTGTTCAACATGGAGGAGTACTGAGTCATCAGCTGAGGGAGGGCGGTAGGTGGTAATCAGTAGGAGGTTACCTTGCCCATATTTGACCTGATGCCATGAGACTTCATGAGGTCCAAAGTCGATGTTGAGGACTCCCAGGGCAACTCCCTCCCTACTTTATACCACTGTGCCACCACCTCTGCTGGGTCTGTCCTGCCAGTGGGACAGGACGTACCCAGGGATGGTGATGGCAGTGTCTGGGACATTGTCTGTTAGGTATGATTCCGTGAGTACGACTATGTCAGGCTTTTGCTTGACTAGTGTGTGGGACAGCTCTCCCAACTTTGGCACAAGCCCTCAGATGTTAGTAAGGAGGACTTTGCAGGGTCGACAGGGCTGGGTTTGCCGTTGTCGTTTCCGGTGCCTAGGTCGATGCTGGGTGGTCCGTCCGGTTTCATTCCTTTTTATAGACTTTGTAGCGGTTAGTTCCAACTGAGTAGCTTGCTAGGCCATTTCAGAGGGCATGTAAGAGTTAACCACATTGCTGTGGATCTGGAGTCACATGTGGGCCAGACCAGGTAAGGAAAGCAGATTTCCTTCCCTGAAGGACATTAGTGAACCAGATAGGTTTTTACAACAATCGACAATGGTTTCATGGCCATCATTAGTCCAGTTTTAATTCCAGATTTTTTTTATTCAGTTCAAATTCCACCTTCTGCTGTGGTGGGATTTGAACCCATGTCCCCAGAGGAATACCCTGGGTCTCTGGGTTACTAGTCCAGTGATAATACCACTGCACCACTTGCCACCGACACTAACAGCTAACAAAATATGATAGTGAATGACCGAAATTTGATAAAATATTGGGTCATCCAGTTTCTTTAAGAAACAATGATACCTGCCGTATGGGTGACATTAGGCCCAGTGAGAAATCGGAGGTGCCACAATGATGGAAGGTTTTGTGTATGGCAGAGAGAATTCTTCAGTGGCACAGTTCCGTCCCTTGATCATTGATTTTTGTTAAAATGACTGTACCGATGTCAGCTCTTTTACTCCCATGTGAAGATTTTTTGGAAATGAAAATTTAAAATGATCACCTCAAACAGCAGTGTTCTACCTTTGGTTTATTGAATAGCAAACTGGATAAATGGGAGAAAACAACTGGTAAATGTCGCATGAGTCATGGCAGTACAGGGGAAGCAGCTGATGGGGCTCTGCAAGGAGATATGTTGGGACCGGTATTGTTTTTAATTTTCTTCAATAATCTGTTTTCAGAAACTCAATGAAAATTGGTTAACTGCAGATGCGACCTGGAAAAAGGAGGAAATGTGCAGTCGAGGACTCTACTCAGAATCTCAAAAAAAGGTGTCGGGTGATATATGCAAGAAATTAGCCTATATTTTGAATTTAAAGAGTGCAAAGTGTTACACACAGTAAGAGAAATGGGAACCAGACCTATTCCGTGAACAGTAAGCACGCATTCAGAATAAATTTGCCATATAATGAATGATGCACATGAAGTGGATTGCATGCAGTCAAAGCAGACGCACAATCACCCAAGTTTAGTAGTATTGGAAACCGATAGATTCGTGGAATGGACTCTTTAAATGAGCATTGGATTTTATTCCTCGATGTGATAATGTAATGGACGCCCCGATACAGTGATGCAATGGACCCCAAAGAACTCCATGATGGAACAATGGACGAGTTGTGGAAAAGAAATTCCAGTGAAATAATGGAATAGGCTCCCATTAAACTAATATCATGAAACCCAGATATAATAATGGAATAGATTCCTGTTCGTATGCTTAATATTTTCATGTTTATGCTTCAAAAATAACTGCAAATGTTGGAAATATGAAATGAAAACGGAAAATGTCAGAAAGGTGCCTTATATCCAGTAATATCTGTCGAAAAAGGAAGGTAGGATGAACCATTCAGGCCTATAAAATGGTCACGGACCTCAACAGTTAACTGGATGGACCCATTTATATTAATGCTGGTGGAGTTGTTAACCTTTTCCAGTATTTCTAGATTTGTGTTTACTCTTCTCTTTTTCTGTATTTACACTATTTCTTTTTCACTGTTACCTGTGAAGCTGTCAGCTCTGTTTCATTTGTATTCTGTTTTGTGTATTTAATGTAACATAAGGAGTATCCTGAGAGCAATAATGCTCAATGTACAATAACACTTAAAGCGAAAAACTATCCACCAATGAATCATTGAATCATTCAGCACCGAAGATGTCCCATTCGGCCCATCATCATTCCTGTGCCAGTTCTTTGAGAGGCCTGCAAATGAGTCCCAGCCCCCTTTTCTTTCCCCATAGCAATTCACATTTGGAACATTTCAAAATATATATCAAATCGCATTTTGAACGTTCCCATGGTTTTTCCCATGGGCCCTGTCAACAACAGTGGCGGGGGGTGGGGGGAATCCTCGGTTGAGGAAAAAGGAGGTCATATCAGAAGCACCATCATGCAATATCATCATCAGAGCAGATGAGTCGAAGACGGAGAAACTAGGAGAATGGAATGGAGTCCTCACAGGAGGTAGGGTGTGAAGAAGTGTAGTCGAGGTAGCTGTGGGAGTCGGTGGGCTTATAATGGATATTAGTAGACAACCTATCGCCAGAGATGGAGACAGAGAAGTCGAGGAAGGGAAGGGAAGTGTCAGAGATGGACCATGTAAGGGTGAGAGAAGGGTGGAAATTAGACAGGGCCCTCAACCGGGTCTGGCCCATTTCCCGCACCTCTGCCCTCAACCTTCCCTTATCTCCCAGACCGTGCCAGGGTTCCCCTTGTCCTCACTTTCCACCCCCTCAGCCTCCATATCCAAAGGATCATCCACCGCCATTTCCGCCACCTCCAGTGTGATGTCACGAACAAACGCATCTTCCCTTCCCTTCCCTGGCAGCATTCCGAAGGGATCGTTCCCTCCGCGACACCCTGGTCCACTCCTCCATTACCCCCACCACCTCGTCCCCGTCCCATGGCACCTTTCCCTGCAATCGCAGGAGGTGTAATGCCTGCCCATTTACCTCCTCTCTCCTCACTATCCCAGGCCCCAAATACTCCTTTCAGGTGAAGCAGCGAGCTACTTGTACTTCTGCCAATGTAGTATACTGTATTGGCTGCTCACAATGTGCTCTGCTCTGCATTGGGGAGACCAAGCGCAGACTGGGTGACCGCTTTGCGGAACACCTCCGCTCAGTCCGCAAGCAAGACCCTGAGCTTCCGGTTGATTACAATTTCAACACTCCCCCCTGCTCTCAGCCTCACATCTCTGTCCTGGGATTGCTGCAGTGTTCCAGTGAACATCAACGCAAGCTCGAGGAACAGCATCTCATCTACCGACTAGGCACACTACAGCCTGCCGGACTGAACATTGAGTTCAATAACTGCAGAGCATGACAGCACCCCCCCCCACCCCACTTTTTGCATTTATTTTTATTTCTTTTTTCTTTTTTTCTTTTTTACATTTTTTACAATCTTTCCTTTTTCTTTGCATTTATTTAATTTCATCTTAGTTTGCTTAGTTTACTTACCCACTGCTTTTTTCATGTTAGCACTTGCTGCTGTTCAATCATCAGTCCGTTAACACCTTATCTGTACTAATGCTTTGTCTTTCAACACACGATTAACATTTTGTTTGCCTTTGCTCCATGACCTTTTGGTCAGATATGTGGCCTTGTCCAATCTACACCTTCTCCTTTGTTATCTCTTGCCCCACCCCCTTCTCACTTGCTTATAACCTGTGACATTTCTAATTTTTGTCCGTTCCGAAGAAGTGTGACTTACCCGAAACATTACCTCTGCTTCTCTTTCCACAGATGCTGCCAGACCTGCTGTGTGGTTCCAGCATTGCTTGTTTCATTCCTAATACTTGTACTGTGCGATCCTACTCAGAAAATCCAAAATGCTGTCATCAGCAATTTTTTGTGATTTACTTAGTTTTTCAAAATTTCATGGAATTATTAATTTCATTCATTAATTATTTCATTCAATCCACACCCTTCAGCGACTTTGCTCTCAACTATATATATAAAATGATTCCGTTATGATAGCTTCACATTACATTAAAATGCTGCCAAAGTAAGCGGTCAGCACAAATGAAAATCATCTGTACAAACTGTGCAATTTGGTTCAGTTTGAAACGGGGAGAATCCCCTGACTAATCCACACATTTCTAAAATTAGAGATCGGGATCCTTCCACTCTAATTCCCAATCATCTCTCACAACTGTGTGACTTATTGTGGGACAGAAAACGGACTGATCTTGATAAAGTCGTGCATTTCTACATTTGGAGATCTGGTTCCATTGGACAAAGTTCAAATAATTTGACACTAGCATTACGACATGTTCCCTAATTTTAGATCGGATTAAGGATTATAACAATGGTTAGAGCCACTTGTTTACAATTGTTCAGTGGATCCCTCTCCCCACAATGGAATAGTTCTTCAATTGGACCCACCTTCAATTGAAGTGATGTCAGTAAACTGCATCAGTTTGTAACTGCATTTCATCAAGCAGGTTATTATTGTTTCCAATTGTCACTTTTGCACAAGCAGTTCATATGCAAAGACGCTGATCCAACAATGTCAACAATTTAGATTCAGATTTGGAAGAAGCTGGACACTAGCCCCTTTGCAGAAAGCTGAGCAGATGCAGAGAGTAGGAAAAGCGAGAAAAACAACGTTTTAATTTTATACCGATGCATGGCCATGTCATAATATACAAGCTATTTCCCAAATATCCCTGAGAAGCTACGGTATCATAGACTGTATTTCTAAAAGGAGAACAGCAATAATTAAAGAAAATATCTAATAAAACTGCAATCTGTACATCAGTTGGAGAACATAGAAATGGGATATAGAAAACAGAAACGTTAGATATAATGAAAAAAGCTCCAATTTAGTGACTGTAGATAAACACAGTTTTGGCAAAATATTCCACAATTGTCTCAGAATTTTAAAAGGCCAATATCAGTGCGATATCTATCCAAAATCAGGTTGTGTTCTTGGAGATGGCGATGATTAATTTAGTTCAAGTTGTCTGGGAGATACATCTCTTCATGTTGATTTAATCCGAACTATGTAAAACAACAATGGGAAAACTTACAAGCAGTTTTCAGCAGAGTGCAGGAAAATTGCGGGTTACTCTGAAAGGAAGGAACTAAATAAACACTATTGGCCTCCATGGGTGAATCAAGGCATGAGGAAAAAAATGAGGGTGAAGGAAAGAGGTAAAAATTCAGTGCATAGAAAGCAGAAGATTGCATGATAAACGAGGAAGAAAGGGATTAGCAGAGAAGTCAGAAAACAAATACGAAACCAAAGAGAAACAGTGAAGTTAAATTATCAAGGAATATAAAACAGAATAATAACATATTTTAGAGGCATATTAATAAAAAGACGGACTGGGTTGGGAATGGGACCACTAAGGAATAGATAGGATAATACCACCAAGTGGGGGTGGGGGCGGAGGGTGGAGAGAGGGAGAGATTGTTATATACATATTTTGCTTTAGTGTATATCAGGATGATAGAACAGCCAAACATGGCATTGAAGGATGAGATGAGCAATGTGATCAGTACATTTCAAATAAAATGGTGATGTGCTGAATTAGCCAACCAAACTGAAAGATGATGAAGATCCTCAGCCGGATTGATTACATCCACATACTTTATAACAATCTGGGGAGATTTAGAGACATTGTAACAAATATTTAATAATTCAAAGAAAAGGTTCATTGCCTGAAGACTGGCGGATAGCTGACGTAATTCCATATTTAAGAAGGATGACGGAACATGTGCAGAGAATTATAGCCCACTTAGCTTTACATTGGTGGTAGGAAACATAATGGAATCCCGACTAAAGGAGAGAATAGAAGAATATCTGGAAATTGAAAATATATAATGAATAGGCAGCATGGATTTCGAAGTGGCAAATCTTGCTTGTCAACTGTGTTGAATTGTTTGAAGAGGTAGCAAATAGAATAGAAAATGGTAATGCAGTATACATAATATATCTGGTGTTTCAAAATGTGTTTGATAAGATATCCCATAATAGAGCAATGAATAAAGTTAGAGAATGCGGAATCAGGGGACAACTGGCAGAATAGGTTGCTAGCTGGCCTCAAGACAGAAAGCAGACAGTGGAAGCAAAGGGTAATTACTCAGAGTGGCAGAAGTTGGGATGTGGTGTTCCACAAGGATTAGTGATGGGATCACTGATATCTAAAATCTACATTAACGATTTGGACTTTGGAATTTAAAAAAAATCTAAATCTGTGGATGGCACTGAATTGAGGTTGGATAGTCAGTACTGAGGAAGCCTGCAACAAATTAGAGGCGGACATGAATAAACATACAGAATGGCAAATACTAGGCAACTGAAGGTCACTTAATTCTTGGGAGGTGTAAGTCTTCGTGGGGAAAGGATAAAAAAGGATCTCGGAGTGCAAATCCACCAGTCACTAATAGTTCCACAACAGATTAGCAATACGATATAAAAGGAAAAAAAGCAGACAATGAAAGCGAGCTCTCGGCTTTACTTCTTGAGGGAGAGAATTGATAAGTCGGCAAGTTACTCGAAATCTTATCAAACATATTTACCAAAAGAGCAATGTGAATGTGGGACTCGCTATCCCAGGGAGAGGCTGAAGGAAATAGTATCGATACATTTCATGAGAAGCTGGACAGGCATATGAGAGAGAAGGCAGTAGAGGATTATGGTGACAGATTTAGATGAGGAAAGGTGGGAGGTTTCTTGACTGGAGCACAGATGCCAGCCTGAACTGGTTGTCTGAATGGCCCGTTTCTGTGCTCTATGTATTCATACACAAAGCTTAGAATTTGCTCTTGCTCTTGCTCATATAATGGACAATTACGTAACTCTTTCCAAAGGAAATGTGTCCACTTAGACCCCATCCATTTCTCATCTACATTTGTCCTTCAGTGAGATCATTTAAAAACACAGCATTAGTTCCCAAATGTGTGCTGAAAATACCCAGCTTTAGTTTACCCATAATACATATCTTGGCATCTTCAATGTCTTTTAATTGTCGGTCTGATTTTCTGTTATCTAGTACTTGATGAACAGAAATCTCCTCAACTGAATACAGGGAAGACAGCAGCCATTGTTCTTTAGTCCACACTGCAAATGATCTTGTCTAGTCACAGCTCCTTCCCTCTCACCGGTAACTGTCGGAGGATGATGAATACTGTTTACACCATTGGTGTCATATTTACACCCGAGATGTGCATCTGACCACATATCTACAGCGTCACTGAGACTGCCTACTTCCATCACTGGAACATCACCTGATTCTGTTCCTATCTCTGCCCAGCGGATGTTATACTTTCATCTATGCCTTTATTTACTCCATACCATTTTCAACATATTGCTAGCGGGCTTTTCATTTTCATTACGTCGGAGTGATCATTGTCGATGTAGTGTGCTTGTTTTTTTCAAGTGAGGGTAACTAATATAAAGGATCAACGATATATCTGTGTACCGACTTAACCCCTGCATAAATCAGGGCTCTTTGGAATGTATCAGCTCTGTGTGTCTGTCAGAGCTATGTGTTGAAGAGCAACTGAAGTCATTCCCTCTCACCCATGTGGGATGTCCAGTAGCCATTCAAATAGAAAGGATTTACTATTCTGCTATTGCAGTTTTTGGAGTTCCTAATGAACTGTTATCTCATCTGTTAGTAGGGTATAACGCTGCCAACTGTGTTGCGGCATTGACATCCTACTTTTTCTACCATGTTTTCACACAGCGACTTGAATAATTGAAAATGTTATGCCTGTTCCCTTTTAGTTTTCTGACACCTGCATTATGTGTACTCATCTCTGTGCATTCTACACTGGCATTGCTAACGAATGTATAGGAATCAAATGTCTGTCCAAAGATCAAGTATGAAACCAACATATTTTGCAGCAGTTTCATGTTGTGGGATTAACCTCGTCTGGATTTTATTTCATAAATGTTTTCATTGATTGCAAACGAGACAGCTCACGACTTGAGTGTAGCAAGTTACTAGATTAATGTGCTTCCACCCCAATAATTTGCTTCCGTTTGAACAGGCGTTCAATGTATTAGCTTGTTATGAATGTTGTGATAGGTCCTTTAATTTCGTGTGTGTCTGATGCAGCTTCAGAGGTCTGGCTATTGAACTGAGTTTACTGTTGGTGCTAATGCATCTTCTTGCAGGATTTACTGTGAATGAATAAACGTATTGTCACTAAAATTTATTATAAAATGAAATGTTTTTAGTTACGTTGTATCAATTTTCAGTATTGGTATCATGGGATTCTTTATTTACCTCAAGATTATGAAGTGGCAATGAATCATGGTCAGTCCTACTAATACTGACATGGACAGATGCATCTGCATCTTTTGCCTCTTATTGGTTCTCTCACCAACTGCCGCAGACCCAGTCTAAATGGTTTGCTCGGCCATTTCAGAGGGCATTTAAGAGTCAGCCACTTTGTTGTGCGTCTGAGGTCACATGTCGGCCAGATCAGGTAAGGACAGCAGATTTCCTTCCCTAATGTGCATTAATGAACCAGATGTGTTTTTAACCACAATCAGCAATAGTTTCATGGCATGAAAACAGGATATGCTAGACATACTCAGCAGGTCTGTATGCATCTGTGGAGAGAGAAGCAGAGTTCACGTTTTAGCTCAGTAACCATTGATCAGAACTAGTCTGATGGCCATCATTAAACTTGCTTTGTTTAAAATTCCAGTTCTATCAATTTAACACAAATTACACTTTTAAATCACGTGGGATTCGAACCCATGTACCCAAACCAATACCCTGGGTCTTTGGGTTAATAGGTCAATGACAATACCACAACACCATCACCCCCCAAGTTCCATGAGGTGTAGCATCCATGTCCTAACTCTGCACGGTAGAACTACAAGAACATCAGTTTAGATTATTCTGAGGTCTGCCTGGATGAGGCCTTCGCTCCTGTTTATTCCATGTTTTGAATATGAAACGAGTAATATAGGGAAATGGGTGATGACTTGGACGATGATAAGAAACATCAAAATATTCCACACAGGTTTAAAACACTGACCCTGACATAGCATCATTGTAAAAAGCGAGTGATGAACAGAAATTTCAATTAGGATGGCAGAGATGAACCTGATCCGAAAATCAGAGTTGAGAAACAGAGCAGAGAGCGCGAAGTCCAGAGATAAACTGTTATGAAAGAGACTGCAAGTGGATGTTAAATAGAGGGGGAAGACAAGCGAGATCAAAGGAAATAGAGATTCATATTCCGTGGTGACATGACTACCTAGAACTGTACTCCAGAAAGAATGTTGTCACGGAGACCGCCCTCAATGCAGCCCAGTCACTACCAGTCATGGATGAGCTGGACAAACAGCCAACCAAATCCGTACTCAGTGATGCCATTGATTCTCTAGCCAGCGGAAAAGCCCCAGGAAAAGACAGCATTACCGTGAACAACAGATGCCCCTCCACATTGTTTTCATTGATCTCACCAAAGCTTTTGACCTCGTCAGCAGACGTGTTCTCTTCAGACTACTAAAAAAGATTGGATGCCCACCAAAGCTACTAATTATCATCACCTCATACCATGACAATATGAAAGGCACAATTCAACATGGTGGCTCCTCATCAGACCCCTTTCCTATCCTGAGTGGCGTGAAACAGGGCTGTGTTCTCGCACCCACGCTTTTTGGGATTTTCTTCTCCTTGCTGCTTTCACATGCGTTCAAGTCCTCTGAAGAAGGAATTTTCCTCCACACAAGATCAGGGGCCAGGTTGTTCAACCTTGCCCGTCGAAGAGCGAAGTCCAAAGTACGGAAAGTCCTCATCAGGGAACACCTTTTGCTGACGATGCTGCTTTAACATCTCACTCTGAAGAGTGTCTGCAGAGTCTCATTGACAGGTTTGCGGCTGCCTGCAACGAATTTGGCCTAACCATCAGCCTCACGAAAACGGATATCATGGGGCAGGACGTCAGAAATGCTCCATCCATCAATATTGGCGACCACTCTCTGGAAGTGGTTCAAGAGTTCACCTACCTCGGCTCAACTATCACCAATAACCTGTCTCCCGATGCAGAAATCAACAAGCACATGGGAAAGGCTTCCACTGCTATGTCCAGACTGGCCAAGAGAGTGTGGGGAAAATGGCGCACTGACACGGAACACAAAGGTCCGAGTGTATCAGGCCTGTGTTCTCAGTACCTTGCTCGATGGCAGCGAGGCCTGGACAACGTATATCAGCCAAGAGTGACGTCTAAATTCATTCCATCTTCGCTGCCTCCGGAGAATCCTTGGTATCAGGTGGCAGGACCGGATCACCAACACAGAAGTCCTCGAGGCGGCCATCATCCCCAGCTTATACACACTACTGAGTCAGCAGCGCTTGAGATGGCTTGGCCATGTGAGCCGCATGGAAGATGGCAGGATCCCCAAAGACACATTGTACAGCGAGCTCGCCACTGGTATCAGACCTATCGGCCGTCCATGTCTCCGCTTTAAAGACGTCTTCAAACGCGACATGACATCCTGTGATATTGATCATAAGTCGTGGGAGTCAGATGCCAGCGTTCGCCAGACCTGCGGGCAGCCATAAAGACGGGGCTAAAGTGTGGCGAGTCGAAGAGACTTAGCAGTTGGCAGGAAAAAAGACAGAGGTGCAAGGGGAGAGCCAACTGCGCAACAGCCCCGACAAACAAATTTCTCTGCAGCACCTGTGAAAGAGCCTGTTACTCTGGAATTGGCCTTTATAGCCACTCCAGGCGCTGCTTCACAAACCACTGACCACCTCCAGGCGCTTATCCATTGTCTCTCGAGATAAGGAGGCCAAAGAAGAACAAAGAACAAAGAACAAAGATTATGACAGCACAGGAACAGGCCCTTCGGCCCTCCAAGCCTGCGCCGATCCAGATCCTCTCTCTAAACATGTCGCCTATTTTCTAAGGTTCTGTATCGCTTTTCTTCCTGCCCATTCATGTATCTGTCCAGATACATCTTAAAAGACGCCATCGTGCCCGCATCGACCACCTCCGCTGGCAACGCCTTCCAGGCACCCAACACCCTCTGCGTAAAGAACTTTCCACGCATATCCCCCCTAAACTTTTCCCCTTTCACTTTGAACTCGTGTCCTCTATTAATTGAAGCCCCCACTCTGGGAAAAAGCCTCTTGCTATCCACCCTGTCTATACCTCTCATAATTTTGTACACCTCAATCAGGACCCCCCTCAACCTCCGTCTTTCTAATGAAAATAATCCTAATCTACTCAACCTCTCTTCATGGCTAGCACCCTCCATACCAGGCAACATCCTGGTGAACCTCCTCTGCACCCTCTCCAAAGTATCCACATCCTTTTGGTAATGTGGCGACCAGAACTGTATGCAGTATTCCAAATGTGGCCGAACCAAAGTCCTATACAACTGTAACATGACCTGCCAGCTCTTGTACTCAATACCCCGTCCGATGAAGGAAAGCATGCCGTATGCCTTCTTGACCACTCTATTTACCTGCGTTGCCACCTTCAGGGAACAATGGACCTGGAGACCCAAATCTCTCTGGACATCAATTTTCCCCAGGACTTTTCCACTTACTGTATAGTTCACTCTTGAATTGGATC
Source organism: Heterodontus francisci (assembly GCF_036365525.1). Lineage (NCBI taxonomy): Eukaryota > Metazoa > Chordata > Chondrichthyes > Heterodontiformes > Heterodontidae > Heterodontus > Heterodontus francisci. Next base: position 256,653 of record NW_027140940.1, read on the forward strand.
TTCCAAAATGCATCACCTCGCATTTGCCCTGATTGAACTCCATCTGCCATTTCTCTGCCCAACTCTCCAATCTATCTATATTCTGCTGTATTCTCTGACAGTCCCCATCACTATCTGCTACTCCACCGATCTTAGCGTCGTCTGCAAACTTGCTAATCAGTCCACCTATACTTTCCTCCAAATCATTAATGTATATCACAAACAACAGTGGTCCCAGCACGGATCCCTGTGGAACACCACTGGTCACACGTCCCAATTTTGAGAAACTCCCTTCCACTGCTACTCTCTGTCTCCTGTTGCCCAGCCAGTTCTTTATCCATCTAGCTAGTACACCTTGGACCCCAAGCACCTTCACTTTCTCCATCAGCCTGCCATGGGGAACCTTATCAAACGCCTTACTGAAGTCCATGTATATGACATCGACAGCCCTTCCCTCATCAATCAACTTTGTCACTTCCTCAAAGAATTCTATTAAGTTGGTAAGACATGACCTTCCCTGCACAAAACCATGTTGCCTATCACTGATAAGCCCATTTTCTTCCAAATGGGAATAGATCCTATCCCTCAGTATCTTCTCGAGCAGCTTCCCTACCACTGACGTCAGGCTCAACGGTCTATAATTACCTGGATTATCCCTGCTACCCTTCTTAAACAAAGGGACAACATTAGCAATTCTCCAGTCCTCCGGGACCTCACCCGTGTTTAAGGATGCTGCAAAGATATCTGTTAAGGCCCCAGCTATTTCCTCTCTCGCTTCCCTCAGTAACCTGGGATAGATCCCATCCGGACCTGGGGACTTGTCCACCTTAATGCCCTTTAGAATACCCAACACTTCCTCCCTCCTTATGCCGACTTGACCTAGAGTAATCAAACATCTGTCCCTAACCTCAACATCCGTCATGTCCCTCTCCTCGGTGAATACCGATGCAAAGTACTCGTTTAGAATCTCACCCATTTTCTCTGAGTCCAAGCATAACATTCCTCCTTTGTCCGTTAGTGGGCGAATCCTTTCTCTAGTTACCCTCTTTCTCCTTATATATGAATAAAAGGCTTTGGGATTTTCTTTAACCCTGTTTGCTAAAGATATTTAATGACTCCTTTTAGCCCTCTTAATTCCTCGTTTCAGATTGGTCCTACATTCCCGATATTCTTTCAAAGCTTCGTCTTTCATCAGCCGCCTAGACCTTATGTATGCTTCCTTTTTCCTCTTAGCTAGTCTCACAATTTCACCTGTCATCCATGGTTCCCTAATCTTGCCATTTCTATCCTTCATTATCACAGGAACATGTCTCTCCTGCACGCTAATCAACCTCTCTTTAAAAGCCTCCCACATATCAAACGTGGATTTACCTTCAAACAGCTGCTCCCAATCTACATTCCCCAGCTCCTGCCGAATTTTGGTATAGTTGGCCTTCCCCCAATTTAGCACTCTTCCTTTAGGACCACTCTCGTCTTTGTCCATGAGTATTTTAAAGCTTACGGAATTGTGATCACTATTCCAAAGTAGTCCCCTACTGAAACTTCAACCACCTGGCCGGGCTCATTCCCCAACACCAGGTCCAGTATGGCCCCATCCCGAGTTGGACTATTTACATACTGCTCTAGAAAATCCTCCTGGATGCTCCTTACAAATTCTGCTCCATCAAGACCTCTAACACTAAGTGAATCCCAGTCAATGTTGGGAAAATTAAAATCTCCTATCACCACCACCCTGTTGCTCCTACATCTTTCCATAATCTGTTTACATATTTGTACCTCTATCTCACGCTCGCTGTTGGGAGGCCTGTAGTACAGCCCCAACATTGTTACCGCACCCTTCCTATTTCTGAGTTCTGTCCATATTGCCTCACTGCTCGAGTCCTCCATAGTGCCCTCCTTCAGCACAGCTGTGATATCCTCTTTGACCAGTAATGCAACTCCTCCACCCCTTTTACCTCCCTCTCTATCCCGCCTGAAGCATCGATATCCTGGGATATTTAGTTGCCAATCATGCCCTTCCCTCAACCAAGTCTCAGTAATAGCAATAACATCATACTCCCAGGTACTAATCCAAGCCCTAAGTTCATCTGCCTTACCTACTACACTTCTTGCATTAAAACAAATGCACCTCAGACCACCAGTCCCTTTATATTCATCATCTGCTCTCTGCCTGCTCTTCCCCTTAGTCACACTGACTTCATTATCTAGTTCCTTACAGGCTTTTGTTACTACCTCCTTCCTGTCAACTGACCAAAATTGGTTCCCATCCCCCTGCCACATTAGTTTGAACCCTCCCCAACAGCGTTAGCAAAAGCACCCCCAAGGACATTGGTTCCAGTCCGGCCCAGGTGCAGACCGTCCAATTTGTAATAGTCCCACCTCCCCCAGAACCGGTCCCAATGTCCCAAAAATCTGAACCCCTCCTTCCTGCACCATCTTTCAAGCCACGCATTCATCCTGACTATTCTTTCATTTTTACTCTGACTATCACGTGGCACTGGTAGCAATCCTGAGATTACTACCTCTGAGGTCCTGCTTTTTAACTTGGCTCCTAACTCCCTAAACTCTGCTTGTAGGACCTCATCCCGTTTTTTACCTATATCATTGGTGCCTATGTGCACAATGACAACTGGCTGTTCACCCTCCCCCTTTAGAATGTTCTGCAGCCGATCTGAGACATCCCTGACCCGTGCACCTGGGAGGCAACATACCATTCGGGAGCCTCGTTTTCGACCACAGAACCGCCTATCTACTCCCCTTACAATCGAATCCCCTACGACTATAGCCCTTCCACTCTTTTTCCCGCCCTTCTGAACAGCAGAGCCAGCCACGGTGCCATGGACCTGGCTACTGCTGCCTTCCCCTGGTGAGCCATCTCACTCAACAGTGTCCAAAAGGGTAGACTTGTTTTGGAGGGAGATGACCGCAGGGGACTCCTGCGCTGCCTTCCTGCTCTTTCTCTGCCTTTTGGTCATCCATTCCCTTTCTCCCTCAGCAATCCTAATCTGCGGTGTGACCAATTCACTAAACGTGCTATCCACGACCTCCTCAGCATCGCGCATGCTCCAAAGTGAGTCCATCCGCAGCTCGAGAGCCGTCATGCTGTCTAACAAGAGCTGCAGTTGGACACACTTCCTGCACGTGAAGGAGTCAGGGACATCAGCCATGTCCCTGAGCTCCCACATTGAGCAAGAGAAGCATGACACGGGTCTGAGATCTCCTGCCATTTGAAATCTTAAGCTTAACTTAGTTAAATGAAAAAGGAACGAAAGGTTTTTACCAATCACGATAAAACCAGTGAAATAGAAAAAGCCTTACCTTATAAACACCCCACCGAGTCCTTTTGTTTTGGTTAGAGGAGGAGGGCGGGTGGGAGACACTACAAGTGTGGTGTCTCGGGTTCAGAAACCGCCCAAATATATAGTGTTTTACTTACCCAGCAGCCCCCTGGCCTCCGCCGAAAACAAAAGGAAATTAAGTTTACTTTCAAACTGACCTTCCCAGCTGCTCACTCGCTCACACTCTGCTCCCGAAAAAGCTGCTGCAATGAAAGGAAAGTTATTTTAAACCGCCCAAATATATAGTGTTTTACTTACCCAGCAGCCCCCTGGCCTCCGCCGAAAACAAAAGGAAATTAAGTTTACTTTCAAACTGACCTTCCCAGCTGCTCACTCGCTCTCACTCTGCTCCCGAAAAAGCTGCTTCCCAGCTGCTCACTTGCTCACACTCTGCTCCCGAAAAAGCTGCTGCAATGAAAGGCAAAGAAAGAAGGTGAATAATTCGCAAAAAAATGATATAGCAGAAATTCCACGGCAATTAAACGTGCGAAATGTTGCTATCAGATTTTGTACTTGATCCCCGATCCTCAACCCGTCTTGGTGAATGCTCCTTTTCTTTATTTTATGCCACATACATAAATATAAGGCAAATAAAATGATAGAATTGGATCAGTTAAGTAGGGCTGGCATTGAATTAATAGGATACTGTATGTTATGAAGCTGTGACTGTTAAATATAATACTGAATGAAGCTGATTTTATTGATCTGTATTAATACCGTTTTGACTGAATGTGTTGCGTACATTTATTGAACAGATTATTTTCCCAAGGAGCTTTTCAGAGATCTCAGTAACAAGAGAAATTAGCCATGGAATGTAATCATTCCCTTTATGTTACGTGGATTTAAAGCTGATTTCCTTTAACAAACGATAGTTGTCCGGCCCTCCGGTCAAAGGCAGCGGAAAAGCGTGCATTAAAAGAGTGTCTTTAAGATACAAAGGCGCTTATGAAGAACAATATCAACAAAAACATGTATGGCACAGAACTACAGATGCAGCATCAAGACGGGTGACAAAAAGATTTGCTGAAGAATTAGGTTATATGGATCATCTTAAAAAGAATTGAAAGAGAGAGAAAGGCAGAAAGGCAGAGAGATGTAAGGAGAGAACTCCAGAGTTTAGGCTTAAGACAGACGAAAGGAATGCCACAATTGATGGAGAAATACAGATCAGGGTTGAACTAGCCGTGCCTTTGTGAAGATGTTCCAGGACAATGCAGGCATCTACCTGGCAACGTGGAAGATTCTTCAGCTGTGTGCTATACACAAAAAGCAAGGCAGATCAGATCCGGCCAATTACAGGTGTATCAGAGGTGTCAGCGTCAGTGATATCAACTGGCACTGGCTCAACAACAACCTACTCACCGATGCTCAGATTGGGTTCCCACAGGTGAGGTCCCAGAGGACTGGAGAATAGCCAATGTTGTTCCTTTGTTTAAGAAGGGTGGTAAGGATAATCCAGGAAACTATAAGCCGGTGAGCCTTACATCAGTGGTAGGGAAACTATGAGAGAGAATTCTTCGGGACAGGATTTGCTCCCATTAGAAACAAACGAACATATTAGCGAGAGACAGCATGGTTTTGTGAAGGGGAGGTCGTGTCTTACTAATTTGATTGAGTTTTCTGAGGAAGTGACGAAGATGATTGATGAGGGAAGGGCGGTGGATGTTGTCTGTATGGACTTTAGTAAAGACTTTGACAAGGTCCCGCATGGCAGACTAGTGCAAAAGGTGAAGTCACGCGGGATCAGAGGTGAGCTGGCAAGATGGATACTGAATTGGCTCAGTCACAGAAGACAGAGGGTAACAGTGGACGGGTGTTTTTCTGAATGGAGGGATGTGACTAGTGGTGTTCTGCAGGGATCAGTGCCTTGAGCTTTGCTGTTTGCAGTAGATATAAATGATTTGGAGGAAAATGTAGCTGGTCTGATTAGTAAGTTTGCGGACAACACAAAGGTTGGTGGAGTTGCGGATAATGATGAGGATTGTCAGAGGATACAGCAGGATATAGATCGGTTGGAGACTTGGGCAGAGAAATGGCAGATGAAGTTTAATCCGGACAAATGTGAGGTAATGCATTTTGGAAGGTCTAATGCAGGTGGGAGGTATACAGTAAATGGCAGAACCCTTCGGAGTATTGATAGGCAGAGAGATCTGGGCGTACAGTTCCACAGATCACTGAAAGTGGCAACGCAGGTAGATAAGGTAGTCAAGAAGGCATACGGCATGCTTGTCTTCATCGGTCGGGGCATAGAGTATAAAAATTGGCAAGTCATGTTGCAGCTGTACAGAACCTTAGTTAGGCCACACTTAGAATATTGCGTGCAATTCTGGTCGCCACATTACAAGAAGGACGTGGAGGCTTTGGAGAGGGCATAGAGGAGGTTTACCAGGATGTTGCCTGGTCTGGAGGGCATTTGCTGTGAGGAGAGGTTGGATAAACTCGGATTGTTTTCACTGGAACGACGGAGGTGGAGGGGCGACATGATAGAGGTTTACAAAGTTATGAGCGGCACGGACAGAGTGGATAGTCAGAAGCTTTTTCCCAGGGTAAAAGAGTCAGTTACTAAGGGACATAGGTTTAAGGTGTTAGGCAACGTTTAGAGGGGATGTGCGAGGCAAGTGTTTTTACACAGAGGGTGGTGAGTGCCTGGAACTTGCTGCCAGGGGAGGTGGTGGAAGCAGATACGATAGCGATGTTTAAGAGACATTTTGACAAATATATGAATAGGAAGGGAATAGAGGGATATGGGCCCCGGAAGTGCAGAAGGTGTTCGTTTAGGGAGGCATCAAGATCGGCGCAGGCTTAGAGGGCCGAATGGCCTGTTCCTGTGCTGTACTGTACTTTGTTGTTTTGTTGTTGGAACTGAAGCTTCACATCTCATTGTAACCTTCCTCTAAACATGGACAAGAAAGCTGAATTGCGGAGATGAGATCAGAGCGACTGCCATTTAAATAGACTCGTCTACAAGGACTCCAGACCAAGACATCGTGTTTGACATTTAACTGTCCTGTGAGTTGCCTAGCAAGCCATTGAGTTTTGCAAAACGACTGCACAATTGTTGGAAAGATTCTTCTTCTTCTTTGGCTTCCTTGTCTCGGGAGACAATGGGTACGCACCTTTAGGTGATTAGTGGTTTGTGGAGCAGCGCCTGGCGTGGCTATCAAGGCCAATTCGAGAGTGACCGACTCTTCCACAGGTACTACAGATCAAATTGGTTGTTGGGGCTGTTACACAGTTGGCTCTCCCCTTGTGCTTCTGTCTTTTTTCCTGCCAAATGCTAAGTCTCTTCGACTCGCCACTCTTTAGCCTTGCATTTATGGCTGCCCGCCAGCTCGGCGATCACTGGCAACTGACTCCCACGACTTGTGATCAATGTCGCAGGACTTCATGTCGCGTTTGCAGACGTCTTTAAAGCTGAGACATGGACGTCCGGTGGGTCTGATACCAGTGATGAGCTGGACAAAAACACCTGACATCGACCGAGTCATTGGAAACGGCAATGGCAACACCAACCCTGTCGAGACTGAAAAGTTCTCCTCACTAACTTTGGCTTATGCCAACATTGGGAGAGCTGTCCCACAGATTAGTCAATCAGCAGCCTGACATAATCATACTCACGGAAATATACCATCAAAGAAATGAACCAATCAACGCTACCTCTATTCCTTGGTATGTCTTGTACCACCGGCAGGGCAGACTTTCTGGAGTTGGGGGCACAAGTGCCTACAGTGTCGAGTGATTTGTCATGGGATTCATAGACATTGACTCTGGATCCCATGAAGTCTCACGTCATCCAGTCAAATATGGGCAAGATAACTTCCTGCTGATTACCATCGACTGCCTTACCTCAGACAATGAATCAGTATTCCTCTATGTTGAACACGACCTGGATGAAATAATGAGGGTGGCAAGGGCACAGAATGCACTTTGTGTGGGGGACTTCAATGTTCATCACCAAGTGCGGCTCAGTCGCAACTGACAGTGCTGGCCGAGAACTGAAGGACGTATCTGCCAGACTTGGCCTTTGGCAGGAGTTGAGCGAAACAACAAGAGGCAAAAAGCCTACCAGACCTTGCTCTCACCAATCTACCGGTTACAGATGCATCTCTGTGACAGTATTGGTAGGAGCGACCACCTCACAGGTCTTGTGGGGACAAATCCCGTCTTCATACGGAGGATTCCTTCCATCGTGCTGTCTTCACTTCCAATGTGCTCAATGGAAGCTCAAAATTGGGACTCCATGAAGCTTTGTGGACTATCAGCAGCAGAATTGAATTTATCCAGAATCTGTAACATCATGATCCGGTATATCGCTCACTGTACCATTGCGATCAACCCTCATACAATGAAGAGTGCAGGCGGGCATTCCAGGAGCAACACCAGGCATACCTCAAAATGAGGATGCAAACTGGTGAAGCTAATACACAGGACTACTTGCGTGCCAAACAGCGTCAACAGCATGCAATAGACAGAGCTAGGTGATCCCATAGACAACGGATCAGATCTAAGCTCTGTAGTCCAGCCACATTCATTCGGGAATGATGGTGAACAAGTAAGCAACTAATGGGAAGAAGTGCTCCTCGAAAATCCCACTCCTCATCTCAATGATGGACGAAACCAGCAGGTCGGCTAAAAACACAAGGCTGAAGATTTCAATCAACTTTATCCAGGCATCTTGCCTCCTCCTGAGGTACCCAGCATCAGAGATGCCAGACTTCAGCCAATTCGATTCACTCCACGTCAAATAAAAATGATAAAGACACTGTATTTGACAAAAGCTATTGCTCTAACAAAGTCCCGACTGTAATATTGAAGCCTGATGCTGGAGAACTAGCTGCACTCATTGCACGAGAGCTACAATGTTGGCATCTACCCAACAATGTGGAAAATCTTCCTGATATTTCCAGTCCAAAAAATCAGTGCAAATCGAATCTGGCCAATTATCACCATCAGTCCAAAGAACAAAGAACAAAGAAAATTACAGCACAGGAACAGGCCCTTCGGCCCTCCAAGCCTGCGCTGATTCAGATCCTCTACCTAAATATGTCGCCTATTTTCTAAGGGTCTGTATCTCATTGCTTCCTGCCCATTCATGTATCTGTCTTGATACATCTTAAAAGACGCTACCTTGTTCGCATCTAACACCTCCGCTGGCAATGCGTTCCAGGCACCCACCATCCTCTGCGTAAAGAACTTTCCACGCATCTCCCCCCTAAACTTTAACCCTCTCACTGTCAACTCGTGACCCCTAGTATTTGAATCCCTCACTCTGGGAAAAAGATTCTTGCTATCCAACCTGTACATACGTCTCATGATTCTGTGCACCTCAATCAGGTCCCCCTCAACCTCCGCTTTCTAATGAAAATAATGCTAATCTACTCAACCTCTCTTCATAGCTAGCGCCGTCCATACCAGGCAACATCCTGGTGAACCTCCTCTGCACCCTCTCCAAAGCATCCACTTCCTTTTGGTAATGTGGCGACCAGAACTGCACGCAGTATTCCAAATGTGGCCGAACCAAAGTCCTATACAACTGTAACATGACCTGCCAACTCTTGTACTCAATACCCCGTCCGATGAAGGAAAGCATGCCGTATGCCTTCTTGACCACTCTATTTACCTGCGTTGCCACCTTCAGGGAACAATGGACCTGAACACCCAAGTCTCTCTGTACATCAATTTTCCCCAGGACTTTTCCATTTACTGTATTATTCACTCTTGAATTGGATCTTCCAAAATGCATCACCTCGCATTTGCCCTGATTGAACTCCATCTGCCATTTCTCTGCCCAACTCTCCAATCTATCTATATTCTGCTGTATTCTCTGACAGTCCCCTTCACTATCTGCTACTCCACCAATCTTAATGTCGTCTGCAAACTTGCTAATCAGACCACCTATATTTTCCTCCAAATCATGTATGTATATCACAAACAACAGTGGTCCCAGCACGGATCCCTGTGGAACAGCACTGGTCACACGTCCCAATTTTGAGAAACTCCCTTCCACTGCTACTATCTGTCCCCTGTTGCCCAGCCAGTTCTTTATCCATCTCGCTAGTGCACCCTGGATCCCATGCGCCTTCACTTTCTCCATCAGCCTACCATGGGGAAGCTTATCAAACGCCTTACTGAAGTCCATGTATATGACATCTACAGCCCTTCCCACGTCAATCAACTTTGTCACTTCCTCAAAGAATTCTATTAAGTTGCTAAGACATGACCTTCCCTGCACAAAACCATGTTGCCTATCACTTATAAGCCCATTTTCGTCCAAATGCGAATAGATCCTATCCCTCAGTACCTTCTCCTGCAGCTTCCCTCCCACGGACGTCAGGCTCACCGGTCTATAATTACTTGGATTATCCCTGCTACCCTTCTTAAACAAGGGGACAACATTAGCAATTCTCCAGTCCACCGGGACCTCACCCGTGTTTCAGGATGCTGCAAAGATATCTGTTAAGGCCCCAGCTATTTCCTCTCTCACTTTCCTCAGTAACCTGGGATAGATCACATCCGGACCTGGGGACTTGTCCACCTTAATACCTTTTAGAATACCCAACACTTCCTCCCTCCTTCTGCCGATTTGACCTAGAGGAATCAAACATCTGTCCCTAACCTCAACATCCGTCATGTCCCTCTCCTCGGTGAATACCGATGCAAAGTATTCGGTTTAGAATCTCACCCATTTTCTCTGACTCCAAACATAACTTTCCTCCGTTGTCCTTGAGTGGGCCAATCCTATCTCTGGTTACCCTCTTGCTCCTTATATATGAATAAAAGGCTTTGGGATTTTCCTTAACCCTGTTTGCTAAAGGTATTTCTTGACTCCTTTTAGCCCCGATATTCTGACAAAGCTTCGTCTTTCTTCAGACGCCGATACCTTATGTATGCTTCCTTTTTCCTCTTAGCTAGTCTCACAATTTCACCTGTCATCCATGGTTCCCTAATCTTGCCATTTCTATCCCTCATTTTCACAGGAACATGACTCTCCTGCATGCTAATCAACCTCTCTTTAAAAGCCTCCCACATATCAAACGTGGCTTTACCTTCAAACAGCTGCTCCCAATCTACATTCCCCAGCTCCTGCCGAATTTTGGTGGAGTTGGCCTTCCCCCAATTTAGCACTCTTCCTTTAGGACCACTCTTGGCTTTGTAAATGAGTATTCTAAAACTTACGGAATTGTGATCACTATTCCCAAAGTAGTCCCCTACTGAAACTTCAACCACCTGGCCGGTCTCATTCCCCAACACCAGGTCCAGTATGGCCCCTTCACGAGTTCGTCTATTTACATACCGCTCTAGAAAATCCTCCTGGATGCTCCTTACAAATTCTGCTCCATCCAGACCTCTAACACGAAGTGAATCCCAGTCAATGTTAGGAAAATTAAAATCTCCTATGACCACCAGCCTGTTGCTCCGACATCTTTCCATAATCTGTTTACATATTTGTACCTCTATCTCACGCTCGCTGTTGGGAGGCCTGCAGTACAGCCCCAACATTGTTACCGCACCCTTCCTATTTCTGAGTTCTGTCCATATTGCGTCACTGTTCGAGTCCTCCATAGTGCCCTCCTTCAGCACAGCTGTGATATCCTCTTTGACCAGTAATGCAACTCCTCCACCCCTTTTACCTCCCTCTCTATCCCGCCTGAAGCATCGATATCCTGGGATATTTAGTTGCCAATCATGCCCTTCCCTTATCCAAGTCTCAGTAATAGCAATAACATCATTCTCCCAGGTACTAATCCAAGCCCTAAGTTCATCTGCCTTACCTACTACACTTCTTGCATGAAAACAAATGCACCTCAGACCACCAGTCCCTTTATATTCATCATCTTCTCCCGGCCTACTCTTTCCCTTAGTCACGCTGACTTCATTATCTAGTTCCTTCAGGCTTTAGTTACTACCTCCTTACTGTCCGCTGACCCCCTCATTTGGTTCCCAACCCCCTGCCACATTAGTTTAAACCCTCCCCAACAGCGTTAGCAAAAGCACCTCCAAGGACATTGGTTCCAGTCCAGCCCAGGGGTAGACCGTCCAATTTGTAATAGTCCCTCCTCCCCAGAACCGGTCCCAATTTCCCAAAAATCTGAACCCCTCCCTCCTGCACCATCTCTCAAGCCACGCATTCATCCTAACTATTCTTTCATTTCTACTCTGACTATCACGTGGCACTGGTAGCAATCCTGAGATTACTACCTCTGAGGTCCTACTTTTTAACTTGGCTCCTAACTCCCGAAATTCTGCTTGCAGGACCTCTTCCCGTTTTTTACCGATATCATTGGTGCCTATGTGCACAGCAACAACTGGCTGTTCACCCTCCCCCTTCAGAATGTTCTGCAGCTGATCTGAGACATCCCTGACCCGTTATCCTGGGAGGCAACATACCATTCGGGAGTCTCGTTTTCGACCACAGACCGCCTATCTACTCCCTTTACAATCGAATCCCCTATCACGATAGCCCTTCCACTCTTTATTCCGCCCTTCTGAACAGCAGAACCAGCCACGGTGCCATGAACCTGGCTACTGCTGCCTTACCCTGGTGAGCCATCTCCCTCAACAGTATCCAAAACGGTATACCTGTTGTGGAGGGAGATGACCGCAGGGGACACCTGCGCTGCCTTCCTGCTCTTTCTCAGCCTTTTGGTCACCCGTTCCCTTTCTCCCTCAGCAATCCTAATCTGCGGTGTGACCAATTCGCTAAACGTGCTATCCACGACATCCTCAGCATCGCGGATGCTCCAAAGTGAGTCCATCCGCAGCTCTAGAGCCGTCATGCGGTCTAACAAGAGCTGCAGCTGGCCACACTTCCTGCACGTGAAGGAAGCAGGGACATCAACCGTGTCCCTGAGCTCCCACATTGAGCAAGAGGAGCATAACACGGGTCTGTGATCTCCTGCCGTTTTTAATCTTAAGATGAATTTAGTCTGAAACTTAGAAAAAATGAAAAAGGAACGAAAAGTTTCTACCAATCACACAATAAATAAAAGTAGAAAAAGCCTTACCTTATCTGCACACCACCGAGTCCTATTTTTTAGGTTAGAGAAGGAGAGCGGGTGGGAGACACTACCCGTGTAGTTTCTCGGGTTCAGAAAAGGCCCAAATATATAGGGTTTTATTTACTCAGCAGCCCCTTTGTGCGCCGAAAACGAAAGGGAATTAAGTTTAAGCTGAAACTGACCTTCCCAAATGCTCACTCGCTCACACTCTCTGCTCCCGAATAAGCTGCTGCAATGAAAGGAAAGTTATTTTAAACGGCCCAAATATATAGGGTTTTATTTACTCAGCAGCCCCTTGGTCCGCCGAAAACAAAAGGGAATTAAGTTTAAGCTGAAACTGACCTTCCCAGCTGCTCACTCGCTCGCACTCTCTGCTCCCGAATAAGCTGCCGCAGTAAAGTGATGGAAAATGCTTTTGAAAATACATTCAACCGGCACTGAAACAAAATAACCTGTTCACTGCCGATCAGTTTGCATTCCACAAGCACCACTCGGCTCCTGACTTCATTGTAGACTTGATCCAAATATGGACAAAAGAGGTTAACTCGAGAGATGAGGTGAGACTGAATGCCCTTGATATCAAGGCATTTGACCAAATGCGCCATCAAGGAGGCCAGGCAAGATTGCAGTCAGTGAGAATCATGGGGAAATTCTCCACTGGTTGGAGTTATACCTAGTACAGAGGTTATTGTTGTTGAAGGTCAATTATATCAGTCCCAGGACATTACTGCAGGAGTTCTTCAAGATAGTGTCAAAGTCCCAACCATCTTCAGTTGTTTCATCAATGACCTTCGCTCAACCATAAATCAGAAGTGCTGTTGTTCACTGATGATAGTATGATATTCAGGACCAGTCACAACTGCTTTGTTCCTGAAGCAGTTCGCACTCAGATGCAACAAAACCTCGCCAACATTCAGGCTTGGGCTGCTAAGTGACAAGTAACATTCTCGCCAGACAGGTTTAAGGCGACGGATCTCTCAACAGAAGAGAATCTAGCCATTTCTTCTTGACATTCAACGGCATTACCATCGCTGAATCCGGTGAAAGAATATTAATTTCTTGAAAAAATATCCGCCAGGTCCTATTGGCTGACGATCTCTGGAAATGCTAACTGTTAATGAATGTATAGTCTAATTTTGACAGCTGTACCTTCAACTGTATCCATGCTTCAGAATGTCCCCCAAAGCTTCTGAGTTTCCCTCTCTTTCTTTCAGACATTCATATATCCCATCTCTTGTTCCAAGGTTTTTAACAGAAGTATAAATCATTTCTTCTTTGGCTATGTACCTATTTCTGACTTGCTGTACTTATGTGGCATTCGATATTTAATTTGTTAAAATTGTAATATAAATAACAGAAATATTATTATCTTTTGCCATCCTCCGCGATATTATTCTCACAATTGTTTTACATTCATTCAGACAAATACATCTCCTTTTCCTGCTATTTCTTCCGTCTGAAATCCAATCATTTACCACGATTTGTGCCACTTGTGATATATTCTTGTTTATTTTGCCTGGATAGGTTCAGCTCCGACCATCTCCTCTTGACATTCACCGGCATTACCATTGGTAAATCCCCCACCAGTGACATCCTGGGGTTTGGCATTGACCTGAGACATAGCTGCACCAGCCACATAAATGCTATGACTGCCTGTAAGAGGCTGGGAATTCTGTATCAATAACGCACCTCGCCAAATCCTTCCAACTGTTACGTCATGAGTACGATGTAACAATCTCCAATTTCCGTGATACCTTCTGCTCCGAAAACAAACCAGCAACACAAGACCATCCAAGACAAAGCATTCCATCTACCACCTTAAACATTCACTCCCTCCACTACCAGTGCACAGTAGCAGCAGTGTGTACTATCTACAAGATGCCATGCAGGAACTCACCAAGGCTCCATCGACAGCGACTTCCAAACCCATGACCTCTACCATCTAGAAGAATAAGAGCTCCAGACACAAGGGAGCACTACCACCTGTGAGTTTCCCTCGAAGACACAAACCATTGTGACATTAAACTATACCACCAGTCTTTCACAGTCATTCGGTCAAAAACATGGAACTCCCTTCCTAACAGATATATGGGTGCACCTGCACTGCATCAACTTAGAGATGCTGACTAAATGTTGGCCAGGCCTGCAACACTCACATCCGAAGATGGAATAAAAATGCAAAGTGAATCCATAACCTGAAAGATGAATAGAAAGGTCAAATAATTTTTGGGAGACACATGTCAATGGAAATAAAGTTCCAGTAATAGTTGAGCATGATGGGCATAGGGAATTCAGAAAGTGAGAAAAAAAGGGCTCGAGTAAAGTAATGATGGCGAGAAAACAAAAGAGAAAAGCCCAAAAAAGGAAACCAATAGCTGGCAAATATAAATTTACATTAAAAGTTGTGTATAAAGTAATGCATTTAAGAAATAAACAGAGCACGAGATGGGCTACCGGGAATGATAACGAGGTCCATATGAAAAGATAGATAGCGAAAAACACGGTGACTGAGACTATACAGTCATGGGAATGAAAATTGGAATACATAACGTGGATACCGATAGAGAAAGGGAAATAAGTATATTTCAATATATTAATTCTTGGTACATCAGTATCACATCAAAGGGCGGGCGCTTTTTGCAAATCCCTACTTGCCCTAGTAAGGTGGTATAACCACTTCAGACGGCAGTTAGGTTCATATACAATGTGCCATATAATTGGAGTCACATTGAGGGCGAAGGGGCAACTTCCCTTCCATAGAGGGCATTAATGAACCAGTTGGATTGTTATGACAATAAAACAACTTCCTTATTACTTTGACTGATACCACATTGTTAACTCCAGTTTTTATAAAGTGAGTACATATGCACAAAGTGTCTTGGTGTGATTAGACTTCCGATAACATCCAGATTATGAATCCATTCCTCTGGATTTCTTGCCCCGTGCTATAACGAATACAGCAGCCTGCCCTTGTCGGGAGAGGAGCAGAACAAATGTCGAAGGGAGTGATGGAAGTAGAGAAATAGTACGTACATAGAGAGAGAAAAACAAAAAAATAAACTCTGCAAAGAGGAAGATAGAAAACAGGAATTAAACAAGTACAAGTTAAATGGCAAATCAGATCTAAAATCAGAGTGAGTTCAGTTGTATTCCAATGTATAAAATATACATTAAAACAACATTATCTACACTATTATAGGATGGAATCCTAGTTATAAGTAAGTCTGAAGTTTAATACTGCTTTGCATGTTGAACATCAATTACTGCAGATTTATTAAGCAGGCAGCCTATGCAATGAAGGTTAAACATATACTTCTAGGGCTGCACTTACAGACAAACGAGTTGGTGTTTGCATCGCAGTTCCTTACTTTGTATCAAGGTGATACGGCCTTATCAAATCCGAGGTATCAGCTCCAACTCAGGTTTTAAATTAGTTTCAATAAACACTTTGCATGACAAATGGCATTTTACTGCAGTAAATTGTGCGATAGTTAATTCGCAGTCCCATAGTACATGTATTTTACGAGTTTGTATCTCTTGCAAGACGATTTCTGGTTTAACAGGTAAGGCTTCATATGACTATAGTCTAAAGAGAACCGAATAGATATATAAAATTCGTAGACTTCAGGAAAATCCGACCCAACATTTTCTGACAATTTGTCCTTAATTGAGTGCAGAATATCTAAAACCAGCATTAAACATTATTTTATCAGCAGCGTGTGTCAGCCGCGATCAATTCTGTTGTGCAGATATTTCATGGTTTTTTCCTTTATGGCCAGGTGGTTGAAGTTTCAGTACGGGACGACTTTGGGAATAGTGATCACAATTCCGTAAGTTTTAGAATACTCATGGACAAAGACGAGAGAGGTCCTAAAGGAAGAGTGCTAAATTGGGGGAAGGCCAACTATACCAAAATTCGGCAGGATCTGGGGAATGTAGATTGGGAGCAGCTGTTTGAAGGTAAAACCACATTTGATATGTGGGAGGCTTTTAAAGAGAGGTTGATTAGCGTGCAGGAGAGACATGTTCCTGTGAAAATGAGGGATAGAAATGGAAAGATTAGGGAACCATGGATGACAGGTGAAATTGTGAGACTAGCTAAGAGGAAAAAGGAAGCATACATAAGGCCGCGGCGGCCGAAGAAAGACAAAGCTTTGAAAGAATATCGGGAATGTAGGACCAATCTGAAACGAGGAATTAAGAGGGCTAAAAGGAGTCATAAAATATCTTCAGCAAACAGGGTTAAGGAAAATCCCAAAGCCTTTTATTCATATATAAGGAGCAAGAGGGTAACTAGAGAAAGGATTGGCCCACTCAAGGACAAAGGAGGAAAGTTATGCGTGGAGTCAGAGAAAATGGGTGAGATTTTAAACGAGACCTTTGCATCGGTATTCACCGAGGAGAGGGACATGACGGATGTTGAGGTTAGGGACAGGTGTTTGATTACTCTAGGTCAAGTCGGCATAAGGAAGGAGGAGGTGTTGGGTATTCTAAAAGGTATTAAGGTGGACAAGTCCCCAGGTCCGGATGGGATCTATCCCAGGTTACTGAGGGAAGTGAGAGAGGAAATAGCTGGGGCCTTAACAGATATCTTTGCAGCATCCTTAAACACGGGTGAGGTCCCGGAGGACTGGAGAATTGCTAATGTTGTCCCCTTGTTGAAGAAGGGTAGCAGGGATAATCCAGGTAGTTATAGACCGGTGAGCCTGACGTCAGTGGTAGGGAAGCTGTTGGAGAAGATACTGAGGGATAGGATCTATTCCCGTGTGGAGGAAAATAGGCTCATCAGTGATAGGCAACATGGTTTTGTGCAGGAAAGGTCATGTCTTACCAACTTAATAGAATTCTTTGAGGAAGTGACAAAGTTGATTGATGAGGGGAGGGCTGTAGCTGTCATATACATGGACTTCAGTAAGGCGTTTGATAAGGTTCCCCATGGTCGGCTGATGGAGAAACTGAAGTCGCATTGGGTCCAAGTTGTACTAGCTAGATGGATAAAGAACTGGCTGGGCAACAGGAGACAGAGAGTAGCAGTGGAAGGGAGTTTCTCAAAATTGGGACGTGTGAACAGTGGTGTTCCACAGGGATCCGTGCTGGGACCACTGTTGTTTGTGATATACATAAATGATTTGGAGGAAAGTATAAGTGGTCTGATTAGCACGTTTGCAGACGACACTAAGATTGGTGGAGTAGCAGATAGTGAAGGGGACTGTCAGAGGATATAGCAGAATATAGATAGATTGGAGAGTTGGGCAGAGAAATGGCAGATGGAGTTCAATCAGGGCAAATACGAGGTCATGCATTTTGGAAGATCCAATTCAAGAGTGAATTATACAGTAAATGGAAATGTCCTGGGGAAAATTGATGCACAGAGAGATTTGGGTGTTCAGGTCCATTGTTCCCTGAAGGTGGCAACGCAGGTAAATAGAGTGGTCAAGAAGGCATACGGCATGCATTCCTTCATTGGACGGGGTATTGAGTACAAGAGTTGGCAGCTCATGTTACAGTTGTATAGGACTTTGGTTCGGCCACATTTGGAATACTGCGTGCAGTTCTGGTCGCCACATTACCAAAAGGAAGTGGATGCTTTGGAGAGGGTGCAGAGGATATTCACCAGGATGTTGCCTGGTATGGAGGGCGCTAGCTATGAAGAGAGGTTGAGTAGATTAGGATTATTTTCATTAGAAAGACGGAGGTTGAGGGGGGACCTGATTGAGGTGTACAAAATCATGAGAGGTATAGCCAGGGTGGATAGCAAGAAGCTTTTTCCCAGAGTGGGGGATTCAATTACTAGGGGTCACGAGTTCAAACTGAGAGGGGAATAGTTTACGGGTGATCTGCGTGGAAAGTTCTTTATGCAGCGGGTGGTGGGTGCCTGGAACACGTTGCCAGCGGAGGTGGTAGACGCGGGCACGATAGCGTCTTTTAAGATGGATCTAGATAGGTACATGAATGGGCAGGAAGTAAAGAGATAGAGACCCTGAGAAAATATGCGACATGTTTAGATTGAGGATCTGGATCGGCGCAGGCTTGAAGGTCCGAGGGGCCTGTTCCTGTGCTGTAATTTTGTTTGTTCTTTGTTCTTTTGTATCACAAACATATCTTTGGCCTCCTTGTCTCGAGAGACAATGTGTATGCGCCTGGAGGTGGTCATTGGATTGCGAAGCAGCGCCTGAAGTGGCTATAAAAGCCAATTCTAGATTGACAGGCACTTCCACATGAGCTACAGATAAAATTGGTTGTCGGGGCTGTTACACAGTCGGCTCTCCCCTTGCGCTTCTGTCTTTTTTCCTGCCAACTGCTAAGTCT
Organism: Heterodontus francisci; assembly: GCF_036365525.1. Lineage (NCBI taxonomy): Eukaryota > Metazoa > Chordata > Chondrichthyes > Heterodontiformes > Heterodontidae > Heterodontus > Heterodontus francisci. The sequence goes on from NW_027140940.1 coordinate 275,278, forward strand.
CTTCGACTCGCCACATTTTAGCCCCGCCTTTATGGCTGCCCGCCAGCTCTGGCGATCACTGGCAACTGACTCCCATGACGCAGGACTCATGTCGCGTTTGCAGACGTCTTTAAAGCGGAGACATGGACGGCCGGTGGGTCTGATACCAGTGATGAGCTCGCTGTACAATGTGTCCTTGGGAATCCCGCCATCTTCCATGCAGCTCACATGGCCAAGCCATCTCAAGCACTGCTGGCTCAGTAGTGTGTATAAGCTGGGGATGTTGGCCACCTCGAAGTCTTCTGTGTTGGAGATACGGTCCTGCCACCTGATGACAAGGATTCGCCGGAGGCAGCGAAGATGGAATGAATTGAGACGTCGCTTTTATCAGACATACGGTGTCCAGGCCTTGCTGCCGTCGAGCAAGGTACTGAGGGCAAAGGCTTGATACACTCGGGCTTGTTTGTTCCGTGTCAGTGCGCCATTTTACCACACTCTTTTGGCCAGTCTGGGCATAGCAGTGGAAGCTTTTCCCATGCGTTTGTTGATTTCTGCATCGAGAGACAGGTTATTGGTGATAGTTGAGCCTAGGTAGGTGAACTCTTGAACCACTTCCAGAGCGTGGTGGCCGATATTGTTGGATCGAGCATTTCTGACGTCCTGTCCCATGATGTTCGTTCTCTTGAGGCTGATGGTTAGGCCAAATTCGTTGCAGGCAGCCGCAATCCTATCGATGAGTTTCTGCAGACATTCTCATGTGTGATAAAAGCAAAATACTGCGGAGGCTGGAAATCTGAAATAAAAACAAGAAATGCTGGAACCACTCAGCAGGTCTGGCAGCATCTGTGAAAAGAGAAGCAGAGTCAACGTTTCGGGTCAGTGACCCTTCTTATGTGTAAGGTTTTAATGCAGCATCGTCGGCAAAGAGGGGTTCCCTGATGTGGGCATTCCATACTTTGGTCTTCGCTCTTGGACGAGCAACGTTGAACAACCTGTCACCTGATCTTGAGTGGAGGAAAATTCCTTCTTCTGAAGACTTGAACTCACGTGAGAGCAGTAAGGAGAAGAAGATCTCAAACAGTGTGGGTGCGAGAACACAGCCTTGTTTCACGCCACTCAGGATAGGTAAGGGGTCTGATGAGGTGCTGCTATGCTGAATTGTGCCTTTTATATTGTCATGGAATGAGGTGATGATACTTAATAGCCTTGGTGGACATCCGATCTTTTCTAGTAGTCTGAAGAGTCCACGTCTGCTGACGAAGTCAAAGGCTTTGGTGAGATCAATCAAAGCAACGTAGAGGGGCATCTGTTGTTCACGTCATTTCTCCTGTAGCTGGTGAAGGGAGAACAGCATGTCAATGGTAGATCTCTGTGCTCGAAAACCACACTGTGCCTCAGGTTAGACATGCTCAGCCAGCTTCTGGAGCCAGTTTAGAGCAACTCGAGCGAAGACTTTCCCCACTATGCTGAGCAGGGAGATTCCACGGTAGTTATTGCAGTCTCCGGCATCACCCATGTTCTTATAGAAGGTGATGATATTGGCAAACATTACGAATATAAATATACGTTGCAAAGCGAGCAGGACCTTGAGACCTGGGGCTGTTTGACCGGTGAGGAACGTACCAATACCGTATCAGTAGTACGATCAGAGGATATGTCTGATACATTAAAGATGTTTCCCTGCAAACAGGGTTGATAACTTGTTAGAAATTGCATACCCATGCTGAAAATGATCGCAAAACAACATCACCCTGAAGGAGCTATGCTAAATTGCACAAACACCAAATCAGCTAACTAGCATTCTACCTACTTAATGGCTGGAGTAACGAATGCATGCTGAAAAAGATTCATAATACACGATTCATCCCCCTAGGAAAACAGAACTGGAAAAATGATGGAAGGCTGAGGGAACTCATCGCACTGAAAGGAAGACTAAGCAGGACTAAACTGATTAGTTTTGTTAGTTTTGAGATACAGCACTGAAACAGGCCCTTCGGCCCACCGTCCCGACCATCAACCACCCATAGGTGTAGTGTAGGATACTGATCCTACACTGATCCCATATTCCTACCACATCCCCACCTGTCCCTATATTTCCCTACCACTTACCTATACTAGGGGAATTTTTTTTGTCATGGTCAATTTACCTACTAACCTGCAAGTCTTTTGGCAGGAAACCGGAGAAAACCCACGCAGACACAGGGAGAACTTGCGAACTCCACACAGGCAGTACCCAGAATTGAACTCGGGTCGCTGGAGCTGTGATGCTGAGGTTCTAACCACTGTGCCACTGTGCCGCCCATGATAGTGGGCGACAGTCAGGGCGGGGGAACAGCGCACTCATGATGTTCACCTGATAACAGAATCCGTGGGCCAGGATTGAGGTCTGGGAGAACTTATGATTCTCCCTGATATCACAGTGAATGGACCTACTCGGAGGGCTGCTCACATTGGAAGATACAAACAAACGGACAGGAGTCCGCTGTTCATAGCTGATCTGCAGCTAACGCCATATACTCACATTTCCCCATATCATTTGACAACTATGGTTAACAAATATTTATCAACCAAAGTTTTAAAAATAATAATCAAGCCGGTGTGAATCGTTATTTGCAGAAGACAGTTCCAAAGTTTGAACAACTTTTGCATGAAGAAATATTTCTGCACCTCTCTCCTGAAAGATCTGTCTCTAATTTTTAAACTATGCCCCATATTGCGATACTCCCTAAGCAGGAGAAATAATATCTCCATCTATTCTTTCCATGCCATCTAGCATATAAAATAAAATATGGCAAATCACCATTTAACTTCTAAATTCCAGGGAATTTAACCACAGATTGTGCAATATATCATCGTAACTTGAACCTTGGATTGCATTTTCAATCATCACTGCAGTCCCTCCATGGTCAAATAATTCTCGGTCAGGTGTTACCCAGAAATGTTTAAAGCTTCCGAGTGTGGTCCAACAAGGGCTTAGTATTGGCAAAGCATGACTTCTTTTTTTAAATTATTCATTCATGGGCTGTGGGCGTTTTTGGTTAGGCCAGCATTTATTGTCCATCCCTAATTGTCCTTGTGAAAGTGGTGGTCAGTTGCCTTCTTGAACCGCTGCAGTCCAAGTGGGGTAGGTCCACCCACAGTGTTGTTAGGAAGAAAGTTCCAAGATTTGACCCAGCGACAGTGAAGGAACGGCGATATAGTTCCAAGTCAAGATGGTGTGTGACTTGGAGGGGAACTTGCAGGTGGCGTTGTTCCCATGCATTTGCTGTCCTTGTCCTTCTATTTGGTCGAGCTCGCAGGTTTGGAAGGTGCTGTCTCAGGAGTCTTGGTGCGCTGCTGAAGTGCATCTTGTAGATGGTACACACTGCTGCTACTGTGCGTCGGTGGTTGAGGGAGTGAATGTTTGTGGATGGGGTGCCAATCAAGCGGGCTGCTTTGTCCTTGATGGCGTCGAGCTACTTGAGTGTTGTTGGAGCTGCATCCATCTATGCATTGGAGAGTATTCCATCACACTCCAGACGTGTGCCTTGTAGAGGGTGGACAGGCTTTGGGGAGACAGGATTTAAGTTGCTCGCCGCAGGATTACTAGCCCCTGACCTGCTCCTGCAGCCATGCTATTTATATGGTTACTCAAGTTCAATTTCTTATCAATACTAGCCCCCAGGATGTTGATAGTGGGGGATTCAGCGATGGTAATGCCATTGAATGTCAGGTGGAGATGGTTAGATTCTCTCTTGTTGGACATGGTCATTGCCTGGCACTTGTGTGACGCGAATTTTACTTGCCACTTATCAGCCCAAGCCTGGATATTGTACAGGTCTTGCTGCATTTCGACACGGACTGCTTCAGTATCTGAGGTGTCGCGCATGGTGCTGAACATTGTGCAATCATCAGCGAACATCTCCACTTCTGACCTTACGGTTGAAGGAAGGTCATGGATGAAGCAGCTGAAGATGGTTAGGCCTAGGAGACTACCCTAAGGAGCTCCTGCAGTGATGTCCTGGAGCTCAGATGATTGACCTTCAACACGCACAACCATCTTCCTTTGTGCTGGGCATGACTACAACCAGCGGAGAGTTTACCCTCTGATTCCCATTGACTGTAGTTTTGCTTGGATTCCTTGCCGCTATTCTCGGTCGAATGCTGTCTTGATGTCAAGGGCAGTCACTCATGTATTTTAGTGATCTCGATATAAACGCTGCATTCCATTTGTCATTTTGATTATTTGCTGCCTCTGTTTATGACATGTAAATGATCCTTCTACCAGGACACTCAAGTATTTTTGGCCCTCTACTGTTTCTCTCTCCTCACCATTCAGAACGTGATGCTTTGATGCTTTTAAGTTCCAAAGTAGATGCCATCCCGTTTTCCTACCATGCAATCCATTTTCCACCGTTTTGTTCATTCGCTGAATACATCAATATGTCTTTGAAAATTCATGCTTACATCTACATTGCATACACTGTTGCCTATCTTTGTGTCATCGCAGATTTGGATATGTGGATTTCTATCCTATCAGCTTGTAAGATTATTAGGTTACTAAAAGTTACTAACCAGAGTACTCATTCTTCAAATCCAGTTATTATAAACTAGCAACTAAATTATTATCATAAACTTGCATTTAGATTTATTAGAACCTTTCTTTGTAGCATGGAAAAGTAGAAAAAAAAGACTTAGGAAATAAGGCACATTGAAGCCAAGATGTCAAGCCAGCAGGATTCTGGGAAATTGCGTCCAGCATTAAAATGTTTACTTGCAGTAGAAGGGTGAGACGTTGAGAGCCTACAGCGAAAACAGCTTCTGTGTCGAATTGTCATGTAATTAGGTTAGGAATGAAGAAATGTAAAAGCATTGAGATAATGTAATCTAAAGAAAGGGGTACTACTTGTGCAAATCCAAAAGGTTATCAACCATCAAAAAATGATCCTTGACTGGTTGAGAAAGGCATGCGTTAATACAAGACCAATCACTGATTGGGAGAGTGGAGGGCTAAATGGAAAATTGCCAGGATAAAAAAAGAACTGTTTTTGACACTGTACAGCAGAGAATATTCGAACAACAAGAGACAAGAGAGACCGACAAGGAAAACTTGAAGAGCAAAAGCTCCAAGAGAAAGAGCCATGCAATCTGTTATCCAGTCTCTACGATGGGCAATATATGTGTTCAGCTGTTAATTGCTGTCCGAGTTTGTGACAATGGCTTATCTGAAAGCTAAACAAACTTGTTTTCACCTTTCTCTCAATAATGTCCATTCACAACAAGCTGTTATGCTGCCAAATCTCTTGCACCTGAGAAGGGGGTGTAAAACATGCTATCTTATCAAATCTCACATTCCATGTCATGAATAATAGAGGCACGAACACATATCCTTGTCTCAAGTTTTGGCAATGACTATTCCTTTGCATTTTTCATATTCTCTGTCTTTTGCTTAACCATTTTCCTATCCAGGTCAACAATGTTTCCTTCAATTCCATGAGCTTCTACTTTAGACTTCGGCCAACTGTATTAGAGATGTTATCAAACGAGTTCTGAAGTCCATGTAAATAATAGCCATAAATATTCTTTTGGCCATTCTGTCAGTCCTCCTCCAAATATACCAGGTTTGACTTAGCCTGTACCAGGTTCTCTGGTAGAGGAGTGAGAGGAGTAGAACTAAGGGCTGAGGTACTTCGTGGAGTTTTCTCGTCTAGAGGACCGATTGGATTAGGAACAATGGGTAAAGCTGATCTGGCACAGGGCCAGGGCAGAGAGTTAGGCGTATTGGTCAGACTCGACTGATAGAAAACTGAGTGAGTCAGGAGAGCTCAGCAGGGCATTTGGAAGTGATATCCCTGCTGTGGAACAGCACATTGCAATGAGGCACCCGAATGTTTGCCACCTATCCGGTAACAGGAATGAAATAGAAACAAGGATTGTGTGTATTATGATAGAATGGAACACTAAGATACACTTTAAATTATTGACTGCCTAGAAGATGATGGGAAGTTACGTGCATAGGCACAATATTCTGTCTGGGCTGAAGTCAGGACACTTGATGCTTGGGTATTGGGCAGCTTTTGGCATGTGGCTTCTGAACTCAGGATGGATGTCAGTGCTGTTTCACCAACAGTGATGCCATTGGGAAAAAGGTCGGGATGGATCTGATTCAATCAAGGTCTGCGTGGAGATAACCGTTGATTTAAACATTCCTCAGATTTTCTTTCTTCCTCACCCCAAGAACCCTGGAGAAAAGGATCCAGCTTCATATCTTCCGCTTTTTCAATCATAGTGATGTGTTACTAAGTTATCACCATGACCACCTCTATTGTTTTTACTGTTAAGGTCAGTGAACGGTTGGTCAGATCAATCAAACAACTGATCATTTTTGTAAAATTGAACGCGAGGATACTTTAGTTATCCGGTTTGTCTGTGAGTTTGAATTTGTGTAAACTTGTCCACTTCACAACCGAATCTCAGTTTGTTCAATGAGGAAAGCCTCTATTCTATGTGGCACAAATATCTGTAGGATAAATGACTCACCATACAAAACAAGCAGTTTTCCTTGGTAGTCCAATTTGCATCTCATGCAGCAGAATCGGTATCTGAGTAGCTCATATTGGTGGCCTCCTACCAATGCTCGATCTGCAGTCTACCAATGTTACCTTATAGGAGCGGTGTGTGAACTGTCTCCAGTCTATATCCACTCTTCTTGTGGTCGAGATCTCTTGAATCGACCTCCTTGTAAAGTCATGATGGGTGCAAGCTATCGAGGTGAACACAAGAAATAGATAATATCAGAGGCGGCTCAATAGTAGCTCTCGCGCCTCTGCGTCACAGAAGCATTGGTCTAAAGACTAGTGTAGAGTGGAAAATCTCAGCTGACAGACCAGTACTGTACTGATGAAGTGATGCACTGTCGGAGGTGCTGTGTTTCGGATGAAATATTATACCTAGCTGTCTCTCAGGTGGAAGGTACATATTGCACTGACAATATTTTGAAGAACAAGGGAGAGATCCGCCCTGTGTCAGGCCAACATTTATCTGACAAGCAACATCTCTCAAACAAATGATCTGGTCATTATCCTTACTGAAGTGGACCTGGCATGTTCAAGTTGGTTGTCACATTTCTAACGTTGCTACAAATGGTTTGCCTGCGCTTGTGAAACTTCTATGTAAATGCAAATTAATTTTTTATAATTAGAGGAATATGCATCACAGAAGTAGACCAGTTGCCCCATCGTTTCTTGTGCTAGCCAGTTAGCTGAACAAAAAACTGCTCTTTACCCATAGCCCTCCATATTGTTCTGCGTTGCATTTTGTATAAGTAATAAACTAAATGAGGCCAAAGAACACGCTGTCAATTAGACATAGGGCAAAGGACCTAATGATCAAAACAAGTGAGGCCGAATCGCCCACGGGTGAGGTATCTTTCAATGCAGAGATGAAAACAATAGTAATTGGATTACCGTCCAGCCTGCATGAACTTATTCTTATGTGGATGATGGGGATCCTACAGATTTAGCATATCTGGACTTCCAGAAGGCATTTGATAAGGTGCCGCACAAAAGGTTAATACACAAGGTAAGATCACATGGGGTTTGGGGCAATATATTTGCTTGAATAGAGGTTTTAGCTAACTAGCAAAAAACAGAGAGTTGGGATAAATTTTTCTGGCTACCAGGATGCAATTAGTGGCGTGCCACAGGTTCGGTCCTTGGACAACAATTATTTACAATATGTAATGATGACTTGTATGCAGGAATAGAAGGTACTAATGCCAAATTTACAGATGGCGCTAAATGGGTGGGATAGTAAGTTGCAATGAAGAAATACGAAATTTTCAAATGGATATAGATAGGGTTCGGTGAATATGCCAAAATGTGGCAGGTGGAGTTTATCGTGGATAGGTGTGAGGTTACCCATCTTGGTCAGAAGAATAAAAAGACAAATTATCATCTAGATGGAGAGAAACCTCAGAGTGAATCGGTGCAGAGGAATCTGGGTGTCCTCGTGCATGTTTCGCTGAAAAGTAGTATGCAGGTACAGCAGGTAAAAGGAAGACAAAATGGAATTTTGGAATTTATTGTGAAAGGAATAGAGTATAAAAGTAGGGATGTGTGGCTGCAACTGTACAAGGCGGTAGTGAGACCACACCTGGAGTATTGTACAGTTTTGGTCCCCTTACTTGAGAAGGGAAGTAGTTGCCGTGGAGGCAGTTCAGAAGATGTTCACTAGATTGCTTCCAGAGATGAGGGGTTTGTGTTATGAAGAAAGATTGAGCAGATTAGGCCTTTACTCTCTGGAGTTTAGAAGAATGAGAGGAGATCTAATTGAGGAATATAAGATGATTAAAGGGATCGACAAAGTAGACTTGGAGAGGATGATTCCTCTGGTGGGGCAATTTAGAACAAGAGGTCATAGTTGTAGGATAAGGAGTAGCAGATTTAAAACAGAGATTAGGAGAAATTACTTCTCTCAAAGGGCCGTGAGTCTGTGGAATTCATTACCCCAGAGTGCGGTCGATACCACGACATTGAGTGAATTTAAGGAGGAGATAGACAGATTTGTAATTAGAAATGGGCTGAAGAGTTATGGAGAACAGGCAGGAAAGTGGAGTTGAGGCCAAGATGAGATCAGCCATGATCATATTGAATGGCGGAGCAGGCTCGAGGGGCTGAATTGCCTACTCCTTCTCCTAGTTCTATGTTCTTATGTTCTTATCTACTTCCTCTGATGTCTCTCCCCAAATTAACCATTTCCCTAGTTTTCATCCTTCAAGGTTGCCAGCCCTTCGTGATTCACATTAATACCACTTGGTTCGGCCACGGTACACATTGTCTTAAGGCTTTACCCTAAAGCATAAAGCGTTACCCAGAGTTTTCTCAAAAGTCGTTGGCTCAAAAGCAGTCCTTTTGTCACTCTGATGAAGGAATATGATGCAGCAGAACGCCCTCTAATGATAGAAAATGCCAGTTAAAGAGCTGGTACAAAAGTAAAAACTGTGGATTATGGAAATCTGAAATACAAATAGGAAATGTTCGAAACACTCAGCGGGTCTGGCAGCATCTGTGGAGCGAGAAACACAACGAAACTTTCAGACCTGTTATTTTTCATTAGAAATGACGAACGTGATGTAATGAGATCTGCTGTCTGATCCCGTTTCTGATGCTCATTGTGTGATGTCATGGAATCTGCTGTATGACCATTGTTTGGATCCTCATTGCATGTTGTACTGGCACATGCAGTATGGCACATGTTCTAATGTAAAGGGTGGGACATAATGTGCCCTAAGTTATTATCACTGATCTGATGGACATTGTGACGTACTGAGACGTGCTGTATGACCCTTGTTCAGCGAATCCATGTCTGATATTCTGGGGGCTGTTGTATGATTCCTGCTCTAATGTTAATGGCGTCATATACAGAACACTGTTGTATAATCCTTGTCCTGATGGTAAACCTGTGCTGTACGGGCGGCTGCTCTCTGATTTATCTTCTGAAGTTCAATGTTTGTTAGATTTAGATTATGATTAGATTAGAGATACAGCACTGAAACAGGCCCTTCGGCCCACCGAGTCTGTGCCGAACATCAACCACCCATTTTTTATACTAATCCTACACTAATCCCATATTCCCAACAAACATCCCCTATATTTCCCTACCACCTACCTATACTAGTGACAATTTATAATGGCCAATTTACCTATAAGTCTTTTGGCTTGTGGGAGGAAACCGGAGCACCCGGAGAAAACCCACGCAGACACAGGGAGAACTTGCAAACTCCACACAGGCAGTACCCGGAATCGAACCCGGGTCCCTGGAGCTGTGAGGCTGCGGTGCTAACCACTGCGCCACTGTGCCGCCCTTGTTGTGCTGGGACCTGCTGCATGACCCTTGCTCTTACATGCAGTGTGTTTTGTATTGGAGCTGCTTTACCTTCCCTGTTCTGATGTTCGGTATGTTATGTACTAGGTCCTGCTGTATGATCCCTGTTCCGATGGACAGCGGGATATACTATGACCTGCTTTATTTTCCCTGTTCTAATTTTCAGTGTGTTATGTGCTGGCTCATGCTGTACAATCCCTATACTTATGTTCAGTGCGTTTTGTATTGGACTTGCTTCCCCCTTCCCTGTTCCGATTTTCGGTATGTTATACACTCAGTCTAGCTGTATGATCCCTGTTCTAATGAACAGTGTGTGTTGTATTGGGACCTGTTTTATGTTCACTATTCTGATGTTCGGTATGTTATACATTCTGTCCAGCTGTATGATCCCTGTTCTAATGAACAGTGTGTGTTGTATTGGGACCTGTTTTATATTTACGGTTCTGATGTTCGGTATATTATACATTAAGTCCATCTGTATGATCCCCGTTCTGATGAATAGTGTGTGTTGTATTGGGACCTGTTTTATGTTCACTGTTCTGATGTTCGGTATGTTATGCATTCAGTCCAGCTCTAAGATGCCTGTTCTGATGAATAGTGTATATTGTATTAGGACCTGTTTTATGTTCCATGTTCTGATGTTCAGTGTGTGATGCCCCAGGCCTTGCTTTGTGATCCTTGTTCTGATGGTGTTCACTCGACTGATACCTGGGATCGGGGTGTTTCTCAAATGAAGACATGTTGAACAGGTGTTTAGAAGAATGAGAAGTGATCTTATTGAAACGTAAAAGAACCTGAGGGGAACTGGCAGGGCGGATCCTGAAAGGATGTTTCCCCTTGTGGGAGAGACTAGAATAAGGGGACAGAGCTTAAAAATAAGGGGTAGCTAATTTAAGATGGAGATGAGGAGTTTGTTCTTTTATTTTTTCTCTCCGATACTTGTGTGTCTTTGTTGCTCTCATCCCCAGACAGCGGTGGAGGAAGGGTCATTGATTACGTTTAAGGTAGTGGTAGATACATTCTTGACTAACAAGAGGATCAAAGGGTATCGGGGGTAGGTGGGAATGTGGAGTTGAGGCCACAATCAGATCAACCATGATTTAGTGGCGGATCAGGCTCGATGGTGCCGAATGGCCTACTCCTGCTCCTAATTCGTACGTTCATGTGTTCATATAATGGACTGTGTAATGATTCCCTGCACTGCTGCACAATGTCTGATGTACTTACACCTGCTGCATGACTCATTTCCTGATGAATTCTGATCGACGCTGCTGCTGCTGACCACAGGCCACATTACCAAAATTGTGCCACGTGCCAACTTATTCATACAGCCCCAGTTGTGGGCAACTGATACAATTCACAGCATAGCTGCACCTTCTGGCATTTGGCCTCATTCCTTGAGCTTCCAATCCTGCGTGCACATTGTCATATTTCCGGTACAATGACATCAGGCCGTACCTGGCCACGAGGAAGTAATAGAGTATTAGTCCAATGTCTTCAGTGGGGAAATTTGCAAGAATTAGTTATTAGGAACAGAATGTCTGACGGGTTGCAAAAATATGAGTTGATCAGAGAGAATTAGCATGGAATTGTAAAGGATAAATGAATTTGAACTAAACAAATTGGTTTTTGAGTATGTACACAATGTGCTTGATAAAGCATTTAATGGCATTCCAGACTCAATATTAGGTCTGCAATTTAAGATTCAAACACCTGCTGCCATTCTTCTTCAAGAGAGAAAATGTTTGCAATGATTCTGCTGCTGTGATTTCTCACTCCTCCAGACACATCATTTGTTTCTTACGTGTATGGGATATATTGTTACTTCCATAAGAGAGTGATAAAACTCCTCATAAGAGCCTGTTAACTGGGGGGTAAAGTGAATGGAGTTCACAGCATTTTTTAGCCGGGTTAAGAAATTGGCTGAGTGGGAGAAGACGGAGTGGAGGGGTAATGGAAAGTTAATCTAATTTGTAGGCCGTAGATATTGATGTTGTGCAAGGATCCTGTTTGGGCCTGAAATGTTCACCATCTTTATCAATAACTTCGATGTTGTAATTGAAAGCCACATATCCATATTTGCTGATGATCGAAGTATCAAAGGCATTGTAAGCAAAAATTAGAAAGGGATAGTGATACATGACATATACCATTAACATTTGTCATAAACAGTTGAGCCTTCAACTCGGATGTCTGTGGAACCTCATTAGTTATAGTGTGCCAAGCATAACATGATCCATTTACCCAACTTTCTGCTATTTTTTTCTCATCAATCCTCTATACATGCTAATATATCAGTAACAACATCATGGGCACTTAACTTGTGCAGTCACCTTATATATGTCACCATAGCGACACATGTGGTGCATTTGTGTCCACTGGAAGCTACATATCTTAATGCACAGCGCCCTGTTCCTTCCAGATGGAAAGAATATATACACACATTGCGTCTGTTTCAGAGAAACAAAATAAGTGTCAGCCATTGCTTGTTCATTCCTCTGGGCAAAGTCTTGACAAATCAACGTCAAGCTGACTGGTTTACATTTCAAACAAAGTTTGGCTGTTAACTGAAATTACCATAAACTGGTTCAAATACAAACGCCAGCCAATTGGCACTCTCTTCTAATACGGTATAACTTTGTTTCTTTCACTGACATTGGTATTCATTCGATTTGTCCTAATGAATGCAAGACGAAATGCTTTAACAAAACGTATGTTTTCAACAATATTCAAACTTTTAAGGTGCTCCTGATGCACTTTGCAGGCTCTCAGCAGCCATTTGCAGAAATGCAAACATAATCTAACATGGAAGATTCGTCCATCTGTTCTCAAAACTTTTATTTGATTAGTTTTAGAGGACCTCCTACCTCATGTCCCTAAACTAATTCAAAGGTACCCAAACTGGTAGATTCGTTACATGGATGCCTAGTGGTAGAAAAAAACAAATTCCAACCCTTAATCCCAATCATGGTGATATTCATGACATTATGCCCTGATCATCGTTTTGGGCATCTGATGGTGCCGTTATAAAGACGCTTGTGTCTCTAGGTGGTAGACAGACGAATTTAACTGTGTTATACCCAGGATACTCATAACTTTGTGGACATTTTCGACATAAAATTGGAGCCTTCATCCGACTGAAACTCTGCTGGTAACCCATATCTAGTGAAGAACATGGTTGACTTCTCTCGGCTATCTTAGCCAAAATTGTTCTCAAGGGAATGGCCTCTGGAAACGCAGACTTCATATCCATAATTGTGAGTATATTGATGTCCCACTTTTGTTTTCGGTAAAGGTCCTACAAAATCTGCCAACATCCTCAAATATGTTTGCCCAAAAACTGGTATGGGAATTCGAGGTGTGGGTTTTATGGCAGGTTGCGGTTATCACACAAACTATCACGTATAGCACGTTTTACTAAACTGAACCACGTCCTTGAAAAGACCAGGCTAGTAGAAATATCTACTTATAAGTGTTTGGGTCTTCCGGATCCCCACATGTCCCATCATTGGAATTTCATCGGCTATCCTTAATATTTCTTGGCGATACTTGGCAGGTACCATTATTTGGTAAACAATTGTCCAGCCTTCATCCGCAGGTCTGTAAGGATGTCTCCACTTCCTAACCAGAATTCCACTTTGAGATATCCAGCTGCAGTGTCAAGTTGTCCTCTGACAATGTTTAGCCATTGCTCAGGTCAATCCACGTGCCGGAAAAACTCCTGGGACCTTTTCCTGCAACTGTTCTGTCTCTTTGACTTCGTTGGTCTTTACTTCGAGCAAAATCATTACCCAAGATCAGTTCAACCACATCTACAGGTTAATTATGGACAACTCTGACAGTTCCAGTTCCAGAAATTAAGTCACACTCAAGTTTTGCCTGATACAAAGGTATGGTTTGATACACCCCGCCAATGCCATTCACTAAAACCTTGGCAAGCTGTGAACTCTCTGGTGGAAAATTTATGCCTTTGCCTCGCAGAAGAGTTTGGTTGTATCCTGTATCCCTATGTATAACTAGAGGTTTACCTGCCTCCTTGATGGATAAGGAGCTGCTTTTCCTTTTGACTGAAATTCCCTATAACTCTGAAGTATTTTGTTCACATCCCGTGCACTCCCTGTGATCGTTGTACTTGACCTGGCAGCTGCAGTCAGAACTACAGCCTGATCTGTCATACTCTTGATCAGAGCCCCTTTCTCTGCATTGGCTTTGTGAACCCCAATATGTCCCATGGGTTTACCTCACAAGTTCCAGCATTTTTCACAAAGGTGTCCCACCTTGTGACAATGGAAACACTTAGGCTTACAGACCTCACGTCTACCCTCAGCGTCTTCCTTTCTGGCCTGAGAGGAGATGTCTGGGCGCTGCCCCTGTCTACGTGCCTTCTTTTCACCCTGCCACATTCTATCGTTCTCGGGTTTATGAAGGTGACGGACAACAGATTTGGGCGCATAAACAGTCTTGTAACCATCAGCAATCTCAGTTGTCTGACAGTCTGTTGAAACCTTCTGGCTCTCAACATTCGTTGTTACTGATGGAGGAAGTGATTTTTTTTTAATTCTTCTGGTTGAATTATTTCGTTAACGATCTCATATGTGGCCTCTGTCTTTAGTTTCCACATTCAACGATCAGAGTTAATTTGCTTTACCCTTTCAAATTTTATGTAAGTCTGCCCAAGCTGTTTCCAGAGTTTCCCAAGCTTTCGGCCTGTACGCTCAGGGAGCTACTCATAAGCAGCGAGAATTGCCTTTTTGCCATCTCATAATCTGCAGACGCCTCTTCAGAAAGCATGGCTTAAACTTCATGAGCTCTGCCAATCAAGCTGCTGTGCATCAGTAGTGTCCAACTTTCCTTCAGTCACTTCATCTGTCTAGCTATTGTTTAGAAAGAAATAAAAAGTGTCTCTACATCCCTTTCCTCAAACTTAAGGAGGGTTTGCAGAAATGTAAACAGCTCTCCAGTGGGGCCTGGATTGAAGTCTGTTCTTTCCTCACCAAAATTTTCACTGGCGTCAAGCCCACGCTCTTTTAGAGTTCTAGCTTCTTTAATTCGAATACCCTTTCTTGCTCACTTTCTTCCTTTTCTCTTCTGTTTCTGTCTCCAGCCTCACTTCTATTTCCTTTTGTAATTGTCGTACAAGTTTTCTTATATCTCGTTCTTGTTCAAACAGCTTCAACTCCAACTGAAGTCTGGCTAATTCAACTGAATTATCGTCTGGATTGCGTTTCCCTTCTTCCAATTTTCAGTGCTGTACTATTTTCCTCAAGTATGTCTGCCCTTGGTTTAACGTTAACGCCAAATGTTCTGCAAATTCCTGTTAACCTCGCCTTGGTTAAGTGTTCCAAATAACTCAGGGATAAATCCTTCCTTCCGAGTTAGGTCGTAACAACTGACAAAGCCATTCCAGCAGTGTAAACTTTACGCTAACGTACATGAAACCTGGTGTTTTCATTTTCCCCTTTACAGTTTTGATTACTCCACCACAATTGCACGCAATTAGCTATTGGTTATCCCACACAGAACCCCAAATGTATGTTTTGATGGAGGCGGGAGAAATGCACTAGATTAGATTAGAGATACAGCACTGAAACAGGCCCTTCGGCCCACCGAGTCTGTGCCGAACATCAACCACCCATTTATACTAATCCTACACTAATCCCATATTCCTACCAAACATCCCCACCTGTTCCTATATTTCCCTACCACCTACCTATACTAGTGACAATTTATAATGGCCAATTTACCTATCAACCTGCAAGTCTTTTGGCTTGTGTGGGGAAACCGGAGCACCCGGAGAAAACCCACGCAGACACAGGGAGAACTTGCAAACTCCACACAGGCAGTACCCGGAATCGAACCCGGGTCCCTGGAGCTGTGAGGCTGCGGTGCTAACCACTGCGCCACTGTGCCGCGCACTGTCTTCCTTTAATTCTAATTCTCCACAGGTCAGAACATATATTTAAACGTGTACCAGTAACCAGTACGGCCAATTATATACTCCATTGTTATTTTGGAATAAGATACATCAACCCGGGTTCTTTAATAAACAACCAAAGTTTATATATATATATATATATATATATATATATAGATGTATATACACACACACACATATATGTATATATATATATATAACAGGACTTAGCCAATAAAGATGCAAAGCAGTAAGACACAGTTTGAAATGTATATTCCCTTCAAAATACCAAATATACATATATAATAAAAGCAAAATACTGCGGATGCTGGAAATCTGAAACAAAAACAAGAAATGCTGGATTCACTCAGCAGGTCTGGCAGCATCTGTGGAAAGAGAAGCAGAGTTAACGTTTCGGGTCAGTGACCCTTCTTCGGAACCAAACATACATACATGCACATACTTGTTAAAGGCAAAAATTAAAAAAATGTTTTGTCCAATGTACTTGTTAATTGTAGAAGAACAAGGATAGGATACATTATTTTCCAGGTGGGATACAGTCTGGCATCCTTGTCCAAATAGACGGGCCACTGGGATATTTTCAAAAGCACTTCGTTCAGGAGATGTACAGAGGAAGTCTTCTCGCAACATCTCAGGGAAAATGCGACATCAGGGATTTTTACTTTCGCACAATGGGTGTTTTAGGGTTTCTCAGAGAGGTGGAGAACAGATGAGTGGAGTGCTTATCTCTTAGCAGGTTTACCCTCAATTGACTCAAAATAATAGTTCAAAATTGAGCCTCACTATTGAGCACCATAAATCCTGACACGTCACTGTTCTTGTAAACAGCACTTATAGTCAGAAGGCACCTGCCGTTTACTTAGCTGAAGTCATGTGACATCCAGTAAATCTTGTTGGAAGCTGAGTCCTTCCAGTGACCCTTTAAAGAACAAAGTCCAGCTTCTATGGAATCATGTCAGTCCTCCAATAAATCCCTCATCACAATTCCAAAACATGAGTCTTCAATGAAATATAAAGAAAAATAGAAGCACTGTCATAACACAATCTATATGATGATTAAAATCGCCCACGATAATTGCAGTGTCATTCCTACAAATCCCAATTATTTTGTGATTGATACTTCTGCCTCGAGTGAAGCTAATGTTGGTGCTGAGGATGAGGGGGAAGTACTCCCACCAGTGACTTACTTTCCTTTCTATTTCTTATATCCAGCCAGAGTGATTTGGCATCTTGATCATCTGAGCGATGATCATTTCTCAGTACTGTACTAACCTTATCATTTACTAACAAAGCTACCACACTTTTCCTTTCTTCGTCATCCTTTCGAAATGTCACATATACCTTGACTATTTAGTTTGTGGCCTTGGTCACCTTGCAACAATTCGTCTTCGATGTGTCATTAATTCATCAACCTCGTTACTAATTCAGGTGCATTCCATTCTGTCCTTTTTTAAAGCATTTTTCCCACTCTGGCCCTACATGCTGGCGCACACTTATGTTCGTACACTCCGTTCCTTCCGAGCACACTACGGTTATTGCGGCTCTGCAATAATGTCAAGTACTATGTCCTTAACGTTATAAATTTCCTCTCACTGAATTTCTCCCCCCCCCCCCCATTATTTAGTTGAAAGAATAAGATATGTTCTGTTCCAGATGGCATAGAGTCTGAGATCCGAATACACATAGACGGGTCACTGGGATATTTCAGAAGCACTTCGTTCAGGAGATGTACAGAGGAATTCTTCTAATCTAGTTGAAATCCTTCTCAACAGTGCTAGTTATTCGATTCACCAGAACACTGGTCCCAATGTGATTCAAATGAAACTCGTCGCAGTGGAACTTCTATATTAGTGAAGTGATCATTTTGGTGGGAATTACGTGGACGGGCAATATAAGATCAAGGCGTTAATCCCAAAGGGAGTGCAAAAGCTGAGGTACCTATGGGTACACGTGTACAACAATTGAATGTGGCAGGGGACGGTTGAGAAGCAGGATTCTGGGCTTCACACTATATTATTCCCAAGAGAAGCGCTAACACCTTTCAGCGATTCCTTCTTTGCATTTCTCTTCCTGAAAAAAAAACATCAACAAAGGTTCGTTCTGCATTTGTCCCTATTACACTATCCAGGGTCTGTAGATCCAATAGGTTAAAAAGCAAGCAATTATTTACACAATATACAAATCAGCCGTTGACATTTATGAATTATCAATTTACATTTTGGGCCATTAGGGCTAGCACAATTTGGGCTCTCTCCCTGACTGGTGGCTCCTCCTGTTGTCATTTTTCTATGGGGTGAGACTGATACTGCCGGCCCTCATGGCTGTCCCTGTGGCTGTATCAACAAAGCTACACCCTCATCTTCCATGGTCTACCATTTTATCAGTCTCATAACAGTCCTTCCCATTCTCTGTTGGTGCTTTTGGGGTTTGTACAGTTCCATTTGATTGGCGTTGGGAACCATTTAAAATTCTAAAATCGTTATACCAAATATACCACTGTGATTGATTTTTCCCCAGATAGCTATAAATTCTATAAGTGAATTACAAACAAACATAGGATCTGAACAAACAGGATATGGTAGTGGTGACTCGGTTGACTGTGTTGCTGGGTGATACAGCAGCGAACTCCGCATTCTGTGCACTCAGATCATTCAGTAAATTCATTGATGCAGCTATCTCATTAGTCAAATACCATATGATTCTCCCCTGCGGGTGAATGCCGTTCTTAAATCCTATTTCCACTTTACACATTACGTCTACTGTACAATTATGTGGTGGTCCCATGTAATCCATACGTACTGCGAGGGCCGGGTGGTTCAATGGTGCCACCCTGACATCACATGACCTCAACAACATATGATCAGAATAAAGCAAGATGCCATCTGCGTTTTTTTTTTAATTCTCCCGTCCACTAATAGTCTCGCTTGAGGATGTATTTTTCTATTCTTCCGTGACATTGTTGGCGTCACTGCCAAGGTTAGCATTTTTCGCCCATCCCTATTAACGGTTGACAACTGAATCGCTTGTTTGGCCATTTAGTTTGGAGTCACATGTAGGCCAGATTGGGTAAGGACACCGAATTTCCTTCCCTCAAGGGCATTGGTGTTATTTCCATTATTTTAGTGACAAATCGATGCTAGTTTTATGGTATTATTACTGATACTAGCTTTCCATTCCACATTGTTGTTGATTAAATCTACATGTCACCAGTTGCAGCGGCAGGATTTGAACCCATGTCCCCAAATCATTAGCCTGGGATTCTGGATTAGTACTTCAATGACATTGCCACTACGTCACCGACTCCGCGTTGTCAGGGTCGTTCTGGCGGTTCACATAAATACAACAAAGTGCTTAACTGTCCAAAACGTAGCCAAAACATGCCACTCACATGCTGAGTGCACAATTTCAACCGGAGTTAATGTACGCTACTAGTCTAAGTTTCACATGGGCTAATTGTAAAAACAGAACACATACACTAGCTTCCATCTAGCCAGAAATTCTGTAAAGGGTCTGTTGTTCCCAAAGTTAGGGCTGTTTGCAGGTTTTCCTGAAGTGTATGAAAAACTCTCACATTGTACGCTCCACTTTCATGTTCATGTGCTCAATCGACCAGCTATAACTGCATAATTGTCTTTAAACTCACGGCAATATCCCATCAATCTTAAAAAAAATCAGAAAGCCGAAACGTCTTCTGGTATCTGTAACTCTTGTACTGCTTTCCTTTTTGTCTCATCTATGCCTTTCTCTCTCGTCTCAGTCTGAGCTCCAGTATTTGTACCTCCATTTGCCCTATTCGGCCTTTTTAGAGTTTTCGTTCACCCCTATCTCGGCAAAAGCTGCAACAATTCCTTCAGTAATACTAGAGTTTCCTCAAGAATCTGTGTGAATATTAATAAATCATTCACATACTGGATCAGCTTCTCCCTGCCAGAGAACGCTTCAAAACACGGAGCCATTTGCTGATTGGATATCAAGGGAATATCATGAAAACTTTGTGGCAGACATGTCCAAATGTACTTCTGCTCCTTAAGGGTAAATGCAGATTTGTACCGATCTTCGTTCTTCATTGGAATAGATCAAAACCCGACAGAAATATCAAGTACAGTGTATACGTTCATGCACCTTTGTCTAATGCCAAGCAAACCTGCAACAGCAACAATCATTGGGGCACATGCTTGAATGTTTTATTTGATACCATATAAACTATCGTCATCCTCCAAGATCCAGTTGATTTCTATAGGTCACATTTTTGAATGCACGTGTGTCACCAGATGTATTAAGGCCTCTTGATCCACAAAGGACGTTACTGCTACCTTTAAATCCCTTTCTGCTTCTCTGGGGAAATTATATTGCCTTTGTGGGGTTTTCATAGGTTCTCATTCCACTACTTCCTATATTCCTGTTTTTCACCTAATGTCGTCTCTGTGTTGAGAATACTCTGTCTTCTCCTGCCCGATAATGGCGTTACCATACTCTGGGCTTCTTTTTACTGATGCTTCCGAGTCCTATATCCTTTTTCCTGAAAGCAAGCACATCTTTCCTTGCACGTGCAGCAGAATGCACTGTCCATTATTCCCCCTTCCATAAAACGTGATTATTAGGTTTAACACAAACCCATTTGCTTCCATCCAGTCTCATGCCAATATGCCTCTCTCCTCACCCCAATTCATTATTATGCATAGCCTTTCTGTTTCGCTTGGCCCACTTGTTTTCAAAGAGATTTTCATACCGTGCGAGCCAGCGTTTTACCATTAATTCTCCCAAAATGTACGGTTCGCCGCTAGATCAATTGGGCTTCCACGGATCCTTTGCCTGGACAAACATATGTGACATCCCTTTATCTATCATTTTTACCCTTTCTTTCCTTCCACTATTAAACCTACTGTCGGGCTTCCATGACTGCCATGTGGGCACAGTTATAATGGCTGGTTGTTACAACTGCTTAAATACTCAGAGGGTGAAAAGAGTTCCAGCTTAGGTTCCCCTTCCTTTCCTCACTTGTTGAAATTACATTTACCTCCATCCTGGCTTACTTCCTTCTCCATGGAATGGGCAAGATGCGCTATTCCATCCTGAGATCCCTCACTGTCAGGATCCTTTCTCAGTCCTTCCCTATTGCTTGATGAATTGCACTCCCCTGCAAGATGACTGCATTTCCGGAAATTATTCCATTACCTGTTATCTCTATATGGCTGCTTCCAATCACATTTCCACTGGTTTTGCACCTGCATTTCTCAACTGTCGTCCTGGCTCTGTTTAGGGGCCCATTTGGAGTTGCCTGGAGTTTCATCTCCTGCACTTTTCATTTTTTGCCGCTTTCTAACCTGTTAATAGCCTGTTTGCCCTGTTTATCCTCCAAAAGCATGATCTGCCTGCTCCTGAGCTTCACTCATGTCGACGTCTCCCAAGTCAAATGCTGTCTTAGCTGAATTACTGACAGCTTCTGTGCAGTATATAAGAGCTCTTCACCATTAGTGGAGACTGTCTCCTGCCAGTTGCTTCCTATCCAACCCTCCTCCTTATGGTTCTTTGTAATATGGTCATAATCTGCTCGCAACAGCTTTTGGGTGTTCCTGCTCTCCGTACATTATTGGTGCCATGTTCTTTCGGGCCGACAAGCTTCTCGAAAGTTACGCTTATTATTATCCCAAATTACTGCCTTCAGGGATACTTGGGTCTTTTGGTAGCTCGGCCAAGAACACTTCATCCAGACCTAAAGGGAAATACCTCATTTTCACAGATTCGTCAAAATCTTGTATCACAGCCATCGTCTCTAAATACAGAAGGGTGCCCTTCTACTCCCCATCTGAATATTTGTGCATTCGTTGTTGCTTCCATTCATTGCGAAGAGTATGAATTGCATCATGATTAGACACTACCGGGCTTCCCCAGCTACCAGTGTCATTTGCTTGCGCCGCACTGGGCACATTACACCTCTCTCTATATCACCACCACCTATCGCTTCAACTTCAAGAACTTCCATTTCTACCATTTCCCACCACTTATCTAACACATTGCCTTCTTCCACGGCCCCGGCCATGGGGACGACAATACCTCTCTATCTCTGTAGCTTGTGCTGGATCCATTCCATCTCTTCCTCACCTACTGAAAAGCCTGCACAGGTATCGAGTTCGGTGTGCCCCTCTCGCAGCACGCGGAATGCCGCCTTTAAATCACCACACTCCTGCGAGAACCTCAACCATTTTCTTCCCATTCACTGTCCAATTTTTCCCACTGTTGTCTGCGTTCGTGTTACAAGTCACCCTTCTGTATGTCTTGGCAGCTGTAGCTTATCTCCATCTTTTCCCTTCTGTCTCCTTTCCACACTCAAACAATTCTTTCATCAATCTAGCTCGTAGTGCATCCTTTTCCAACAATCTTTTAACCTTCTCCTGCAAACTTTCTGCATATCACTGATGTTACTATGCCAACTGGTGCGTTTTCACCTCTACTCTGACACTCACACAGCCTGTATTTCCCATGAACCTATGAACTAGGAGCAGGCTATTCGGCCCCTCAATTCTGTTCCGTAATTCAGTAAGATTATGGCTGATCAGTTGGTGGACTCAACTCGACTTTCCTTCCTGCCCCAGTTCCCTTTGACTCCGTCATTTGTCAAGAATCTGTCTACCTCTGTCTTAAAAAAAATCTAATGACCTTGTCTCTGCCGATCTCCTGGGAAGAGAGTTCCACACAGTAAGGATCTGCCGAGAGAAAAACAAGCAATCTACGTATCTATGTCTGAATTGGGCAACATCTTATTTTAAATTATGCCTCGTAATTTCAAGCTCTCCTACAAGGGAAAGCATCCTATCAATATCCACCCTGAACAGGTCCCTCAGGATATTTTGTGTTTCAATAAGATCACCTCTCATTCTTCTAAACTCCAATGAATACAGACCCATCCTTTCCAAACTTTCCTCATTAGATAACCCATTTCCTCTCAGGAATCAGTCGAATGAATTTTCTCTGAACTGCTTCCAAAGCAAGTATACCCTTTCTTAAATAAACACGCCAAACAGTTGCACAATACTCTCGATGTGGTTTCAGCAATGCCTTATACAAGGTATTTCTCGCAAAACAACTCTACTTTTGTGTTCCATCCCCATTGCATCAAACGACAACATTTCATGTGCCTTCTTAATCACTTGCAGTACCTGCATACTAACTTTTGCTGTGTATTTTGTGCACTAGGACACTCAGATCCCTCTGCATCTCAGAGTTCTGCAATCTCTCGCCATTTAAATAATATGTTGCTTTTCTATTTACTAGCCAACGTCGACAAGTTCAGACTTTCTCACATTATACTCCAACTACAAATTGTGTCCACTCATTTAACCTATTTCTAGGCCTTTGACGACTCCTTATGTCTTCTTCACAACGTACTCGCTGATGTATATTGGTGTCATCTGCAAATTGAGCAACCATACATTACGTCCCTTCATCCAAGATATAGATTGCAAACAGTTGAGGCTCCAGCACTGATTCCCCTTGGACTTCTCTAGTTACAACTTTCCAAACTGAGAATGCCTCATTTATCCATAATATCTGCGTCCTGTTAGCTAACAAATACTCTATCCATGCTAATATTTACCTCATTTATCATTGGCTCGTATTTTATGTAGTAACCTTTGATGTGAATCCCTGTCATATACCTTGTGGAAATCTAAGTACACCACACCCACAGGTTCTGCTTTATCCAGGTTGCTTGTTACTTCCTCAAATAACTCCAATAAATTATTCCGACACGATTTCCCCTCTCAAAACCATGTTGACTCTGCCTGATTACTCTGAAATTCCCTAAATGACCTGCTATGAACTACTTAATAATAGATTCCAGTATTTTCCCATAGACAGATATTAAACTCACTGCTATGTAAAAACCAGCTTTCTGCCTTCCTCTTTTCTTGAATAGCAGAGTTACATTTGCTATTTTCCAGTCTGATGGGAACTTTCCATTACCTGGGGAGCGTTGGAAAATTAAAGCCAATGCATCCACCATCTCAGCAGAGAATTCTTTTAATACCCTAACATGAAGAACAACACCTGTGGACTTGTCAGATTTTAGGTCCAATAATTATTTCAGGACCCCTTCCTAGGTGATGACAGTTGTTTTAAGTCGCTCCCTCTTTTACAACTCTTGATTCACAATTATCTCTGGGTTGTTATTTGTATCCTATACAGTGAAGACAGATGCAAAAATATATTAAATGCATCCACCATTTCCTTACTTTCCATAAGTAACTCCCCACACTTACTCTTGAGAGGACCAACACTCGATTTACTTACTTTTTCCCTTTTCAAATAACTGAAAATATCCGTTGTTACATTTTTAGTTAGCTTTCTCTTGTAATCTAATTTCTCTCTCATTATTGATTTGGTATTTTTTAAAATATTCTGTCCAATCTTCTGACCTGCCACTACTCTTCGCTGAATTATAAGCATTTTCACTCAATTTGATACTATCTTTAACTTCCTTAGTAAGCCATGGATGGTGTGCCCTTCCCTTAGAGCTTTTCTTTCTCACTGGAATGTATCTTTGCTGAGTGTTATGAAATATCTCCTTAAATGTCTGCCACTGCATTTCTACTGACCTGTCCTTAACCTAATTTTCCTGTTTAACTCTGTCTTCAAACCCTCATAATTATCCTTATCTAAATTTAAAACACAAGTATTAGATCCACTCTTCTCAGTCTCAAACTGAATGGGAAATTCAAACATGCTGTCATCACTGCTACCTAGTGGCCACTATGCTATGTGATAATAAATTAATCCTGTCTCGTTAAACATGACCATATCTGGAATAACCTGCTATCTCATTGGCTCTGGAATGTGCTGCTCTATGAATTAATCTTCCAAGCTAGATTCGCCAGTCTGATTGGTGAAAGCTGTCTCTGGATTAAAATCACCCATGATCTTCGCCATACCTTTCTCACAATCTCCTGTACTTCTTCCTGTACACCACGTCCTCCAGTGTGCTCACTGTTATGCGGGCTATAAACTGCACCCACAAGTGACATCCCACCTTTACTGTTCCTTATCTGTATCCAAACTGATCCTCTATCATGTTTTCTAAAACTAAGGTCACCTCTCCCTGTTGTGGTACTGTCATCCTTAATTAGCAGACCCACCCCTCCCCCATTTCCCAGTTTTCGGTCATTCCGGTGTCAGGTACCCTTGTTATTTTGCGGCCATTTCTACTTGAGCGATCAATTAATTTGTTTTCCCATGAATATTACACCTATTCAAATACAGAGCCTTTACTTCTGGTTTACTACTTGCATAACCGTTAGCCTTAGCTTATAATTTTATACATTCTGTCCCTTCTTACCATGCTCTGATTATTATTTCCCATTTTGCCACCTGGTTCTCTTGCCTCGTTCGCTCTCCGTATTTTTTTCATATCTTCTCTCACTTGATCTCTAGCCCCCACGATTTACTTTAAACCCTCTCTGCTGCGTTAGTTATACAGCTTGACAGAACACTGGTCCCTGCACTGTTTAGTAGAAGACAGTCCTATCGGTTCAGGTCCTATTTTGCTCATTGCTTGTGCCAGTGCGCCACGAATCAAAACCCATTTCTGCCATACCGGTCTCTAAGCCACTGGTTTAACTCTCTAATCGTATTTACCACACGTCAGTTTGTTCGTCTTTCAAGTATTATCCACAGATTTGAAGTTATGTTTTTTTAAATTTAGCCCCTAGTTTCTCATACATTCCATACAGAACCTCTTTCCAATCCTATCCACGTCGTTGGTATCCACGGGAACCACGGAAACTGGGATAGCCTCCTGATATATGAGTTTTCTTTCATGCCTAAGCGTCTTTTCGATATTTGGACGCAGCTGTGATGGCTCGTATGTATCTCTCTTCCAAAAGTAATTTGTTACCCAAATACTGTTCTGCACTGTCTTCAATTTTCTATAGCAGGCACCACTTGCGTCTCTAAAGCTGTAGTTAGATGAACCCGCATCTCCCCTCTTATACTCCACACTCTAACGTCCAATCTGAACCCATCTGGGCAGTGAAAATGATCAAGGATCACAAGTCAATACACTCGCAATTCTTTTAACAGTTTATTGTACGACTGCTAACATTTCGATATCATCACACTGTTCGCTTCAAGTTAAATCGAACCTCACAACGATGCCCATTAATTTCCGAACTGCACTCACCCTGTCGATTACTCAGCGAACTATGTTCTCATCTGTGTGATTGATCAATTCCACTCATGGTTCTCTTGCAAGTCGCTGCTCTGGTTCATAAATACACGTTTCTTACAGTACAAATATTATACCCATGTCAATGATTGATGCAAAACCCTCCTGCTTCTGATTTGCAACTTCTTAAATGTTGAAACGTTTCCACATCCTGGGTTTACGTTAGGCCATTAGCATATTAAGTTGTGTCAGGGGACAGATTCCAGCTTATTAACATCATCATATTGGTGAATGGTTATCACCCGAATGAAACCGTTTTTCGGATTAACAAGGGTGTCCCACATCTCATTACCTTTCGGCTACAGGAGTTCACTTGTCGAGCTAAATTACTGAAATCTGGACAGACACATACCACTGTGTGATGTGGTTGCATCAGCTCTCCCTTGCGTTGCATATCCATAAAGTCATTCCATTGTTTTAGTGTTTCCTTTCAATTTACAGCTTGCTTATTTTCAAAATCCAGCTTTCATAGTAGTGTGGGATCCTGGGATATAAGACCTAGCCGATTTCCAACAATTGTCCATTGCAAACCACTTTTTTACAGTACCATCGTTTGAATGTTAAATGTTGACTCCCTTTGAGTTGAATGTGTTCTTGGTGAAGGACCGGCTACAGAAATGATGGAGGAGCTAACAGAGAGAGGGAGTGTAGTAGGGACTGGAGAGATTACAGAGATATGGAGTGCTATAGGCACTGGAGAAGATTACAGAGACAGTGAGTGTTGCAGTGACGGAGGAGCTGGAGGGTGTTGTAGCGTTTTCTAGATTGCTGGGAAAGGAGCCAATCTATGGAAGGATGTGAAAACAAGCACGAATATTTTAAAATAGAGTCATTACTAGTCTGGGAGCCAAAATAGGCCACCAAACACAGGGTGTAATTGGTTAATCCGACATGGTGCAAGTAAGAAAACGTGCAGGGGGTATTTGTAACAGAAGTTGGAATGCGGATGGCCAGCCGGGAATGGAAGAGCCGAGTGATGAGGAAGAAAAGGCAGGGATGAAGGTTGCAGCCGCTGATAAGCTGAGTCAGTGGTGAAGTCGGACAATGGAAATAGGCGGTCTTAGCGATGACATGATTATGTGGTCACAAGTTCATTCTTAGGCTTAAATATGATACCAAGATTGTGAATAGTCCGGTTCAACCTCAGCTTCGTGCCAGGCTGATTGATGGAGACAATTGATCCTTAAGGAACAGCAGATATAACGGTGCAGAAGCAGGAATATAAGTCATCGCAACTGATTATATAGATAAGAACGGAACCAGGTGAGAGCGGTCCCAGCCAGCTGGACGACAGTGGAGATGTGTTGAAGGAGAATGGTGTGGTCAACCGTATCAACGGCTGTAGACAGGTCACGAAGGACGAGCGGTGAAAGTTTATCTTTGTCACCATCCCATAGCCTCTCATTTAGTGGCGTTGATGAGATGCTTCAATACTGTGGAAAAGACTGAAACCTGACTGGAAGCAGTCAAACATGGGGTTCAGTGAAAGATGGGCATGGATGAGGGAAACAACAACATCGTTGAGGACTTGAGAGCTGTAAAGGATGTAGGAGATTGGGCAGTAAGTGCAAGAAAAAGGGCTCAAGGGTTTACAGCAAGCTAATATGGAAGCCAAGAAGGGACTCGGCCCCATCCATCCGCCTCGCCATGCTAAGGCACTGAGGTTGTTTGGACTTGTGCTGAGTTAGCCCCTCTTCGTCTCCTCCAGTACCCGTCCCCCGATCCGAGCCCATCAGCGGACTTGTCCAGATTCAAACGCCCCTGACCACACCACACCATCATTTAACTCATACAGAGAGATAGATAGATTTCAGTGACCGGTGTGAGTGCGTGTGTGTGTGTGTCTGTGTGTGTGTGTGTGGTGTGGGGTTTGGGTGGTGATGCGGGGGCAGGGGGGTGGTGGTGGGTGGGCACTGGAGGAGGGGATAGCTGAGAGCAAGAACAACTCAATAAAGTATTTCCAAACATAACAAAAAATAAAATGATCAACTAACACGAGAATATTTTAAGCATCTGCACCATTTTGACTTTTGTACGAACATGTTTATTTTTTTCTCAGCAGATGTGCAGAGTTGAGAATCAAACCAGTTGAGATGGAGGAAAGACTGTGGCTGCTGTTATACCTCCTGTCAAGCAAGGGGCTCCCTAACTTTCCTCCTGGCCGCTTTCCCTGTGACCTACCAAATGTCAGCTCCTGCTTGCTGCTCCGCTGCTCTTTGCCATGTGTAAGCCACCGTCCCCACTGCTGTATTTCCGGTCATCCAGCTGCTGATCACCTCTTGCCCACCACACCGCTGTCCTTTGCTCTATGTGACACACCCCCAAGTGTATTTGGGGTCATCCCGCTGTCAGTCACCTCTTTCTCGCCGACAACATGCTGTTTGTCATGTGGGACTCCGCCCCCTTCCGCCAGTGTATTTCTGGTGATCCAGCTGTAGGTCAAATATAGCCTTCTGCTCTGCTGCTCTTTGCGTGGGTGACCCTCCCCTCCAGTGTATTTTGTCTATGAACGAGCTCCAGGTCACCACTATCCCACCATCCCTCTGCTAATTGCCATGTGTGACCACCCCCACCAATGTATTTCGGGAGATCCAGCTGTCGGTCACCTCTTACCGTTTGTGGATATATATGATATTCATGGACTGGAAACACTGGACCCGCCTCTGGACCACTTTCAGTTGTTTTGTTTATTAATTAATGCAATAATTGTTGTAACTGGATACTTTACCACACTTAAGACCTGCTTTCTGAACTTGGACTGAATCACCCCATAAATAAATGTGTTTAGTGCAGCAACTTAAATTCAGCAGCATATATCCGAAGCATCGAAATATACATTCAGAGTCATTGTCATCACCAGTATCTTCACCTGTAATTTTATATTTTATAAATGCTATGAAATACACCAACCACAGAGGTATGAAGCTGCCGGATATGGTGAAGAGTTGAATCGCAGATTTCCTTCTGCTCTCGATCTCGGGGTCACTGTGGTTCTCTCCCTTCTCCTGACCTCTCAGTCCCTTACGGACTCGACAAGCCACGAAAATGTGGTTGTATGTCAGAGCGTTGAGTAACAGAATGAATGTGAGTGGGAGCAATGGGCTTAAAACTTTATCAAACCAGTCATATCCCACCCATCTGGCTCAGTATAATAGGTTGACTTCATAGGACAGAACCATGGTACATTGTCAATTATCTCTCCAGGTTCAAATATAAAGTAGTGGGGGACGTTTTAGACAGGGAGCAGAGTGCAGGTTGTTGCGAGAACCACAGCCGCAGTTTTCTCAGTGTTTTATTTACTTTTCAGCTTCTGGCAACAAATGGCCACAAATGGATCAAATGTGAAAGTGACGGTGAACCAGACAGAACAGTCTCTTGCTGCACGTAACAGGGCAATAATAGCACTACACACAGGAGTGATATTCAGAAAAGAACTCAGGAGATAATAATAACTGATCTGCCACAGTATACCATTAGTGCTAACGACCAGGAGATCCGCTGTTGCCATGGCCACCAGGTAGTGAATGGTGCAGGTAAAGACACTGCACTTTGCCCGGGTCAGGATCCCAAGCGCCAGTAAATTAACTGTAAAAGAGAGATTAGAAAGAAAATGAAAATTACAGATCCAGTGTTCTCGGTGTGTGACCCAAACAGTTAGGACAGAAATTTCGCACAAAATACGGATGAGCTTGAGGCAAGTCAGAGGCTTTTATTTAAAAACCTTCACTCTGACCACAACCCACCTGCAAAACGCCCAATCCTGGATCGAACAGAGTTAGGTCAGGGGCCGGGAGACAACCTCTCCCAGGTACAGGATACGCAATTAAATATTTAAAAGAGGCTGGAAGTCTCTGATTTAATTAGTTTTGCATGTTTAACTCTGACTGGCTGGGTTTCCTCAGTAAACCCCTCACAACACACAATGACACCGGGAATTGGTGAGCAGTACTTTAGCCCACCACCACTCCCCCCCCCCCCCCCGGGATTTGACCACTGCCGCATGATAAAGAACATCTGCACCAGTGACTGCATGCCCCACCAGAAATTTACACCACCCCCATATGATCGGGCATTTGCAACCGAGTATCAGACCTGCCTGCCGGGATTGGACCACCCTCCTGTGATCAGAACCCCTCTGCGTTTTGACGCAATGAGAATCAGACTCCGCCAACGTGTCTTAGATCAGGCATTAACTTGCCCCTCCCTCTCCCCAGACTCGGAACATGCACAAAGATAGGAGACACCTCCCCGGAGTTGAGGATCAGGCTCCCTACCTCTCCCCATCGCCAGTCGTGAAAGCCACTACAGGATAGGAGCTCCCATCCCTGGTTAAGGATCAGGCGCAGCCTCTGGCACTCAGTCTCAGCCTCAGCCTCAGATGGCTCACAATGATAGATGGCAACTGCTAGAAATCTGATTTAAAAAACAAGCAAACAGGAACATGCTGAAAACATACAGAAGGTCAGGCAAACTCTGGAGAATAAAACAGAGTTAATGTTTCAAGGCTAATAGGCTGTCATCAGAAATAGAATACATCAGAGATTAACAGATTAAATCACTGGAAGAACAACAATAATTTAGGGTATTGGGGGAAGGGTCGGATGGAGGGCCAGAGTGATTCAGTGGCAAAGGGGTGATGGTGCAAGGTGAATTGGGCAAGTAAAGTATTAAAGGTTGGTTCCAAAGGAGGTGTAAATTGGTACAGCAGAATAGTAGAGGCGGGGACATGGAAAATCTAGCAAGGAGTAGAAATCTCCAGGGACCAAGATCAAAGACAGCAATGTATGGGTAGAACCTTGAGGTGTGGATGAGCCTACAGGCTGTGTACCAATCAGTGATCCCCACTCCCAGTATCAGCCCACACCCTCTCCAGTCCTAGTAACACTTGGGTAGCTGTCCTCCTGCACAGACGATCCAAGAAAGTGGAAGCAATGTTTATAATCTGAAGTTTAATCCCAAACTTGAAACTGGCAGGCAATAAAATGAATAATCAAAATATCCAGTTTTATTACTCGTTGTCTTGCACTGGATGTCGAGGGTAGAGAGGTCAGAGTACGAGTGGGATGCAGAATTAAATAGAGAAGTGACCGGAAATTCAGGTTCTCACTTGAAGACCACATGGATGAGTTCAGCAAAACAATGCGTTTGCTCCTCTCCATCGCGAGCGTCGAACACAGTTAGTAAATTGTCACAAGTACAAGGAAACCACTATTACACCTGGAAGGTGTGCTTGGGGCCTTGAACAGTCTGAAAGAAGGAGGTAGAAAAGCAGGTGTTACATCTCCTGTGCTTGCACTGGAATGTGCGATGTGAAGAGGAGCAAGGTTGGGGGTCATTAAAGAGTTCAGCAGCGAGCCATGATTGGTGGAGTGATTGAGATGGGAGCAAAATATAGGGTTGTTCCTGGACTTAGCTGGATGTAGCAGAAATGTTGGAGGATGTTGCATTAAATGTGCAGACTGTTAGGCGTGGATGACGAGGGCAAAGGGAAGATTATCATGTTTATGGCATGGAGGGGAAGGGGTGAAGGCAACAATAGGGTGAAATGAGATGGACAGGCTCGAGGGCCCATGCTGAAGGGGAATTCCTCAGCTGAGCAATAATCAACATTTCGGAACTACTGGTGTGAAAGGTAGCTTCCTCAGAACAGATGGAATGGAAATGCAGAAACTGGGAAAATTGAACAAACTCGTTCTAGGAAGTGCAGTGGAGAAGTATAATTAAGGTACCTGTGGGAATTGTTATGGTAATAGTAAATATTTGTGGGCAGACAATCCACAAGAATGGAGATAGACAGGTCTACGAAGGAACATAGGAACTTAAGAAAATAGGAAATTGGAGCACCAGTAGTTCATTCAGCCCATCAAGCCTACTCCGCCATTCAAGCTGATCATGGATAATCATCCACTGCTGCTTCATTTTTCCGAACTATCCTCATATCCCTTGAAGGCATTAACATTCAGAAATCTATCGATTTTGGTCTTGAACATGCCCAATAATTGAGCTTCAACAGCCCTCTGGGGTAAAGAATTCCAAAGATTCATCAACCTCTGAGTAAAGAAATTCCTCCTTATCCCAGGCCTAAATGGCCAGCCCCTTATTCTGAGACAGAGTCTCCTGGTTATACCCTCACCAAACAGAAGAAACATCCTATCCACATCTACCCTGTCATGCCCTGTAAAGATTTTGCAAGTTTCAATGGAATCACCTCTCATTCTTGGAAAACTGTAGAGAATACAGGAACAGTTTCTGCAATGTCTCTTCATAAGACCATCCCACAACAGGTATTAGTCTGGTGAACCCATACTGCACTCTTTCAATGGCATGTTTATCAATCCTTAGATGAGGAGAGCACAGCTGTACACAATACACCATTGCGAGCCCACCAAGGCACTATACAATTGCAACAAGGCGACTTTGCCCCGTACTGAAATTCCTTTGTAATGAAGGCCAAGATGCCACTTGCATTCCTTATTGTTCGCTGCACCTGCGTACTAGCTTTCAGTGACACATGAACAAGGACACCCAGGTCCCTTTGGACATCAACACTTCCCAACCTCTCACCATTTAAGAAATACTCTGCCATTCTTTTTTTCCTGCACCGTGCATCACTTCACAATAATTCACATTTCATCCATCTGGAAAAAGAAGAGAAGTGACTGGAGGAGCCCATGTGAAGATGAGGGAGGAGTGGAAATAAGCCGCAAATTTCTTGAAGTTTCCTATTTCAAGGGAAAAAAAGAAATGGCGTCAGCACAGTCATCAAAGTATCAGTAAAATATGTGAAGAGGTGACCTAAATAACTTGGAAAATAAGAATGGTTCATGTAACTTATACAAAGAAATAAAAAAACTAGGACCCATGCATAGTGACACCATTTGAGTGTGGAATATCTCAATGTTTACACATGAGATGAACACACATATACTCTACAAAAGGGTCCCTGCACAGGGATCAGGATCAGAAACCTGCAGAGGTTTTCAATCGCAGAGCTCAAGAGCTGAGGAAAAGTGGAGTTCTAGCTAAAATGGCAAGTGAATTAAACTAAACTAATCAATTCCAAATGGGGCTCTCGCAATGTACCAGAAGGATATGACAACTGTCTTCTGGTGTCTGTCAGGAAAGGTCCCATCCACTGTGAGATTAGGGCAACTCGGGTTTACTGAGCTTTGGAACAGACAGCGGCAGACTGTCATGGACAGGAATGTAAATGGACGTCTGCATTGCATCTCCAAGCTTTACAGGAGGGAAGTCTCCCGTGTTGTGGGACAATCAGGGCAGAATTAACCAGTGTATTAGCATTAAAAGCCTGAATAAGGAAGTAATATCTCTGAGGGAAGAACTAACCTCAAATAATACTGAATAAATTCAACAACAAACTTCAAGACACTTAAGGTAGAAAATGGCGAGATATTAAAAAAAAAATCAAAGAGCTGATTAACTCTCTTGTTCAGATGGATTGCATCCGCAAATACTAAAAATATAGGGAAGGGATAGCAGAGACACAATTATCTGTTCATTAATAATCATCAGAACAGAAAATAGTGCAGCAGACTCAGGGACTGCTAATGTGCTTCTTGTATTTAAAACGTAATACAGAACAATTCCAAAGAATCAGGCCACTTATCATCACTCCAGTTGATAGGAAAGATAATGGAATCCGTATCCAAAGAGGGAACAGGAAACTATCTTTAAATACATAAGATAATACAGAGCAGTCAGCACATATTGCAAAATGAAGATCATACATGAACAACATTATTGAATTATTTTAACAATACTAGAAAGAGTAGATAAGCCTATTACAGTAGATGTAAGGTATATTTATAAAGACCTTCGCTCTGGTCCCACGTAGCAGCCACATGGCTAATCTCGGAGTATGTGGAATTGGGTTGGGGGCACGAGGCAGAATGGACAGCAAGCTGGCGACAGAAACAGGACACAGGGAGTAGGGCTTAAGGGTATTTCCTCAGATTGTTGGAAGGTGGGAACTGATGTTCCACATGGATCATCACTGGGAACACTGTTACTTACTATTTACATAAATGATCTGGAATTGGGAAGTAGAAACACAATTCCCAATTTTTCAAGCAAATCTGAATTGAAATTACAGTTAATATAGAGGAGGAATGTGATAAAATAGCTAATGGAATTAATAATAATAATTAGTAAACTGGCACAATGGGCATCTAAATGGCAATACATTTTAATATAGCTAAGGGTGAAGTGTTGAATGTTGCTTGAACAATTAAGCTTCCCAAATGCTTCATCGAAATTAAGCGCCCTAAGAACACCAGAACACAAGAAATAGGAGCAGGAGTATGAGAATATAATTGGTCGAACCTGCGCCACCATTCAATATGGTCAATACTGATCTGATACTTCAATTCCAGTTTCCCGCCCACTCCCCATATTCCTTAGTTCCCTGAAGAAACCAATAATCTGCCTAATTGTAACTGCATTCAACAATGGAACATCCATAATCCTCTGTGGCAGAGAATTCTAAGCATTCACAATTCTTTGAAGAATTTTCGCCTTACTTCAGTCCCACATGACCGGTCCCATATCTTGAGACCAGTAAAAAAAGTCTCTCAGCGTCGACCCTATCAAGTCCCTTCAAAATGTTATGTGATTCCATGACATCACCTCTCATTCTTCCAAACTCCAGTAACATAAGAACAATTTACTCAGCCTTTCATTAATGGACAACCCGCTGATCCCAGAAACCAGTCCAGTGAATTTATACTCTACCACTTCCAATGCAAATCTATCTGTTTGTTTATATGGAGACCAAAACTGCAGGAAGTATTCCAGATGTGGTTTCACCAAAGCGTTTTTATTCCTGTACTTCAATCCCCTTTTAATAAAGGCAACATTCCATTTGCCTTCCTAACTGTTTTCTGTATCTGAATGCTAACTTCCTGCATTCTATGTATGAGCACGCAGAAGTGTTTCTGGACATTAACATTTAGGGTGGCACAGTGGCGCAGTGGTTAGCACCGCAGCTTCACAGCTCCAGCGACCCGGGTTCAGTTCTGGGTACTGCTTGTGCGGAGTTTGCACGTTCTCCCTGTATCTGCGTGGGTTTCCACCGGGTGCTGCAGTTTCCTCCCACCTCCAAAAGATTTGCAGGGTGATACGTGAATTGGCCATTGTGAATTGCCCCTAGTTTAGGTAAGGGGTAGGAGAATGGTGGGGATGTGGTAGAGAACATGGGATTAATGTAGGATTGGTATAAATGGGTGGTTGTTGGTCAGCGCAGACTCGGTGGGCCAAAGGGCCTGTTTCAGTGCTGTATCTCTAAATAAAAAAAAACATTTACAAAGCTCACACCGATCAAAAATATCCTTTTCTTCTTTTCTTAGGACCAAAGTTAATACCTTCACACTTCTCCATATCATACTCTACCTGACATGTTGTTTCCCGATCACTTAACCTTTTAATATATTTTTTCAGCCCCTCTGAGTCCTCACAATCTGCATTTCCACCTTGTTTGCATCGTCATCAAACATATATAGATTACTCTCCATCTCTTCATCTAAGTCATTAAGACAGCTTATAAATAGCTGATAGCCCAGCACAGATCCTTGCGACACAAGGATAGGTAGTAAAGTATGTTCCGACGAGGACAGAAGGAGGCTGCAGACCGATATAGGTCGCTTGAGTGAGTGGGCAAAAAAAATTGGCAGATCGGGTATAATGTGGGAAAATGTGAAGTTATTCACTTTGGCACGAATAATAATAATGAAAAAGACTAAGACTTAAATGGAGAATGACTGCAGAATTCCGAAGTGCAGAGAGTGCTAGGTGTTCTAGTGTATGAGTCACAAAACATTGCTTGTATTATTATTCATTCATGGGATGTGGGCGCCGCTGGCCAGGTCAGCATTTATTGTCCATCCCAAATTTTCCTTGAGAAGCTGGTGGTGAGCTGCCATCTTGAACCGCTGGAGTCCATGTGGGGTAGGGACACCCACAGTGCCGTTAGGAAGGGAGTTCAACGATTTTGACCCAGCGACAGTGAAGAAACGGCAATATAGTTCCAAGTCAGGATGGTGTGTGACTTGGAGGGGAACTTGCAGGTGGTGGTGTTCCCATGCATTTGCTGCCTTTGTCCTTCTCGTTGGTAGAGGTCGCAGGTTTGGAAGATGCTGTCTACGGAGCTTGTTGCGTTGTTGAAATGCATCTTCTGGGTGGTACACACTGCTGCCACTGTGCGTCGGTGGTGGAGGGAGTGAATGTTTGTGGATGGTGTGCCAATCAAGTGGGCTGCTTTGTCCTGGATGGTGTCGAGCTTTTTGAGTGTTGTTGGCGCTGTACTTATCCAGGCAAAGTACTCCATCACACTCCTGACTTCTGTTTTGTAGATGGTGTACAGGCTCTGGGGAGTCAGGAGGTGAGTTACTCGCCGCAGGATTCCCAGCCTGTGACCTGCTCTTGTACCACGGTATTTATATGCCTATTGCAGTGAAGTTTCTGGTCAATGGTAATCTCTAGGATGTTAATAGTGGGAGATGTTATTGAAGTATATAAGATCCTGAACGGTCTTGATAAGGTGGATGCAGAAAAGACCTTTCCTCCTGTGGGTGAGTCCAGAATTAAAGGGCAATTATTTAAAATTAGGGGTCGCCCTATTATGACAGAGAGGAGGAGACTGCTTTTTCAGATGATTGTGTGATTTTGGAACTCGCTGCCTCAGAAGGTTTTGGAGGTGGGGTCATTGAATATTTTTAAGGCAGAGGTCGATAGGTTTTTGTTAAGTAAGGGCATCAAAGATTATTGAGGATAGATGGTAGTGAGGAATTCGAAAACAAACAGACCGGCCATGATTTTATTGAATGGCAGAGCTGTATTAGCGGCCAAATGGCCAACATCAGCGCCTAATTCGTATGTTCCTATGTTCGCATGACGCTCCACTAACTACTTCCTGCCAACTTGAAAATTCATCATTTATTCTGTCCTTTTGCTTCATGTCCTTTAACTAATCATGTATCCACGCTAATATATTACCCACAACTGCATGAACCCTCATCTTGCCCATTACACTTCTGTGCTTCACACTATTGGCTGTCTTTTTTTTAGGGGCGGTGGGGGAAGCTATTCAGGATCTCCTGATTCCCCTTTATCTATCCAATTAGGTACATCCTCAAAAAACTCTGAAACATTTTGCAAACAGGATTTCCCTTCCGTGAAACCATGCTGACTTTGTGTTATAATATTGCGTTTTGTTTTTTAAGTGCATTGTTAAGACATCCTTAATAATATATTCCAGCACTTTCCCAGCGACAGATGTCAGGGTAATTGGCCTGGATTTCCCTGTTCTCTCGTTCCCTCCTTTCTTGAAAAGTGGGATTACATTTGCAAATTTCTATCTGATGGAACCATTCCAGGATGTATGGAATTTTGGCAAAGTGTAGGTGGCACATCCAGTATCTTTGCAGCTTTTGGTTTGGAACCGTAGATTGTAGGCAATCAGGTTCCAGGTATTTATTGTGTTATAGTCCCTTAGGTCTCTCCAATATTTTTTTCCTTTATATGCTGATATTAAGTAGCTTTATTTCCTCACCTTTGTGAGCCCTTAGGTGACTGTTTACTTCTGGAGTGCAACGTGTGTCTTCTACTCCGAAGACCGCTGCAAAATATTTGCTCAATGCCTCTGCTATTTCCTTATTCGCCATGATAATCTTTACTGTCCCTGCTTCTAAGGTACCAACGTTAACTTTAGTTACTCTCTTCTTTTTTTTGAATACCTATAAAGTTTCTTACGATCTGTTTTTGTTTTTCTGGCTATTTTTCTCTCGTTCTATGTTCCCATTTTGATCAATTTTTTGGGTGGCCCATTGTTGGTATCGAAAACGTTCCCAATACTGAGAAGGGCTCCGGTTTTTTTTCAACAGGATACGTCTCTTCTTTTAATGGAATACTACACTTAACTTCCTCCCTACACCACAGATTGATCTTTCATGTTGACCTTTTGTTTTCCTTTGGGATATATTTGTTGAACATTTTGACATGATTGTTAAATGTTTCCCACTGTTTAGTAGCCTCTATAATTTTTATTATATTTATCCAATCAACCTTACCCGCTCCCCTTCCTACCTATACAATTGGTTTTGTTAAGTTTAACGTTTTTAGAGTATGTCACTTTCCAATGTAACATGGACATGAATGATATTATGATCACTATTTTCCAGCGCACCATTCACGATGACATGATTAATTAAATCTGCCTAATTACAAAATACTAGATCAAAAATAACGTTATCCCTATCTGGTTCCACAACGTATTGCTCCAGGAAAATGTCATATAAATATTGTACAAACTCATCTTCTGGACCATCCTTGCCAATTTCATAGTCTCAAATTAATTGAAGATTAATGTCCTCCACAAGTATTGCATTGCCTTTGTTACATGCTCCAATATTTTATTGTTAATAGCTCTATTCAATGGTACAACAACTGTTTATGGGGCTTATAAACTATTCCCAACGGCATTTTCTAACTCTTGCTATTCCTAATCTCCACCCATACAGGTTCTACATTGTGTTCGTATGAGCCCAGATCCTTTTTCACTGATGTCCTAATGTCATCCATTACTATCAATGTCACCCCTCCTACTTTTCCATGTTGTCTGTCTTTTCGAATTATTGTGTACCCTGGAATATTTATTTCCCAAGTTTGGTCACCTTGTAATCATGTTTCTATACTCGACATTAAATCTAAACTTTTATCTCTGTTTCTGCCAATACTTCATCTATTGCACTGAAGATTCTTCAGGCATTCAGATGAAGAACATTTAATCTTTTTTATATTACTGTATTTCCCTCCATTGACCTTATCTGGTGATCGGCAATTAGTGTTAAACTGTCTGTCCCTTTCTGTCTCACTCTAATTCGCTTTACCCACATTGCTACGTTGTTCCGTTGCCTCGACGTTTCTCTTTTGGATTTCTTAATCATCCTTCAGCCAAACCTTTACACCCCTCACCAGTTTATAGCACCGTCCACAACCGTAGTTATACGATTGGCCATGACACTGGTCCAGGCCGTGTAACTGCAGCCCATTCCAGCTGAATATCTCCCTCTTCACTGAGCATTGAATTCAGTGTCCCATGAATCCAAACCCCTTCTTTCCATACTACTCTTTTAGCCAAGCATTTAATCTCAAAATCTGCTTGGTCCTGTGCCTGAATGGGGTAGAGGGGCAAAGGATTCAGGGGTACAGATTCACAAATCATTACCAGTCGCAGCACAGTCTAACAAGACCATAAAATGCAAAGAAAGCAATGGAGTCCATTTCCAGATGAGTGTAATTGAAAGAAAGGAGCTGACATTAAACAAATTGGAATGTTAAATGTATAGCACTTTGCGTGATGTGTGCAGCTCTGGGCTACATATTACAAAGAGAATATTGATGCACAACAGAAAGGGAAATTATCTGACATGTGGGAGTCTTTCAAACGTCAGCTGATTAGAATCCAGATGCAGCATGTTCCTGTGAGGATGAAAGACAAGTTTGGCAAGTTTCGGGATGCTTGGATAACACGGGATATTGTGAGCCGAGTCAAAAAGAAAAAGGAAGCATTTGTAAGGGCTGGAAGGCTAGGAACAGATGAAGTACTTGAGGAATATAAAGACAGTCGGAAGGAACTTAAGCAAGGAGTTAGGAGAGCTAAAAGGGGTCATGAAAAGTCATTGGCAAACAGGATTAAGGAAAATCCCAGGACTTTTTATACGTATATAAAGAGCAAGAGGGTAACCAGGGAAAGGGTTGGCCCACTCAAGGGCAGAGATGGGAATCTATGTGTGGAGCCAGAGGAAATGGGCGAGGTACTAAATGAGTACTTCGCATCAGTATTCACCAAAGAGAAGGACTTGGTGGAAGTTGAGCCCAGGGAAGGGAGTGAAGATAGTCTCATTCATCTCATTATCCTAAAGGAGGAGGTGTTGGGTGTCTTGCAAAGCATTAAGGTAGATATGTCCCCAGGCCTGATGGGATCTACCCTAGAATACTCAGGGAGGCAAGGGAAGAAATTGCTGGGGCCTTGACAGATATCTTTGCATCCTCATTGGCTACGGGTGAGCTCCCAGAGGACTGGAGAATAGCCAATATTGTGCCTTTGTTTAAGAAGGGTGGCAGGGATAATCCAGGAAATCATAGGCCGGTGACCCTTATGTCAGTGGTAGATAAACTATTAGAGAGGATTATGCGGGACAGGATTTACTTCCATTTGGAAACAAATGAACTTATGAGCGAGAGACAGCGTGGTTTTGTGAAGGGGAGGTCGTGTCTTACGAATTTGATTGGGTTTCTTGAGGAGGTGACGAAGATGATTGATGGGGGAAGGGCAGTAGATGTTATCTGTGTGGACTTTAGTGAAGCTTTTGACAGGGTCCCGTAGGGCAGACTGGTGCAGGGGGTGGAGGCACACGGGATCAGAGCTGGGCTGGCGGGATGGATACAGAACTGGCTCGGTCATAGAAGACGGAGGGTTTCAGTGGATGGGTGTTTTTCTGGGTGGACGGAAGTGGCTGGTGGTGTTCCGCGGGGATCAGTGCTGGGACCTTTGCTGTTTGTAGCATATATAAATGATTTGGAGGAAAATTTAGCTGGTCTGATTGGCAAGTTTGCGGATGACACAAAGGTTGGTGGAATTGCGGATAATGACCGGGATTGTCAAAGGATACAGCAGGGTGTGGATCGGTTGGAGACTTGGGCAGAGAAATGGCAGATGGTGTTTAATCCAGACGGGTGTGAGGTAATGCATTTTGGAGGGTCTAGTGCAGGTGGGAGGTATATGTTAGATGGCAGAACCCTTTGGAATGTTGACAGGCAGAGAGATCTGTGCCTGCATGTCCACAGGTCACTGGATTGGCAACGGAGGTCAATAGAGTGGTCAAGAAGGCATACGGCATGCTTGCCTTCATCGGTCATGGCATAGAGTATGAGAATTGTTGCAGCTGTACAGAACTTAGTTAGGCCACACTTAGAATATTGCGTGCAATTCTGGTCGCCACACTACCAGAGGGACTTGGAAGCTTTGGAGAGCGTACAGAGGAGTTTTACCAGGATGCTGCCTGGTCTGGAGGGCATTCGCTATGAGGAGAGGTTGGAAAAACTCGGACTGTTTTCACTGGAACGACGGAGGTGGAGGGGCGACATGATAGAGGTTTACAAATTTATGAGTGGCATGGACAGAGTGGATAGTCAGAGGCTTTTTCCCAGGGTGGAAGAGTCAGTTACTAGGGGACATAGCTTTAAGGTGTGAGGGTCAATGTTTAGAGGGGATGTGCGAGGCAACTCTTTTGCACAGAGGGTGGTGTGTGCCTGGAACTTGCTGCCAGGGGAGGTGGTGGAAGCAGATACTATAGGGACGTTTAAGAGACATCTTGACAATTATATGACTAGGAAGAGAATAGAGGGATATGAGCACCGGAAGTGCAGAAGGTGTTAGTTTAGGCAGGCATCAAGATCGGCGCAGGATTGGAGGGCCGAATGGCCTGTTCCTGTACTGTACTGTTCTTTGTTCTTTGTTCTTTATATGTGTGTGTTTCAGCAATTTAATAGGAGGCAAAGCGATATGAATACATTTCTATTGTTATAATTATTATCATGGTATCAGCAAAAAATCATCCCCATTTCAATCAATTAGATTCAGAAAAGCAGAGGCAGCTCCATGTAATGGATAGATCAGTCGCTTGAAATAATGATTCCACAATAAAAATGGCCTGCATAATTGTACTCAGTAAAATTCTACATCCACAGATAGCCCAAGTAGTACATGGCCACTGGGGTCATATGTTCCATTCTGGTTAGTGATCCACACTCAGTAAAGTTCAGCAGTGACACATACTCCCAGTAATGCATGACCATTGGTATCAGGTATTCCACTCCTGTTAGTGACCACAGTCGCTACAATTCTACAGTGGCACGTATTCACATTTATAGGTCTACACTGACTCTTATTCCCGCTAATTTCTTCAGTCAGGGTGTTGACTTCACTGAAGGCTAATTCAATATTGCACGATATTCCACGAAATGCAATAACCTGATAATTCAGATAGCCTAAGATTTTCAAAGAAAGGTTCATTCTCAAATGCGGAAATTAAATACAACAGCAGACATGTTCAAGAATGTTAAAGACATATGACGTAAGGATATGATATTGCCGATCAGGTTCTTGCATAACAGAAACTGCTAGATTAGCATGTAACATCATATGCCACAGAGTAAAACTGGAGGGAAGGTAAAACGGAGATTTACACAACTTCAATGCTGTGGTCACTTACCAGGAACACCAATGATGGCAAGGATCAGGTAATATCTTTTCACTACATTGGCAAATGTTTCACGCATTTTCGGTGTGAATTGATCTGGCCGTTCATTCTGCAGGCAACCTGTCTGTATTAAACATTGTGGTGATGCATTCCCAGAGCCTGTAGTTAATAACTCGTGGGATCTCCACCGGGACATTAAGATTGCAACATCGTTGAAAACGATTTTTTAAAATTTGTGCAAACAGATTACAATATCGAGTTAACTCTGCCTTGTGATACAAATTCCAAATGTTACAGGGTCCCTCTCCGGACTGGTTTACTGATGTTTGGGACATGGCAGTCCTCTTTAACCGTGTTCATTCATGGATTATATTTCAAATGTTTCAGTCTCTCTCTCAGGAATTATCTACAGCACTGTGGGATGTGGCTGCCTCCTTATTTCTGAACATTCTGTAATTAAATTACAAACATTAGAGTGTTCCTCTCAGGCCTCATCTACTGCACGTTGCGTGGCTGCCCTCTTTAACTGCGGCCATTCAGTAATTAATTGCTAAATGTTGGAGGGTCGCGCTCAAGGACTTTCTACCACACTCTGGGGTGTGCCTGTCCATTCAGTGCTTAGGTTTCAATGGTAAAGAGTCGCTCTCAGAGCTGATCTACCGGACCTTGGAATGAGGCTGCCCTCTTTAACTCTGTAATTAAATATAACTCTGTCAGTAAGTAATCTCCAAATATTGGAATATTTTAGAATGCCTCCCTCAGGGATTTTCCACTGCATCTGGGATGTGGTTGTCCTCGTTAACTGTGACCATTCAGTAATTAAATTCTAGTGGCGAGTAAGTCGCTCTCAGAGCTGCTCAACTGCACCGTGGAATGAGTTTGTCGTCTTTAATTTGGCCATTCAGTAATTAAGCTTCAAATGTTCTCGAGTATCTCTCAGGTCTGATCAAGAGCACTCTGGGATGTGGCTTTCCTCTTTAACAGCAACCCTTCAGTCATTAAATTCCAAATGTGACAGTGTCTGTCACAGAGCTGCTCCACTGCTCTCTGGGTGTGACTATCCACTTTAACTGTGGTCAGTAAGTATATAAATTCCAACTGTTGGAGTGTCTCTTTCGGGGAGGTTAAACTACAATCTTGAATGAGACTATCCTCTTTAACAGTTTCCATTCAGTAATTAAAATCCAGATGTTAGAGTGCCTCTCTCAGGACTAATCTACTGCTCTCTGGGATGTGGATATTCACTTTAATTGTGACCATTTATTGTTTTAATTCCAAACGTTTACATGCCTGACTCAGACTTGCTCTACTGCCACTTGGAATGAGGTTTCCTCTTTAGCTGTGTGCACTCAGTAATTAAATTCCAAATGTTTGCAAGTCTCTCTCAGACTGTTCCACACCTCTCTCGGATGTGAATGGCACCTTTAACGGTGGCGATCCAGTTATTAAATGCCAGCTCTTAGATTGTCTTTTTCAGGACTGTTCTACTTTATTCTTGGATATGGCTCCTTTCTTCAACTGTCACCATTCAGTAATTAAACTCCAAAAGTTAGATTATCTCTGACAGGGCTTTTCAACTGCAATCTGGGATGATCCTGTCTTCTTTAAGTGTGACTATTCTGTAATTAAGTTCCAAATGTAGAATGTGGCTCGAAGAGCCGCTCTATTGCACCCTGCAATGTGGCTCTTCGCTTTAATAATGTCAATTCAGTAATTAAACACTAAATGTTACGGTGTTTCTCTTCGGGCTTTTCTACTGAACTTGGAATGTAGCTGTCCCTTTTAACTGTCACCATTCAATAATTAAGTTCCAAATGTTAGAGTGTCTCTCTCAGAAATGTTTCACTGCTCTCTGCGATTTCGTTCCCTTGAACTGTGACCGTTCAGTAACTAAATCCAAACTGTTAGAGTTTCTTTGTCAGAGCTGTCCTACTGTAATCATGGACAAGGCTTTCCTCTATTACTGTGTCTACTGAAATTATACTCCAAATATAAGAGTGTTTCTCTTAACACTGACCAACTGCACTCTGGGATATGGTTGCCTTCTTTAGCTGTGTCCATTCAGTAACTAAATTCCAAGTGTTTGACTGTCTCTCTCAGGGCTACTCAGCTGTTTCTTGGAATCTAGCGGTCCTCTTTAACGATGGACATTTAGTAATTAAATTACAGTTGTTAGGCCGTCACCTTAGGGCTTTTTAAAAATGCTCCCTGTAATGTGGCTGTCATTTTAACTGTGCCCATTCGGTAAGTAAACTCCACATGTTTGACTATCCCTCAGTATGTATCGACTGCACTCTGGGGTGTGGCTGTCCCCTCCAATTTTGGATATCAGGAGCTGCTTCAGAAAATGCTACAGTGTCCTTCCCAGGACGGTTTTACTGCACATTGGAATACGGCTGTCCACTTTAGCTATGTTTATGATAAATACAGTGCAAATGATCGAAACTCTCCCTTTTCTA
Source organism: Heterodontus francisci (assembly GCF_036365525.1). Taxonomy (NCBI): domain Eukaryota; kingdom Metazoa; phylum Chordata; class Chondrichthyes; order Heterodontiformes; family Heterodontidae; genus Heterodontus; species Heterodontus francisci. The sequence continues at coordinate 320,011 of NW_027140940.1, forward strand.
ATGCACTCTGGGATGTATTTGCCATCTTTTACTGCCACCATTCAGTAATTACATTCAAAATGTTACAGTGTCTCTTTCAGGACTGAACTGCTGCTCTCTAGGATGTCCCAGGCGTGTGTTTTAACTGTGACTATTTATTAATTATATTCTAAATGTTAGAGTGACTCTCAAAGCTGCTCTACTGCATCCTGGAGTGAATCTGTCCACTTTAACAGTACCCATTCAGTAACTAAACTTAAAATGCCATAAATATCTCTCAGGATTGATCTACTACATGCTGGGATTTAGCTGCCCTCTTTAACTCTGACCATCATGTTATTAAATTTCAACTGCTGGTGTCTCTGTTTTCACAACACTCTTGTATGCCACTGTCCTCTGTAACTGCGTCTACTCACTAACTTAGATCCAAATATTAGAGCGTCCCATTTAGAACTGATATACTGCACTCTGGGATGTGGTAGTTCTCTTCAAACAGTGACTACTCAGTAACTAAATTCCAAATGTTAGACTGTCCCTCTCAGGACAGATCTACTCCACTCTGGGATGTGGCAGTTCTCTTTAAACGTGACCATTCAGTAATTGAATTCCAAGTGTTAGTGAGTCGCTCTCAGAGCAGCTCCATTGCATGCTGCAATGAGGCTGCCCTCTTAAATTGTAACCATTAAGTAATTAAGCTGCAAACCTAAGACTGTATCTCTCAGTACTGATCCAGTGCACTGTGGGATGTTGATGTTCGCTTTAACTGTGTTCATTTAGTAATTAAATTCCAAATATTGCAACATCCCTCTCAGAACTCATCTACTGCACTCTGGGATGCGGCAGTCCTCCTTTAAATTGGTGATTTAGCACTTAAAACCAAATTGTTAAAATTACCATTTCACGGCTGATTTAATGCACTCTTGATACACCTGTCCTCTTTAACTGTGAATATTTGGTATACATCTCCAAATGTTAGTGTGTCCTTTCAGAAATTATGTACTACACTTTGGGATGTGGCTGTCCTCTTTAACAGACCCCATCATGTAAGTAAACGCCAAGTGTTAGAATGTCTATCCAAGGACTTACCAATAGCACTCTCATGGCATCAGGTCAGATATGGGCAAAGAAACCTCCTGCTTATTACCATCTACCGCCCACAGCTGTTGAGTCAGTACTCCTCATGGTGTTCACCATGGAGGAAGCACTGAGGGCAGCAAGGGCATAAAATATACTCTGGGTGGGGGGGCTTCAATGCCCATCGCCAAAGTAGCTCAGTAGCAACATTACTGACTGGGCTGGTCGAGTCCGAAAGGACTTAGCTGCTAGACTGGGTCTGCAGCAGGTGGTGAGGGACTCAACACGTGGGAAAAAACATACTGGACCTCGTCCTCACCAATCTGCCTGCCGCAAATGCATCTGTCCATGTCAGTATTGGGACGAGTGACCACCGCATAGTACTTGTGGAGTCGAAGCCCTGCCTTCACATTTAGGGTAGCGTCCATTATGTTGTGTGGCACTGTCACCGTGCTAAATGGCATAGATTTCGAACAGATCTATCAAGGCTAAACTGGGCAGCCATGAGGCACTGTGGGCCATCAGCAGCAGCAGAAGTGTACTCAATTATAATGTGTAACCTCATGGCCTGGCATTTACGCCATACGACCATTACCATTAAGTCAGGGGAGCAACCCTGGTTCAATGAAAAGTGCAGAAGAGCATGCCAGGAGCAGCACCAGGCATACCTCAAAATGAGGTGTCAACCTGTTGAAGCTACAAAACAGGACTATCTGTGTGCCAAACTGCGAAAGCAACATGAAGTCCTTCCACATCCAGCCGTAAATGGTGGTGGACAATTAAACAACTAACTGGAGGAGGTGGCTCCACAAATATCCCCATCTTCAATGTTGGGGGAACACAGCACGTCACTGCAAAAGATAAGGCTGAAGCATTTGTAACAATATTCAGCCAGAAGTTACGGGTTGATAGGCCCTCTCGGCCTCCTCCTGAGTTCCCCAGAATCACAGATGCCAGACTACAGCCAATTAGATTCACCCCGCATGATATCAAGAAACGACTGAAGGCACTGGATATTTCAAAGGCTATGGGCCCTAACAATATTCTGGCAATAGTACTGAGCACCTGTGCTGCAGAAATTGCCGTGACCCTAGCCAAGCTGTTCCAGTACAGCTACAACATTGGCATCTACCAGGAAATGTGGAAAATTGCCCAGGTATGTCCTGTAAGCAAAAAGCAGGACAAATCCAACCCGACCAATGACCGCCCCATCAGTCAACTCTCACTCATCAGTAAAGTAATGGAAGATGTCATCAACAATGCCATCAAGCAGCACCTGCTTAGCAATAACCTGCAGACCGATACTCAGTTTGGGTTCCAGCAGGGCCACTCAGCACCTGTCCGCATTACAGCCTTGGTTCAGATATGGACAAATGAGCTGAGCTCAAGAGGTGAGGTGAGAGTTTCATCCCTTGATATCAAGGCAGCATTTGACCGAGTATAGCATCAAGGAGCCCAAGCAAAACTGAAGTCAATGGGAATAGGGTGAAAACTCGCTGCTGTTTGGAGTCATACCTCGTGTAAAGGAAGATGGCTGTTGTTGTTGGAAGTCAATTATCTGAGCTCCAGGACATCAGTGCAGGAGTTCCTCAGGGTAGTGTCCTAAGCCCAACCATCTGCAGCTGCTTCATCAATGGCCTTCCTTCAATCATAAGGTCAGAAGTGGGGATGTTCACTGATGAATGCACAATGTTCAGCACCATTCAGGACTCCGCAACTACTGAAGCAGTCTGTGTAGAAATGCAGAAAGACCTGGACAATATCCAGCCTTGGGAGGATAAGTGGCAAGTACCATTTGTGCCACACAAGTGTCAGACGATGACCATATCCAACAAGAGATAATCTAACAATCCCCCCTTGACATTCAACGGCATTACCATCGCTGAATCCCCCACTATCAACATCCTGGGGGCTACCAATTACCAGAAACTGAACTGGAGTAGCAATATAAATAGCGTGGCTGCAAGAGTAGGTCAGAGGCTTGGAATCCTGCGGTGAGTAACTAACCTCCTGACTCCCCAAAACCTGTCCACTATCTACAAGGCACAAGTCAGGAGTGTGATGGAAAACTCTCCACTTGCCTGGATTGGTGCAGCTCCAAAAGCACTCAAGAGGTTTGACACAATCCAGGACAAAGTGGCCCGCTTGATTGGCAACCCATCTACAAACATTCACTCCCTCCACCACCGACGCACAGTGGCAGCAGTATGTACGATCTACAAGATGCACTGCAGCAGCACACCAGGGCTCCTTAGACAGCACCTTCCAAACCCGCGACCTCTACCACCCCGAAGGACAAGGGCAGTAGATGCATGGGAACATCACCAGCTTCAAGTTCCTGTCCAAGTCACACAGCTTCCTGACTTGGAACTACATCGCCTTTCCTTCACTGTCGCTGGGTAAACATACTGGAACTCCCTTCCTAACAGCACTATGCATGTAACTACCTCACATGGACAGCGGTTCAAGATGGTAGCTGACCACCACATTATGAAGGGCAATTCGGAATGGGCAATAAATGCGAGCATAGACAGCGACGTCCACATCCCAAGAATGAATCTAACAAAAAAGTGGGAACAGCACAGGGGCAGATACTGCTCCAAGCAAGATTTATCATTTTTCCCTTAATATATAACTCGAAATTGTTTCAGAGGAGATTTATGGACTGGGATGGAGAATGTTCTGTAGGTGATTTGTGGTCAGTCCTTTAATAAATGGATCGTGATTGTTTTGTAGATGAATTATGGTCAGACCTTTAATAATTGGGTAGTGATTGTTCCGTAGGTGATTTACCATCACTCCTTTAATAATTGGACAGTGATTGTTCTGTCGGTGATTTATGGTCAGTCCTTTAATAACTGGATAGTGATTGTTCTGTAGGTGATTTCCGGTCAGTCCTTTAATAATTGGACAGTTATTGTTCTGTAAATCATTGGTTATTTCTTTAATAATTGGATAGCTATTTTTCCAGAGTTGATCTGATCATTTCTTTATTGTTTTTATGGATGATTCTCCAAAGAATTGTGAACAACTATTAGCATTTAAATAAGTCTGTATTTGCTTTTATCTCAAAGTAAGTCTTTTATGGACACTCCCTCATAACCTGAGATGGGGAATTCTCTCGATTTGTTTTGTGGACGATTCCTTATTTGTGACGATCTGATTTCAATTTCTGTGATTTGTGGAATCCCTTTGAGCCGCAGGTACGTTGATGTTAATCTGTTTCTCTATCTGTATGTACGTGGTCCTGATCTGGGGCTGTTCCAGTAGAAAGGGCTCTCCCTGCAACCACTAACTCTTGCGCATTATAATTGTCCCGTGTTCAGATTTGTGAAGAATGAATTTGGAATAAGTTCTAATTTTCTGAGACATTAATTTTAAAAAGCATTTTTTTTGAGAAGCAGAAATTTGTTCCCCACTGCAGTGAATTGAATTTTCATCATTGAACCTGACCCATGCAGTTAAACAAGTCAGTTTACCTGTCTGTGTCTCAATCTCTTAGGCTTCTCCGATCGGACAGTTTGATGTTTGAAGTGACAGAGATTGCATTATTGGATCGTTTGGTCTGTCCCTCCTATTATTTCTATTTATTTATATCATACTTAAATATATTGTTTTCCATCGATACTGCTGTGTTTAATTGACTGGCAGTAATAGGATAATGTAAGCAGAGAGTCTCAGAGCAGGTTTTCTTTGTGTGGAAATCCAGCGTCCAATGAACTGCTCACTCCATGACAACCTAAATTCATAATTTCTCACAGAAAATGTGGTCAGATTTGGTGGTCTTGTGCATTGAAGCTGAGTTCTACCTTATTCTAATAAACTAGTGAGTGAGTGTTTCTGAACAGTCTGTAACTGTGTAACTATTTATCCCACAGTATCACTGTTTCTGTTAGGCCGTCTAAGATTCAGCTGTTTTATTCTGAGCTTTTAACCTGAGTCAGTTTGCATGTGCTAGGTTCGGGGGTACTCATTCAGCACAGGTTAAGGATAGAGCCTGGGATCTTCCTGATCTCTGCCTGGAGCTCGATACCATACTGGATATGAACCTTTAATTATGTTCATCTAATTCCCTCCTCTCTCTTTCGCAGTCAGTCTGGGTGTACCTGAGTGAGCAGATTGTTCTGCCCCATTCCCATATCAAATACATTGAAGATGGCCAACAGACGGACAGTGACAAAGGAGATGGATAAATCGAGTCTTCATACACACCACAGTGAGATCAAATCACCCACAGTGAACAGGGGGTAGAGTAAGCACAGACGGAGGATGGGGCCTGGGATCATCCTGTGCTCTGTGTGTGCAGCTCAGTACTACACTTTTGGTGAGCAGCTTACTCAGCATAGGCTGGGGATGGAGCCTGGGATCATCCTGTCCTCTGTTGATGGAGCTCAGTACCCATAACAGTGACTCAGCACAGGTTGTTTATCGTGCCTGGAATCTTTCTGTGCTGTATGTGAGGAGCTCACTACCCATACCTTTGAAAAATATCTCATTATCACAAGTCAGGAATGGAGCCTGGGATTTTCCTGTGCTCTGCGTCGGGCTCAGTAACTCACTGGCTGAGAGCAGCTCACTCAGCACAGGCCGGGGATGGGGCCTGGTATCTTCCAGTTTCTGTGTGTGGTACTCAGTATCATACCTGTGTTAAACGTCTCTTTCTGCATAGGCCTCTGATGGATCTTGATTCTGTCGCTACTCTCTTTTGATTGTCCCTTCCTTAGTCCGTGCTCTGAGCGCTCTGGTGATGTCAGGGAGCTGGACCTAGGAATATCCAGCTACTGAGAAGACAGTGGGTATATCACAGACACACAGGCAGCTGATTGGTCAAAACAGCTCATCACTGAGGTGACCGGACTGGAAACGGGATTGTGGGTAGCGGGTCACTGATTCTGGTCATTGTGGGTGTTAATAGTCATGGACCAAGGATAATTTGTTAAAGGGTCACTGACCTCCGGTTTCATTATTTTAAATAGCATTTGACCGCTGATCTTAACTTTCCCAGCAGAACGAGCAGGGGGAATGAGGATCAATGGTAATGGTCGCTATAATACAGAGCTCACTCTACATTTCCCTATACTGGGAGTGGTCAATACTGACACTGGGTATAAATTGGGAGTTCACTGTCAGCGTAATGCAGAGGGAGCTCTGTATTATACCTACCCTGGAATTGCTTGATACTGGCACTGGGTATATAATGGGGTTCGCTGTCAGGGTAATGTAGAGTGAGCTCTGTATTGTACCTACACTTGGAGTGCTCGATACTGACACTGGGTATATCGTGGGGTTCACTGTTTTGGCAATGTTCAGGGAGATCTACATTGTACCTACACTGGGAGTGCTTGATACAGACACTGGGTATATAATGGGGTTCACTGTCAGGGTAATGTAGAGGGAGCTCTGTATTGTACCTACACTGGGAATACACGATGCTGACACGGGGTATAAATTGGGGATTCACTGTCATGGTAATATAGTGGGAGCTCTGCATTGTGCCTACACTGGGAGAGCTTGATACTGATACTGGTTATAAATGTGGATTCACTGTCAGGGTAATGTAGAGGGAGTTCTTTATTTTACCTACACTGGGAGTGCTCGACACTCACACAGGGTATAAAGTGGGGGCTCACTCTCAGGGTAATGTAGAGGGAGCTCTGTATTCTACCTACACTGGGAGTGCTCGTTACTGACACCAGGTATAAAGTGGGAGCTCACTGTTAGGGTAATGTAAATGAAGCTTTTTATTTTACCTACACTGGGAGAGGTCGATACTGATATTGGGTATAACGTGCAGGTAGGAACATAGGAACGGGATAGGGCTGTTATACCCTCGATTATACTCCACTATTCACGATGATCCTGGTTGAATTGTCTTCGAACACCCTTCCCTTATTTTCTCTCCTTTGCAGTCTGGTTCTGATTTTAAGATCACATCCCCTTGTCCTTGATTCCCCGACTAGAAAATAAACTTTCTATCTCCCTTCTCGATACTTTTCAGAGTCCTAAAACCCTCACTCAGTTGGAATCATCTCTGAACCTGCTATATTCCAGAGAATACAAGCCTTGTTTATATAACCTTCTTTGGGCTCCTTATCTCGAGAGACAATGTGTAAGCGCCTGGAGATGGTCAGTGGTTTGTGAAGCAGCGCCTGGAGTGGCTATAAACGCCAATTCCGGAGAGACAGGCTCTTGCACAGGTGCTGCAGATTTTTTTTTTTTGTCGTGGCTGTTACACAGTTGGCTCTCCCCTTGCGCTTCTGTCTTTTTTCCTGCCAACTGCTAAGTCTCTTCGACTCGCCACACTTTAGCCCCGAATTTATGGCTGCCCGCCAGAAGCAGCCATATTCCAGAGAATACAAGCCTAGTTTATATAACCTTACCACACAATTTAACCCCTGGTGCCCTCATATGATTCTGGTGATTCTGTGTTACTCCCCTTCAATAGCCAATATATCTTTTCTAAGATGCGCTACCTGGAGCTGTACACAGTCCTCCAAATGTGATATAGACAGGGTTTTATATATCTGCAGGAAAATCTCCACCTTTATATGTTCTTATATATAATTGGACTTTGGTATATGGAACATAATTTTGAAGACTGCAGGTGATACAACAGTTAACAATGTAGTGAATAGTGAGTAAGACAGTAACAGACTGAAATGTGACGGAGGCAGACTGGTGAAATAGACAGGAGCATGGGAGATACAATTTAATTTGGATATGTGTGAAGTGAACTACTTTGTGGAAACAATATGGGGACGGCAGCATAATGTTAATGTTACTGGGCTGGTAATCCAGAGTCCTGGACGAATGCTGTGGAGACATCGGTTCAAATCCCACCATTGCAGCTGGAAGAAATTAAATTCAATTAAATGAATGTTGAATTTAAAAAGCTCGACTCATTAATAATGATCAGGTAATTGCTAGATTGTTGTAAACTCCCATCTGGTTCACTAATACATTTCAGTGCTGGAAATCTGCTGTCCTTACCTGGTCTGGCCTACATGTGACTCCAGACCCACAGCAATGTGCTTGACTCTGACCTGCCCTCTAAATTGGCTGAGCAATCCATTCAGTTGTTTTTAACTATTACAGTAAAATAGCACTGTGGGCGCCCCTACACCACAAAAACTGCAGCAGTTCAAGAAGGCAGCTCACCACCACCTTTTCAAGGGCAATGAGGGACGTGAAATAAATGCTGGCCTAGCCAGTGACACTCACAGTCCATGAACTAAATCTAGAAAAACACATGCTGTTGCAGTAGAATCTAGATGATGCTATTCTGAGTGGGGTCCAAGAGCAGAGGTACCTAGGGAGCATAGAGACAAATCTTTGAATGTAACAGAGCAAGTTGATATCGCAGTTAAGAAACCGTTACGGATATTTGGTTTTGCAAATGTAGGCAATCCTTTAAAAAAGTAAGGATCTCATTCGAAACCTTTACACTTCACTGGTCCGTCCTCAGCTGGAGTATTGTGAATAATTCCCAGCACCATACTTTCATAAGGATGTAATGACCTTGGAGAAGGTAACAGGGAGGTTGAAAGGATGATATTAGACACGAAGATAAGAAATAGGAGCAGGAATAGACCATATGCCACGTCGAGCCTGCTCCACCATTCAATATAATCATGGCTAATCTTGCTCTTCAGTTTCCTGCCTGCTCCCATATCCCTTGATTCTTTGAGACACCAAAATCTGTCCATCTTAGCCTTAAAATACATTCAATGATGGAACATCTACATTTCTCTGGTGTAAAGATTTCAAAGGATTCACATTGCTTTGAGTTTAAATACATATTTTCATCTCGGTCCCAAATGATCATCTGCTTATCCCAGCCAGGGCAATGACCTCTCACTATCTACCCTGTCAAGTCCCTTCAGAATCGTGTATGTATCAATAAGGTCACCTCTCATTCGTCTAAACCCCGGAGACGATAGACCCAATTTACTCAGTGTCTCATCACAGGACAACGCCTCATCCCAGAGACCAATCCAGTGAACCTTCACTGTACTGCCTTCAATGATTTAAATATGGAGACCACAACAGCACACAGTATTCTAGGTGTGGTCTCACCAAAACCCTGTACAATTGTAGCAAAACTGTTTTTTCTGGCATTCCAATCCCCTTGCAATAAAGGCAAACATGCCACATACCTCCCTAACTGATTTCTGTACCAGCATGCCATCTGTCTGTGATCTTTGCACCAGCACCTCAAAATCTCTCTGAACATCAACATTTAGAAGATTTGTTTTTACATTTAAAAGATATCCTGCTTTTCTATTCTTATGAATAAAGTGAATAACTTCACACCTCCCCACATGAGAGTCCATCTGCCAGCTTGTTGTCCATTCACTTAACCTGTCTGTATCTCGTTGCTGCCTTTCTGTTTTCTTCTCACAGTGTTCATTTCTGCCTCCCTTTGTATCATCAGCTAACATCGATACAATAGTCTTAGTCATTAATACGGATTTTAAATAGTTGAGGTGTCAGCACTGATCCTTGTGGTACTCCAGTGTTCACTGCCAGCCAAAATGACCCTTTTTATGCCGACTCATTACTTTCTATCAATTAGCCAAGCCTCTATCCGTGCTAATATATTGCCTCCAAATCCATGAGCCCTTATCTTGCCCATTAACCTTCAAGTGTAGAACCTTGGGGCGGAACAGTGGCGCAGTGGTTAGCACCACAGCCTCACAGCGACCCGGGTTCAATTCTGGGTACTGCCTGTGTGGAGTTTGCAAGTTCTCCCTGTGTCTGCGTGGGGTTTCCTCCGGGTGCTCCCGTTTCCTCCCACATGCCAAAGACTTGCAGGTTGATAGGTAAATTGGCCATTAGCAATTGCCCCGAGTATAGGTAGGTGGTAGGGAAATAGAGGGACAGGTGGGGATGTAGTCGGAATTTGGAATTAGTGTAGGATTAGTATAAATGGGTGGTTGATGGTCGGCATAGACTCGGTGGACAGAAGGGCCTGTTTCAGTGCTGTATCTCTAAACTAAAAACGCCTTTTGGAAATCAAACCAGTCCCCCTTTAACAGCCCTACTAGTTACATCCTTAGAGGAACTCTAATAAATTTGTCAAACAGGATTTCTCTTTAGTAAAACCACATTGACTTGTTCTAGTCACACTGTACGTTTTTACGTGCATGGCTAAGACTTCCTTAATAATAGATTTCAGCATTTTCCCAACGACTGACTTTTGGCTAACAGGCCTGTGGCTTCCTGTGTCTTCTGTCCCTCCTTTGTTGAGCAGGGGTTTTACATTTGTTAACTTCCAATCTGCTGGGCCTGTGTCAGAATCCAGGGAATTTTGGAAAATCATAACCAGTGCATTGAATATCTCTGCAACTATCTCTTTTAGAACCCCAGGATATAAGCCATCACGTCCTGGAGATATATCACATTTTAGTCCCATAAGCTTTTTTACGGATATTAATTGTTCAAATATGCATGATAACTAATATAGAGGGTAACACATTGCAATTTATTGTTAAATTAGATGTCGTCTTTAATACAAAGAGGGTAATATTCTAGGTAATGGTTAAAGTAGGCATGATATCTAATATAGAGTTTAAAACGTTCCAGTTAACTGTGAACTTAGGTTTTGTTCCAAATGCACTGGGCACAATCTTGTTAATTCTTAATTTAGGAATGATAACTAACATTTACAGTAAAATGCTCTGTTTGATTGTTATATAAAGTCATCCCTAATACACAGGGGATAATATTATGGTTAATAAATTAAGCATGATAACTAATATGGGTTGTAAAATGTTCCAGTTAATTGTTAAATTAGCTACCCCTAATAAACAGGGGTATTCTGGTTCGTTGTTGAATTAGGCATAATAAATAACATTTACAGTAAAATGTTTTGGTTATTTGTTAAGTTAGATGCCATCGCTAATATGCAGGTATAATCTGGTTAATTGTTAAATTTGATGTCATCTCCAATAAAGAGGGTGTAATATTATGGTCAATTGTTAAAGAAGGCTGGAAAACTAATGTAGAGTGTAAAACGTTCCTTTTCATTGTTTAATGAGATGTCATCCCTAATACACGGGATAATATTTTGGTTGGTTGTTAAATTGGGCATGATTAATAACAGAGTGTAAAACGTTCCTGTTCATTGTTAAATTAAATGTCATCCCAAATACACAGGGTATAATATTATGGTTAATTCTTAAACTAGGCACGATAACTAATACAGAGTGTAAAATGTTCCAGTTAATTGTTAGATTATATGTCATCCTTAATAAACAGGTTATAACTTTCTGGTTAATTGTTAAATTAGACACGATAGATAATATGGAGTGTAAAAGGTTAGTTAATTGTTAAAGTAGATGTCATTCCTAACACACAGTGTATATTCTGGTTAATTGCTAAGTTAGGCATGATAACTAATACAGTTTAAAACGTTCCAGTTTTTGATACATTAGACTCGTTCCCAATAAACAGGGGCTATTAGGCATGACAATTAATATGTAGCAAAAAATGTTACATTTAATTGTTACATTATATGCCATCTCGAATACACGGGATAGACTTTTCTGGTTAATTATTAAATTAGACATGATAACTAATATGGAGTGTTAAAATGTTCCAGTTAATGGTTAAATTAGTTGTAAACCGTAATACAAAGTGGTAATAGTCTAGTTAATAGTTAAATTAGACATAACTAACAGAGTGTAAAACATTACAGCTAATGGTTAAAGTCAATGTCATCCCTACCACACAGGGTATACTATTCTGGTTAATTGTTAAATTAGCCATGATAACTAATATGGAGAGCAAAATGTTCCAGTTAATTTTTTAATTATATGTCACGCTATTGCACAAGGTATAAACAGGGAAATTTATTATGGGGAACAAATAAATTTTTGATCAACTAAATGCATACTTTGGTTCTACTTCACAAAGGTGAACAGAAATATCATTCCAGAAATGTTGGGGAACACAGGGTTTCGTGTGAGAGAGGAACTGAAGGAAATCAGTATGAGTAGAGAAATTATGTTGGGAAATTGATGGGATTGAAGGCCGATAAATCCCCAGGGCCTGATGGTCTGCCTCCCAGAGAACGTAAGGAAGTGGCCCTGGAAATAATGGATGCATTGGTGGTCATCTCTCAAGATTCTGTAGATCTGGAACAGTTCCTACAGATTGGAGGGTAGCTAATTTAACTCCAATACATAAAAAGGGAGGTAGAGAGAAAGCAAGGAATTATAGACCAGTCAGCCTGACGTCCATCGTGGGGAAAATTCTAGAGTCCATTATCAAAGATTTTATGTCAGAGCACTTGGAGAACAGTGGTAGAATCGGGCAGAGTCAGGATGGATTTACGAAAGGGAAATCATGCTTGAAAAATCTACTCGAATTCTTCGAGGATGTAACTAGTAGAGTTGATGAGGGGCAGCCAGTCGATGTAGTTTATTTTCTCTTTCAGAAGGCTTTCAACAAAGTCCCCCATAAGAGGTTAGCATGTAAAATTAAAGTGCATGGGATTGGAGGTAGTCAATTTCGATGGATAGAAATTGGTTGGCAGACAGGAAACAAAGACTAGGGATAATTGGGTCTTTTTCTGAATGGAAGGCAGTGACTAGTGGAGTACCGCCGGGATCTGTTCTAGGACCCCAGCTATACACAATATATATTAATTATTTAGATAAGGGAACTGAATGTAATATCTCCAGATCTGCAGATGACACAAAACTGGGTGGGAGGGTGTGTTGTGAAGAGGATGCAGAGAGACTTCAGGGTGACTTGGACAAGTTGAGTGAGTGTGCCAATGCATGGCAGATGCAGTATAATGTGAATAAATGTGAGGTTATACACTGGAGCAGGCAACTGAGTTCGATGATCATCCATGATCATAATGAATGGTGGAGCAGGTTCATAGGGCCGAATGGTCGACTCCTGCTCCTATTTTCGATGTGTCTATGATTTTATATTCTGATTAATTGTTATATGAGACACGATGGCTAAGATGGAGTGTAAAAGGTCACAGTTAATTGCTAAATTAGATGTCATTGCTAACACACAGGGTATAGTATTCTGGTTAATTGCTAAATGAGGCATGATAACTAATACAGAGTGTAAAACGTTCCAATTTTTTTGATAAATTAGACTCGTCCCTAATAAACAGAGGACAGTCTAGTTAATTGTTAAATTAGGCACGACAACTAATATGTAGTATAAAATGATACATTTAATTGTTAAATTATATGCCAAACCTAATACACGGTATAGAATTTTCTGGTTAGTTGTTAAATTAGGCATTATAACCAATAGAGACTGTTAAGCAATCCAGTTCATTGTTAAATTAAATGTCATCCCTAATACACAAGGTATAATATTTTGGTTAATTGTTAGACATGAGAGCCAATATGGAATGTAAAATGTTCCAGAGCCATGTCGGCAAAGGATAGCCCTTATCTCCGAGAAGCCACCACTCCATCTGATCCAGTTCAGTGAACAGCAGTAACAACCGGGACTGGGTCAAGACTCAGGTGTCATGGCAGCTGCCTGAGAAGCGGTCACACATTCGCTGCAAGCATCTGCGGTGTTCACATACCAGCTTCACCTAGATTGAGAGGGTTCCTTTAATGTTGACGTCTGCAGCTGGTAGCCTGTCGGGAAGCCTGATGGCTACATGAGTGCATACTATTAACATCACAACCTATGGTTCTCAGGCAATGGTGCCGAATCAATAGTCCTGCGGGCCTAGCTGTGAGAGTCCGTCCTGAAGTGGACATCCTCACTGGCCCTCTGGTGCAGGGCATTGGTGACCTCCCTGATGCAGCGGTGCACTGCTGACTGTGTGACCTCATAAAGGTCTCTGGTAAGCTCCGAAAAGGCTGCAGAGGCGTCAGGCTTGATAACCGCTGTTGCTATGAGGAGCAAAGGCATGGGATTTCCACTGGATGCCGTGTGCTGCTGGTCATCCTTGAGCAGGGCACAGAGATGTGTCACCACCCTCTCTATATGCACAATTTCCTGTGACACTGCTGCTCTACATCCAATGGCATGTCATGTGAGGCCTGCTGATGCACGGCAAATGTAATGGGGAGCTCTTCTTGGGGGCTGCTGCACACGATCTGGGGCCTCGACGTGGATCGGTCCTGCCTGTTGGTATTGCCTCCCGCGCATACGGATCCTCACGTGCAGAGGATCACACAATGTAGGATGAGCCATACCTATTTCCATGTGATAAATAAGGTTGAACCCTGCATGTTTTTGAAGGTTCAGAACAGGGCATGGATTGGTGTTATGGGTACATCAGCTGCTTTCCTGGATCAAATATGTGGCGAACCACGGCATTGCCCATCTTGGCTAGAACTCAGAGTGGCACAGTATGACCACATCAAGATCCTACCAGCTGAATCGATTGCCCTCATCATCCATAAAACCTTAATGTTCCTGCCATTTCTGACAGGCTCCCCACACATAGGGTGCCTAGTGTGTCATTGCCCCATCACAAACACAGAGCGTACACTTTTAAATGGTGGATGGTACACAGTACCTCCCTTCATGCCAGCACAGCCTTCCCTCCAGTAATCCTAAACCCCTCTCTTCTCGAGTGCAGAGTGAGACCCCAGTGTATCATCCTTCGCTCTTCCCTTTAAGAATTAAGAGTTAGACCCCTGAAAAGCCCCCTCCTTTCACCCTTCAGTTCTGCAGAGTGAAACACCTGAATAACAGAACTTAACATTACTGGCGACCGCGTATGCCTCTGAGGACCTGCAGGCTTTTTAAATCGTGAACGGGACGGCACGTAACAGCCTCCCGTTTGTCAAAATTCTCGAAGTTTTAGTGGAGAAGCGGCGGGCCACATAATCAGTAAAGGTAAGTACGTTTTATCATATGCTAATTGTGGTGCCACCACCATGTGGCTGGGGAGTCGCACTGAGGTACACCACCGCCTGTAATAAGCAGCGGGCCCTTCTCGATATCGTGGCTGGTGGCGAGCCACTTCCCGCGGCGTTTTACTGGATCCGGCGCCGGGTCCGCGGTGTTGAGGGGCTGGTAAAATTCAGCCCCTGTAGTTTAAAATGTTCCAGTTAATTGTGATATTATATGCCATCCGTTACACAGGGTATAATTTGCTGATTAATTGTTAAATTAGACATGATAACTAATATGGAGCGTAAAACTTTCCAGTTGATTGTTAAATTAGATGTTATCACGAATACAAAGGGTATGATATACTGGTCAATTGTTAAATTAGACATGGTAACTAATATAGAGTGTAAACTTTTCCAGTTTCTTCTTTTTTTGGACAAATTAGACATCCCTAATACATGGCATATTCTGATTGATTGTTGAATTATGCAAGGTAACTAATACATTGTGTAAAATATTCTGGATAATTGTTACATTAGATCAACCCTAATATCATAGTAGTGTCGTAATCTGCAGGGCTACGGACCAACTGCTGGAGGATGGTATTTGAATATATGGATCGTTTTTCGGCAGGCACAGACACGATGGGTTATGTTGTCTCATTCTGTGCTTTAACCGTTCTGTGATTCTATATTTCCTGGATGCCTTTGACCTAGGCAGACCGTTGGAGAGTGTCTGTTAAGATTCCAGTTCCCATGGGACAACTTCCCTTTCCCATCATGGATCCCCCATTCTCCACGATTACACCCATCGAAAATGCCCCATCACAGCGTCCCCTTAGTCGACATCCCGCAATAACAAACACCAACAAAAACCTTTCCATTAACATTTTTATCCAGCAACACATACAATTGTACAAACAAAGCAGAACTATTCGCCCTTGTGTATTCCACTAGTTCCTGTCTTGTGGGTTCCCTCGACTTGCCTCGTGCTCTTACACAGTGCTTCCCAAATGGCTGCAGCATGGCTGGCGGAAGACTGCTGACTTTCACTGGGGGAGACTGTAGATGGCCTTGCAGGACGTCCTCGAGCAGCTCTGGGCCTTGAGGGCTCATATTCGGATTGCACCACCTCGACATGGGCAGCAGCAGCCGGGGCTGGATGATGGGTAACAGCAAACACTGGTGGAGTGGGAGAAAGGACAGTGTGTTCCTGCTCCACGGAGATACTGCCACTCGCACGGGGCGACTCCTCAGCAATCCCAGTAATCTATCGGGTCACAGATTGCTGAACTTCTGTGAGAGCCTGAAAGCCCTTTTGAACACTGAGATCCTAAGCCATGATGACAGCAGTCTGATCCTGCATGGCAGCAAGCATGGATCGCGAACTCATTCTGAGCTTCCACTGCAGCACTGAGACGTTGGGTGTCTGCTGTCTGTGCTGCAGTGAAAGCTGAGACAATGTTCACCAGACACTTTATCACGGCTGGGTCCACTAGTGATGTCATGGAGTTAGTGACCACTTCCACAGGGGAAAGAATGGGCTTCAAGCTCTGTGCAATGTCCTGTGCCATGTTGGAGCCAGACTGCTCCATGTCCCTTGACAGTGACAACAGACTGTCTGACAGGCCTGTGAATGGACAAAGTATCTCAGTGTACATGTCCATCAGCATTCTCCTGCATGCTGCTCCAGCAATGTTCACATCTGAGTTCTGTGTACTACAACTCGTTTGTGACCTCGCCCTCCAGTGAGCTGACACATGAACTGTCCTTTCCCCTGGCCTGGCTTCAGCTCACTCATGCTCGGTGACTCGCCACCTGCAGATTGCAACTCTATCCCAGCCTCTAAGGTACACACAGTGCAAGTATTTGATCTGGTGGCTGTGAGTATCAGACCAAGAGATGGGCTCCACCATCGATGCTGTGTTGCGTATTTCAAAGGTCTGCTTAGGCCACCACTACAGTATTGCGCCCTGTTCATTTCACCACATTTTAGGGGGGATATGAGGGTCCTTGAGAGGGTGCAGAGGAGATTTACCAAAATAATTCCAGGGATGGTGGATTTTAGCTCCAATGTTAGGTTGGAAAAGCTGAGTTTGTTCCCCTTGGGAGAAAGAAGATTAAGGGGAGATTTGTTGGAGGAGTACAAAATTATGACAGGTTGCGATAAGTGAAGCACGGAAAATCTGTTCACATAACCTGATAGTAGAAGGACTCGGGACATAGACCAGCTTTTGGGAAAGAAATGAAAGGGGATGTGAGGAATAACTTTTTTTTTAAGCAGTTTGCTGTACCATGGCACCGTGGTGCAGGAAGACACTCAAGCAGGGGAATAAATAGGAAAGTAGGGTTAATAGGAAATAGTGTAGTCAGGGGGATTGGCATAGCTCGCTGCAGATGAGCGGTTGAGTCCAGAAGGCTGTGTTTCCTGGCCGGTGCCAGGTTTTAGGATATCTGCTCAGGGATGGAGAGGAGATTGCAGTGGGAAGGGGAGGATCCAGTTGTAGTGGTCCACATAGGTACCAACGACAAAGATATAACTAGGAAAGAGCTTCTGCATAGGGTGCATGAACAGCTAATGACTAAATTAAAATACAGAGCCACAATGGTTCCTAAGCCACGAGCACCTTGACATGGGTTAAATAAGATTAGGGAGTTGAAGGCGTGGCTCAAAGATTGTATTGGGCAGAACGGGTTTCGATTCTTGGGGCAATGGCAGCAGTAGTGGGGAAAGTGGGTATTGCACCGTAAGGACAGTCTTCATCTGAATTGTTCTGGGACCAGCGTTCTGGTGAGTCATACAGCGAGGCAGAAGAGAGGGCGTTTCAGATAAACAGTGGGAGGATAGGTCATGTAAGAAAGATGTGGCAAAATAAAGGGAAAGGAGAAGGCAATGGAGCAAGGTAGCAATAAGGATAATAATCAGATTGTAGCACGAAGGGACAGAGGGTACAAACATAAGGGTTCACCAGCAGATAGCGCCAAAGTTTGCATAAAGAGTAAAAAGACAAACTAATGACTTTATACCTAAACGCTTTTGGCATTTGTAACAAAACGGATGGATTGTCAGTACAAACTAAAAAAGAAATAAAAATGATCTGATTACCATTAAAGAGACAAAGCTGCCGAGTGCCCAAGGCTGGCACCTCAATATCCAAGAGAACTTGACGGTTTGAAAGGACAGGAAGCTAGGAAAAGATGGTGAGTTCGCTCTGTTAATTAAGGAAGACATTAGTACAATTGTGAGAGATGATCTTAGTTCTAAAGATCAAGGGAAAGAATCAGTTTGGGTAGAGATAAGAAATAAAAAACTTATGAAGTCTCTTATGCGAGCAGGTTATAGGCCTCGTAACAGCTGTTACACTGCACGTCAGTGTGTACAGGACCAAATGTACTGCAATAATCTTGGGTGATGTCATTCTACGTCACGATTGGACGAATCCGATCAGCGAAGTTAGCTTGGAAGATTAGTTTGTAACGGAGTTTCTAGGTAGCAGCGTTCATAACATAATTGAATTTTTCACTCAGTTTGAGCGTGAGAAATGTACGTCTAAGACGATTTTTTTGAAATATACATAAAGACAATTGCAAAGGTCCGAAGGCAGAGCTCACTAAAATGAACTAGGAAATTAGGTTAAAGGGGAGGAGTGTGGAGATGCAGTGACAGACACTTCGAGAGATATTTCATAACACTCAGCAAAGATATATTCCAGTGAGAAGGAAAGACTCAATGAGAAGCAGGCACCATCCAGGGCAAACTAAGAAAGTTATGGATCGCACCAAATTAACGAAAAAAACCAAAACATTTTAGGGAGTTTGTTGTTACGTCAGAGGATTGGACATAATGTAAAAACCAGCAAAGATTGACGAGAAAAAATACACAGGGAAAAATTAGAGTATGAGAGAAAGCAAGCTGGAAATATAAAAACGGAAAGTAAGAATCTTTACAGGTATTTAAAATAAAAGAATAACTAAATTTAGCATTGGTCCTATAGACATTGGATACGGGGAATTAATAAGAAATAAGGAAATGAGGGAAGCGTTAAACAGATATTTTGTGCCTGGTTCACTGTAGAAGACACGGGTAATATCCCAGAAATACAGGAGGTGAAAGGGAGGGAGAAACCTAAAACAGTTACAGTCACAAGGGAAAGGGTACAGAGCAAACTATCAGAACTAAAAGCTGCATCCTAGGGTCTTGAAAGAAGTAGCTGCTGAAATAGTGAATGCATTGCTTGTAAAATTGCAATGTAACGTCTTTTTCAAGGAAGGGGGGAGACAGAAAACAGGAAACTACACGCTAGTTAGCCTAACATCTGCCATAGGGAAAATGCAAGAATCTATTATGAAGGAGGTTACAGTACTGCACTGAGAAACTGTTCATGTGATCAGGTAGCGTCAACAGGATTTCGTTCAAGGGAAATTAAATCAAAATACTGCAGAGCCTGTAAATCTGAAATGAAAACACAGTGCTGGAAATACTCAGCAGGTCTGGCTGCAGTTTTGATTTCCTGACTGAAGGAAGTAAAACATTGCATTAGAATCAGTTCAGAGAAGGTTTGCTCGACTGATTCCAGGACTCAAGGGGATATGTTATGATGAAAGGTTGGACAGGTCGGGCCTGTATCGCTTGGAGTCCAGAAGAATGAGAGGTAATCTCATTGAAACAGGTAAGTTCCTTAGGGGACTTGGCAGGGTGGATGTGGAGAGGATGCTTCCCCCTATGACAGGGATTAGAACTAGGGGGTGGGGGGCATAGGGTTAAAATTAGGGGGTCTCACATTTAAGAATAAGATGAGGAGATTTATTTTCCTCTCAGAGACTCTTTAGTCTGCAAAATTCTCTTCCCTGGCAGTAGTGGAGGATGGGTCATTGAATATTTTTATGGCTGGGTTCAATCGATTTATGATTGATAATGGAGTCAAAGGTTAGAGTAAGTGATCAGACAAGTCGAGTTGAGGATACAATCAGATCAGCCATGATCCTTTCAAATGGTGGAGCAGGCTCGAGCGGGAAAATGGCCTACAACTCACCAAATTCGAATGTTTGTATGTAGCTTCGTATGTAATGACCAGAAACTCGCTGACTACGAGGGTGGTGCAAGCAGAAATGATCACTGATTTCAAAGGAAATTGGGTGAGACTTGAGCGAAATATCTGTGCAGGGCTACAGGAGTTGAGCAGGAGAATGAGACTGACTGGATTTCTCTACAGAGTGCTGGCATGGGCTCGATGGGCTGAATGGCCTCCTTCTGTGTCGTTATGACTTTATGGGTCTATGACAGGGGAATACAATTATCATAGCTTTCATATTCCATGAACGTTTATAATGGACTGGGCAGTATCACCCTGTTGAACCCCATAATGTAAGTGAAATGTTTGATGCCCCAGAACGTGTTTAACAAATTTCCTTCACAAACAGAATAAATCAGTTCAGACCCACTCAAAATTCTGGAGTCATTCACAATGGGGATTAGATTCTCCTGGTTTTCTCTGCATAGATAGCAGCAAGGCTTTTATGTGTGTCCCCCGCCTCCATGTGGAAAGTCTTGTCATGGTTAGGTGAGATAAGACATGTTGCCTGGGCGACAGATGTCCTCAATTGTGTTACTGCTTCCGTGTTCTCTTCAGTCTGGGTTAAACCTGGTCAGCCTCACCATTAGGTGGTTCATAAAGAGGAGTCACAGTCTCTGAAAATCTAGGGATGGGTGTCCACTGATACCCCACCAGCCTGATGATAGGACACAGGGCAGTCTTTGTGGTGGACAGGGGTAGACACTAGATGAGGGCCCGCTGATACCCCACCAGTCTGAGGATAGGACACAGGGCAGTCTTTGAGGTGGACAGGGATAGACACTGGATGAGGGTCCACTGATACCCCACAAGTCTGAGGATAGGACACAGGGCAGTCTTTGAGGTGGACAGGGGTAGACACTGGATGAGGGTCCACTGATACCCCACCAGTCTGAGGATAGGACACAGGGCAGTCTTTGAGGTGGACAGGGATAGACACTGGATGAGGGCCCGCTGATACCCCACCAGCCTGAGGATGGGACACAGGGCAGCCTTTGATGTGGACAGGGGTAGTACTGGATGATGGTCTGCTAAAACCCAACCAACCTGAAGATAGAACACAGGGCAGTCTTTGAGGTGGACAGGGGTAAGACACTGGATGAGGGTCCACTGATACCCCACCAGTCTGAGGATAGGACACAGGGCAGACTTTGAGGTGGACGGGTCGACACTGGATGAGGGTCTGCTGGTACCCCACCAGCCTGAGGAGGGTACATAGGGCAGTCTTTGAGGTGGACAGGGATAAACACTGCATGAAGATCCACTAATACGCCACCAGCCTGAAGATAGGACACAAGGCGGTCTTTGAGGTGGACAGGGGTAAGACACTGGATGAGAGTCCACTGATACCCCACCAGTCTGAGGATAGGACACAGGGCAGTCTTTGAGGTGGACGGGTCGACACTGGATGAGGGTCTGCTGGTACCCCACCAGCCTGAGGAGGGTACACAGGGCAGTCTTTGAGGTGGACAGGGATAAACACAGCATGAAGATCCACTAATACGCCACCAGTCTGAGGATAGGACACAGGGCAGTCTTTGAGGTGGACAGGGGTAGATACTGGATGGTCTCAACCTGATGTTGCTCTGGGCTGATGCTGGATGATCCAATCTGGGCACCTAGAAAGGTGACACGATCTAACACCAGCTGGGCCTTACGTGGATGGTCTTTTAGTCCAGCTCCCAAAGTAACTGCAGTAGTTCCTGTAAAAGGGTTAAATGTCTGGACACGGTCTGTGGTGATGAGGACAAGATCATCGACATATTGCAGAAAGTAGGAACACAGTGAAATGCTCATAAGGGCCCCGGCCATACGTTTGTGGAAAATAGTGGGGTTATTGTGCAACCCCTTGTGACAGACATGTCCAGGGATATCTCTGGCCCTCAGACGTGAGTGTGAATTTAAATTGCTTCTCTAGTTTAACTGGGATACTCCAATAACCATTAGAGATATCCAAGGTGGAGAAGACGACCCTGCAATTGGGAATCCGGCAGAGTAGGGTGGGTGCCTCTCAGGCAACCGGGTCCACACATGTGTGACTGAGTTGAGTTTGTGGTGGTCAATAGTCAGTTACCAGCTGCCATCCAGTTTTCTAACCGGCTAAATCGGGCAGTTAGTAGTGAATGTGTCTTTGTGAACTACACCCTGGTATAACAATGACCTGATTGTGTCTGGAATATATGATATAATCTCAGCTCGGTAAGAATACTGCTTCAAGGAGCATGCAATGGTCAGTTAATTTCTTCAGGTCTGCTCATGCTTTTAAGTTATCTTTATGGGTTGTGAATACACTCAGCACCGACCCGAGTATCGGCTGTACCTCAGGGTCATCAGAGGTATCTCGTCACACTCCTCTGATATTTTAATCATGAATATTGAGGGTGCACTGGAAACCAGAGTAGGGGTATGTTTTAATGTTCAACAATATACAATATATGAATAATCAATTACTGCTGATAACCTTTGAGCACATTACTTACTGCACCGTAACCACTATCCATTATGCAGGATCATATAAAAGGTAGGCAGGACTTTGACATGAACTCTGTTCCGTCTCCGATACCACTGTAAGATCTGATCTAGGGTCACAGATTAACCAAAAGGAGGCCGAAGTGTCAACAGCAGTTTATTGAGGAATGACAATTCAAATACAGCACAACATCAGGATAGACATAATAGACATACGACCTGTGACAGGTGAGAAAGGATTTCTGGCTATGGATCAGATGTTAGAAGCTATTATTAGAGACGTTGTATTAGAAAAAATCAAGATGAACAGAGAGAGTCAGCATGTTTTTGTGGAAGGGAAATCATGTTTAACCAATTTATTGGAGTCATTTGAAGAAGTAGCATGTACTGTGGATAAAGGGGAAACGGTGGATGTACAGTACTTAGATATCCAGAAGACATTTAATAAGGTGCCACTTCAAAGGTCATTGCGGAAAATAAAAAGTTCATGGTTTAGGTGTTAACATATGGGCATGGATAGAAGATTTGTCGGATAACAGGAAACAGAAAGGAGGCAGAAATGGGTAATTTTCTTTTTGGCAAGATGTATCGAGTGGTGTGCCACAGGGATCAGTGCTGGGGCCTCAACGTTTTACAATTTATATAGATTATTTTGATGAATGGACCGAAGGTATGCTGGCTAAATTTGCTAATGACTAAAAGATAGTGAGAAGGTAAGTTCTGAAGAGGACATAATGAGGTTACAAATGGATATAAATAGGTTAAGTGAGTGGGCAATGATCTGGCAAATGGAGTATAATGTGTCAAAAGGAGAAATTGTCCATTTTGGCTATAGGACCTGACTCTTACCTCGCGACTTGACTATTATAACATACTCCTGGCTGGTCTGCCACATTCTGTAACCTTGTGATGATCCAAAACTTTGCTGCCATCTTCTAATAAACACTAAATTCTTTTCACCAAACATCCCTGTGCTCACTGACCTACATTGGCTCTTGGTCCAGTAACACCTCATTTTTAATATTCTCGCTTGTGTGATCAAATCTCTTCATGGCCTCCCCGCTTTGATTATCGCAATCTACTTTCCATTTCCAATATTCCTGAAACTTGTTCATCTTAAAGGCTTTTTCTAATTCCCCTTTTTCAAGTGAGTTTCTTTCCCTCTGTCTCTCTCCCTGACCACACAGTTTATCTCTCCAGCTCCACTGGTGCTGTGGAAGTTTGGATCCATAAAATGGCGTGAGCTGCACTGCCGGTCACATCGAGCACGTTGTGCAGGACACCCACTTGAGTTTTCCACACCTGTCTATTGAATGTCGCTTGATCAAACACCTTTTGAAAGTCCATATATTTAACTTCAATCACATCACCGGCATCAACCCTCTCCATTGTTTTATCAAAGAACTCCATCAACTTTACCTCACCACCACCAGCTCTCTACACTCCTCCACTGTTGTTAAATTATCAGACTGCTTATCCAACATCCAGTAATGGATGAGCAGAAATTTCCTCCAATTAAATATTGGGAAGACTGAAGCCATTGTTTTCATTCCCCACTCGAACTCTGTTCCCTTCCTATTGATTCCATCTTTCTGCCTGGTAACAGTCTGAGATTCAGCCAGTCTGTTGGCATCCTTGGTGTCACATTCGGGACAAAATTAATAGGCACATGAAAAACTGTGGGTTGACTGAGGAAATCTAGCACGTATTTGTTCAGGGGAAATGGCATGTATTTATTTAGAGACACAGCACTGAAACAGGCCCTTCAGCCCACCGAGTCTGCGCCGACCAACAACCACCCATTTACACTAATCCGACAGTAATCCCACACTGCTTGCCACCTATCTACACTAGGGGCAATTTACAATGGCCAATTTACCTGTCAACCTGTAAGTTTTTGGCTGTGGGAGGAAACCAGAGCATCCAGCGAAAATCCACACGGTCACAGGGAGAACTTGCAAACTCCGCACTGTCAGATACCCAGAATTGAACCTGGGTTGCTAGAGCTGGAAGGCTGCGTTGCTGACCATTGCACCACTGTGCAACTGGCTAACTAGCTTGCTGGAGTTTTTTGGAGAGGTAAAACGGAAGCTTGATGAGGGCAATGCTGTTGATGTGGTGGAAATGGAATTCCAAAAGGCCTTTGATGAAGTGCCACGCAAAAGATCTGTGAGCAAAGTTATAGCTCATCGACTAAAAAGGACAGAAGCAACATGAAACCAAATTGGTTAAGTGACAAGAAACAGAGAGTAGTGATTAATGAATGCTTTTCGGGCTGAAGAAAAGATGTAGTTGAATCAAAGCAAAATACTGTAGATGCTGTCAATCTGAAATAAAAAAAGAAAGTGCAGGAAATACTCAGCAGGTCCGGCAGCATCTGTGGAGAGAGAAGAAGAGTGAACATTTCAGGTCTGTGATTTTTTCTTCAGAACTGGCAAAGGTTAGAAATGTAATAGGTTTTAAGCAAATAAAGCGGGGGTAAGGTGGAATCAAAAGGACAGAATTGTGAGCATTAGAACAGGGATTGGGGAGGGGGTGTTGAAATGACAAGCGACCAGAAGCTCGGGGTCATGCTTTTGGACTGAGCAGAGGTGTTCTACCAGGTGGTCACCCAATCAGCGTTTGACCTGCCGCGGTGTTCCAGTGAACATCAACGCCAGCTCGGGGAACAGCTCCTCATTGTCCGATTAGGCATTCTACAGACTTCTGGACTGAACATTGAGTTCAATAATTTCAGAGCATGACTGGCCCTTTTAATTATAACTTTTTAAAATCCATTTTTAGGCGTGTGCCGGCCTTAAACTGGATTTTTTATGTTGGTGCTTTTGGTTAGGGCAGTTCATTGTTCAGTCATCTACCCCAGAATACTGAGGGAGGCAAGGGAAGAAATTGCTGGAGCCTTGACAGAAATCTTTGCATCCTCATTGGCTACAGGTGTCGTCTCAGAGGACTGGAGAATAGCCAATGTTTTTCCTTTGTTTAAGAAGGGTAGCGAGGATAATCCAGGAAATTATAGGCCGGTGAGCCTTACGTCAGTGGCAAGGGAAATTATTGGAGCGGATTCTTCGGGACAGGATTTCCTGCCATTTGGAAACAAATGGACTTTTTAGCGAGAGGCAGCATGGTTTTGAGAAGGGGAGGTCATGTCTCACTAATTTAATTGAGTTTTTTGAGGAAGTGACGAAGATGATTGATGAAGGAAGGGCAGTGGATGTTATCTATATGGACTTCAGTAAAGCCTTTGACAAGTTTCCTCATGGCAGACTGATACAAAAGGTGAAGTCAAATGGGATCAGAGGTGAGCTGGCAAGATGGATACAGAATTGGCTCGGTCAAAGAAGACAGAGGGTAGCAGTGGAAGGGTGCTTTTCTGAATGGAGGGATGTGATTAGTGGTGTTCCACAGAGATCAGTGTTGGGACCTCTGCTGTTTATAGTATATATAAATGACGTGGAGGAAAATGCAGCTGGTCTGATTAGTAAGTTTGCGGACAACACAAAGGTTGGTTCAGTTGCGGACAGTGATGAGGATTGTCAGAGGATACAGCAGCATATAGATCAGTTGGAGACTTGGGTGGAGAAATGGCAGATGGAGTTTAATCCGAACAAATGTGAGGTAATGCATTTTGGAAGGTCGAATGCAGGTGGGAAGTATACAGTAAATGGCAGAACCCTTAGGATTATTGGTAGGCAGAGAGATCTGGGCGTACAGGTCCACAGGTCACTGAAAGTGGCAACGCAGGTGGATAAGGTAGTCAAGAAGGCATACGCATTGCTTGCCTTCATCGGTCGGGGCATAGAGTATAAAAATAGGCAAGTCATGCTGCAGCTGTACAGAACTTTAGTTAGGCTGCACTTAGAATATTGCGTGCAATTCTGGTTGCCACACTACCAGAAGGACGTGGAGGCTTTGGAGATGGTACAGAAGAGGTTTACCAGGATTTTGCCTGGTCTGGAGGGCATTAGCTATGAGGAGAGGTTAATAAACTCTGATTGTTTTCACTGGAACGACGGAGGTGGAGGGGCGTATTGATAGAGGTTTACAAAGTTATGAGCGGCATGGACAGAGTGGATAGTCAGAAGCTTTTTCCCAGGGTGGAAGAGTCAGTTACTAGGTGACATAGGTTTAAGGTGAGAGGGGCAAAGTTTAGAGGGGATGTGCGAGGTAAGTTCTTTGCACAGAGGGTGGTGACTGCCTGGAACTTGTTGCCGGGGGAGGTGGTGGAAGCAGGTACCATAGGCACGTTCAAGAGGCATCTTGACAAATACATTAATAGGATGGGAATAGAGGGATACGGACCCCGGAAGTGCAGACGGTTTTCGTTTAGGCCGGCATCAAGATAGGCGCAGGCTTGGAGGGCCGAATGGCCTGTTCCTGTGCTGTACTGCTCTTTGTTCTTTGTTGTTCCCTAACACCCTCTCTGCTAACAAAGCTAACGCTTTGTCTTTCACCACACCACAATCACACTCTCTTTGACTTTGCACCATGACCTCCTTGTCAATTAATTTCACTGATCATCTGTCTGATCAAAACCTGCCCTTTGTTCTCTTTTGCCCCACCCCTGCTTTACCTGCTTAAAACCTATTACATTTCTAACCTTTGCCAGTTCTGATGAAAGGTCACAGACCTGAAACGTTAACCCTGCTTCTGTCTCCATAGGTGCTCCCTAACCTGCTGAGTATTTCAGCACGTTTTGTTTTTATTTAAAATTTGTAGTCGAGTTCCCCGGTGATCAGTGTTGGGACCCTTTTTCTTCCTGACGTATATTATTGGCCTAGACCTTGGTGCAAATGTAACAATTTCAACGTTTATGGATGACACAAAACTTGGAGGCATTATGAAGTGTGAGGAGCAGAATCTAGACCCTCCAAAGGACATAGTCAAGTTGATGGAATGGGCAGACAGGTGGCAGATGAAGTTCAATGTGGAGAAATGTAAAGTGATATATTTTGGCAGGAAGAAAATGGAGAGACAATATCGATGAGAAGGGTACAATTCTAAAGGGGGTGCAGGAGTAGAGGGACCTGGGTGTATATGTGCATAGGTCATTGAAGGTGGCAGGACAGGTTGAGAGTGGTTAATGAAGCATACAGTATCCTGGGCTTTATTAACAGCGGCATGGAATACAAGAGCAAGAAGGTTATTTGGAACTTGTATAAGACACTAGTTCGGCCTCAGCTGCAGTGTTACATCCAGTTCTGGGAGCCACACTTTAGGTAATGTGCAGACACTGGAGAGTGTACAAAACATTCACAAGGATGGTTCCAAGGCGGAAGCAACAAGAAATGCTGGAAATACTCAGCAGGTCTGGCAGCATCTGTGGAGAGAGAAACAGAGTTACGTTTCAGGTCAGTTAACCTTCTGAACTGGCAAACATTAGAAATGTGAAAGGTTTTAAGCAAGTAGAGCGGGGGTGGGGCAAGAGATAACAAAGGAGAAGGTGTTGATAGGGCAAGGTCACAGAGAATAACCGACCATAAGGTCATGGAGTAAAGGCAAACAGTGGGTTCATGGTGTGTTGAAAGACAGGGTGTTATGGGACTGAAAACTGAACAGTCACAAGTACAAGCATGAAAAAAACAGTGGGTGGGCAAACTGAACAATCTAAGGTAAAATAAAATAAAATAAACACACAAAATATAAAAAAAGGAAAAAAAAAACCTAAAGATCAAGATAAAATGGGGGGCCCGTAATGCTCTGAAGTTTTTGAATTCAATGTTCAGTCCGGCAGGCTGCAGTGTGCCTAATCTATAAATGAGATTCTGTTCCTGGAGCTTACGTTGATGTTCACTGGAACACTACAGCAATCCCAGGACAGAGACGTGAGCATGGGAAGAGGGGGATGAGTTCAAATGGCAATCAACAGGAAGCTTGGGGTCGTGCTTTCCGACTGAGCAAAGGTGCTCCGCTATGCAGTCACCCAGTCTGCATTTGGTCCCGCCAATGTAGAGGAGACTACATTGTGAGCAGCGAAAACAGTACACTACTTTGAAAGAAGTACAAGGAAATCGCTGCTTCATCTGAAATAAGTGTTTGAGGCCTGGGATAGTGAGGGGAGAGGAGGTAAATGGGCAGGTATTACACTTCCTGCGATTTCAGGGGAAGATGCTGTGGGAAGGGGACGAGGTGGTGGGGGTAATGGAGGAGTTGACCAGGGTGTCGCAGCGGGAGCGATCCCTTTGGAATGTTTACAGGGGAAGTGAGGGGAAGATGCGTTTGGTAGTGGCATCACGCTACATGAGGCGCAAATGGTGGAGGCTGATCCTTTGGATGTGGAGGCTGGTGGAAAGTGAGGACAAGGGAAACCCTGTCACTGTTCTGGGAGGGAGCAGAAAGGGTGATGGTAGAGGTGCAGGAAATGGGTCAGACATGGTTGAGGGCCCTGTCAACCATAGTGGTTGGGAATCCTCAGTTTAGGCAAAAGGAAGACATATCAGAAGCGCTTTCATGGAAGGTAGCATCATCAAAGCAGATGCGTCGGAGACGGAGAAACTGGGTGAATGAAATGGAGTCCTTACAGGAGGCCGGGTGTGAAGAACTGTAGTCGAGGTAGCTGTGGGAGTTGGTGGGCTTATAATGGATATTAGTTGACAACCTATCCCCAGAGATGGAGACAGAGAAGTCGAGGAAGGGAAGGGAAGTGTTGGAGATGGACCATGTAAATGTGAGAGAATGGTGGAAATTAGAAGCAAAGCAGATAAAGTTTTCCGGTTCAGGGCAGGAGCAGGAAACGGCACCGATACAGTCATCAATGTATCAGAAAAAGAATTGGGGGAGGGGCCTGAGTAGGACTGGAAGAAGAAATGTTCGACATATCCCACAAAAAGACAGGCATAACTAGGACCCATGCGGGTACCCATAGCAACAACTTTTACTTGAAGGAAGTGAGTGGAGTTGAAGAAGAAGTTGTTCAATGTGAGAACAAGTTCAGCCAGGCGGAGGAGGGTGGTGGTCGATGGGCACTGGTTGAGTCTCTTCTCAAGGAAGAAGTGGAAAGCCCTCAAACCGTCCTGTTGGGGGATGGAGGTGTAGAGAGATTTGACCCCAAGCTTCCGGTTGGTCGAAATTTCAACACTCCCCGCTGCTCTCATACTCACATCTCTGTCCTGGGATTGCTGCAGTGTTCCAGTGAACATCAACGCAAGCTCGAGGAAAATAATCTCATTTACCGATTAGGCGCACTACAGCCTGCCGGCATGAACATTGAGTTCAATAATTTCAGAGCATTATGGGCCCCCCCATTTTACTTTTATTTTGAGCCATTTTTTCTTTCTTTTTTTGTATTTTTACTTTATTTTTTTTGTGTTAGTTTATTCAGTTTTTCAACCCACTGTCTTTTTTAATGTTTGTGCTTGTGACTGTTCAGTTTTCAGTCGCTAACACCCTATCTGCAATAATGATTTGTCTTTCAACACACCATTAACATATTGTTTGCCATGACTATGGATACTCAGCTATTCTGTGACCTTGCCCTATCTACACCTTCTCCTTTGTTATCACTTGCCCCGCCCCCGCTTCTTGCTTAAAGCCTTTCACATTTCTAATATTTGCCAGTTCAGAACAAGGGTCACTGACCTGAAACGTTAACTCTGCTTCTCTCTGCACAGATGCTGCCAGACCTGCTGAGTATTTCCAGCATTTCATGTTTTTATTTCTGATTACCAGCATCTGCAGTATTTTGCTTTTATCCAAGGATGAAGAATATCAGTTATGAAGATATACTCGAGAAGTTGGATCATTTTCCTTAGGGAAGAGAAGGCTGAGAGCAGATGTGAAAAGAAGGTATTCAAAATTATGAAGTGTTTGGACAGAGTGGATAGGGACAAACTGTTCCCACTCCTGAAAGGATCGAAAATGAGAGGGCAAAGAATTAAAGTAATTGGTAATAGAAGCAGCAGTGACATGAGGAAAACGTTTCCACACAGCGAGTGGTTAAGGTCTGGAATGCACTGCCTGAGAGTATGGTGGAGGCAGATTCAATCAAGGCATTCAGGGGGAAATTGGATAGCTGTCTCAAAAGGAAGATTGTAGAGAGTTACAAGGAGAAGGCAGGATAGTGGCACTAGATGAATTGCTCTTTTGGAGAGCCAATGCAGACACGATGGACTGAATGGCCACCTCGGTGCTGTAACAATTCTGTGATTCTGTGACATTTGACCACAAAATGAGCTTCCAACCTTATATTCGTGCCATCACTATCACCACCCATTTTCACCTCAATAACATCGTCCAACTTCACCCCGTCTCAACTTACCTGCTGCTGAAGCTCACATTCATTATTTCATTACCTGTAGACGAAACTATTACAGCTCTTTCTCCCACATTCTACTATCTGTAAACCTGAGATCATCTGAAACACTGCTGCCTGTGTCTTACCTCACAACAAGTCCCATTCCCCGATCACTGACCTTCATCAGCGTACTGTCAAGCAATGTCTTGATTTGAAATTCGCAACCATGTTTTCACATCCCACCATGGTCTCACCCATCCCTATCTCCGTAATCTCCTCCAGACCCACAACCCTCCGAGATATCTCTTCTCCTCTAATTACGGCCTCTTGTGCATCCCTGATTTTAATTGCTCCACCATTGGTGGCCACACCTTCAGTTGCCTCGGCCCCAAGCTCTGGAATATCCTCCCTAAACAGCTCCACCTCTCCACCTCGCTTTTATCCTTTAAGACACTCCTTTAAAACCTGCCTCTTTGTCAAAACTTTTGGTCACCTAATCTACTATCTCCCTTGGAGGTTCGGGGTTATACGTTGTTTCATAATGGTGCTGTGAAGCACCTTGGGATAAGTTCTTGTTGAGGTTTGCCAGGTATGATTTGTCATTAGCATATTCGTGCTGCTTGAAATTTGTTATGCTATGCTTCTCCAAGCAATGAATATTTCCATCCTGGGTTGTGAAATTTCCCCACCACTGACGTCAGGTTGACTGGACAGTACATGGTTTACCCCATCTCTCCATTTTGTAAACAAGGTGTAATATTTACAGACCTTCCTTCCTCTGTATCACTCCCATAGCCAAGGAGAATTGAAAGATTCTGACGAGTGCGTCTGCTATTTTCATCACTCCTTCCCTCAGTAACCCTCATAATTCCCATCCAGACTGGGTAAATGTTCTACTTTATTGTGCTCCAAAAAGTGTTGGTTTGAAAGGGTGGCATAGTGGTGCAGAGCCTAGCACCACAGCTTCGTAGGTTCAGCGACCCGGGTTTGGTTCTGGGTACTGCCTGTGTGGCGTTTGCATGTTCTCCCTGTTACTGCATGGGTTTTCTCTTGGTGCTCTGGTTTCCTCCAATATTCCAACGACTTGCAGGATGACTGATAGATTGGCCATTGTAAACATTGCCCTTGGTGTAGGTAGGTGGTAGGAGAATTGAGGGAAGGTGGGGATGTGAGGGGGGAAAATGGCACTGATGTAGGATTACTAAAAATGGGTGGTTGATGGTCGCTGTAGAATCGATGGGCCAAAGGGTCTGCTTCGGTGCTGTATGACTCTATGTAAAGGGTTAACTAAACTTGTTTGTTCAGTGACTGCAGTTAATGTCAGTCTCCAAGGAGTCAATTGTATCACTGGAGGATTTGCATCTTCTATTAATAAGGGACTCCTTTAAATCTGTTATCCCATAGTGTCAGTGGAAGTTTCATTCCCGGGTAGTAACAGGGATCAGCAGCTCCAGAGAGAGGGAGAGGATAGATCAGAATCTGAGAACAGTAAATTGGAATGTTACTACAATGGATCAGAATCTGAGAACAATAGATCTGAATGCTGCAACAAAGGGCAGGACTTTCATCTGGGAGATTGACCGTCTTTCTGAAAATAATGATTGGTTCTCATTAGACTATCGGACCTATCTCGCACTGAAGATTATTCAACACATTTACTATCCCATCCTTGCTGTTATCAGTGTCCCTGGTAAGTCTCTCTATCCAGCTATTAATGGTATAAACCAAGTTTAACAAGATTACCTTTCTTGTCATTTACTCTGCCCTCCTTGCTGCTTTTGTTATCCCTGGCAAAACTTTATCCCCAGCTATGAGCTCTATAAACCATTGCTACTTGAATTAGAGTTCATATAATTTACTCGACCATCTTTGCAGCTGTTGCTGCGCCTGGTAAGTTCCTATTTCCCACGATGTGATCTGTCAACCCTGTTTCACTGAAATAATGTTCTTGCAATTTTAATTTTGGGAAGAGTGGAGCTCGTGCCATTAGTCTCCATAGGAATGTTTGTCTCCTATCCATGAACCATGTACCCCTCACTGGCTAATGTCGGAGGTTGAACCAGACAGTTTGCATCCTCTGCGTTCGATTTAACCCTGAGCTGAGTTCTGACCCCTTATTCTATCCATCACCAACAGTGCCTACTACCAGCTCTGTAAAATCACCCATCTGCCTCAGCTCATCTGCTACATAAACCTTCATCTGTGCCTTTGTTAACATAGAATATAGGAGCAGGAGAAGACCATTCGGCCCTTCGAGCCTGCTCCGACATTCATTATGACCATGGCAGGTCATCCAACTCAGTAACTTGTTCCCGCTTCCGCACCCCACGCCGCAGCCCCTTTTATTTTGATACCTTTAGACCCAAGAGCTATATCTAACTCCTTCTTGAAAACATACAATGTTTTAGCCTCAACGGCTTTCTGTGGTAGCCAATTCCATAGGCTCAGCACTTTCTGGGTGAAGTAATTTCTCCTCACCTCAGTCTGTAAAGGTTTGCCCGTATCCTAAGACTATGATCCTTGGTTCTGGACTCCACTGCCATCGGGAACATCCTTCCTGCATCTACTCTGTCAAGTCCTGTTAGAAATTTGTAGGTTTCTATGAAATCTCTCCTCAATCTTCATTACTCCAGCCAATAAAGACCTAACCAACTCAATCTCTCCTCTTCCGTCAATCCCTCCATCCGAGCCTTCAGTCCGGTAAACCTTCGCTGCACTCCCTCCATAGCAAGAAAATCCTTGCTTAGATAAGGAGACCAAAACTGCACACAATATTCCGGGTGTGGCCTCATCAAGGTCCTGTATAACTGCAGCAAGGCATCTCTGCTCCTGTACTCGAATTTTCTTGTTGTTGAAGTTCGCCAGACGTCATTTGTTATCAGCATATCCATGCTGCTAGCCAGTTACTAACCACTGTTTTTCCAAGCAAAGAAGACTTTTATCCTGGGTTATCACCTCTCGAAATGTCCCTGGCAGTGACATTAGGCTGACTGGTCAGTATTTACAGAGCTTACCCCATCTTTCCTTTTTTTAAACAGGGTGTAACATTTACCTTCCTCCAGTCATCTATCATTACTCCCCTATCCAAGGAGGATTGAAAGATTCTGGCCAGTGCATCTGCTATTTCCACCATTCCTTCCCTCCGTCACCCACACACATCCCATCCAGGCAGGGTAAATGTTCCAATTTATTGTGGTACAAAAGGTATTGGATTGAAAGGGGTTATCTGAACCTGTTTGTTCATTGACTGCAATTAATGGCAGTCTCCATGGACCCTAATTCTGTCATTGGGGGTTTTACCTCTTCTACTAATATGGGAATCCTGTCAATGTGTTATCACATAGTGTCAACGGGAGCACCATCCCCGGCAATAACAGGGATGAGCAGCTCCAGAGAGATGGAGAGGATAGATCAGAATCTGAGAACAACAGATTGGAATGTTACAACAATGGGTCAGAATCTGAGAACAATAGATTGGAATGTTGCAACAATGGGCTGGAGTTTATCCCCAGAACTTTACTATCTTTCTGCATATTATGATCGGTACCCTTGAGGCTATCGGATCTATCTCTCACTTCCAATTGTTCAATACATTCGCTATCCCATCATCGCTATTGTTGGTGTCCCTGGTAAGTCTCTCTATCCAGGAATTAATGCTATACGCCATGTTTAAGTGCTTAACTGCTCCTGTAATTTATTTTGCCCGCTTTGCTGCTGTTGTTATTCCTGGTGCATATCTACAGCTATTAGCTCTATAAACCATTGCTAATGTTATTACAGTTCTTGTAATTTACTCTTTCATCTTTGCTGCTGCTGCTGTCTCTATTTCCAGCTAGGAGATCTGTAAACCCTGTTTCACTGAAATACTGTTCTGCAATGTAAATTTTGGGAAGACTGAAGCCAGTTTCATTGGTCCCCATCACAAACTCCATCCGCTATATGTGAAACACATACCCCTCCCTGGTCAATGTCTGAGGTTAAACCAGACTATTTACAATGTCTGTGTTCTATTTATACCTGAGCTGAGTTCAGCTCCACATTCTTTCCATCACCGACCCTGCCTATGATCACCTCTGAGGGCGGCACAGTGGCGCAGTGGTTAGCACCGCAGCCTCACAGCTCCAGGGACCCGGGTTCGATTCCAGGTACTGCCTGTGTGGAGTTTGCAAGTTCGCCCTGTGTCTGCGTGGGTTTTCTCCGGGTGCTCCGATTTCCTCCCACAAGCCAAAAGACTTGCAGGTTGATAGGTAAATTGGCCATTATAAATTGTCACTAGTGTAGGTAGGTGGTAGGGAAATATAGGGACAGGTGGGGATGTTTGGTAGGAATATGGGATTGGTGTAGGATAAGTATAAATGGGTGGTTGATGTTCAGCACAGACTCGGTGGGCCGAAGGGCCTGTTTCAGTGCTGTATCTCTAATCTAATCTAATCAACCATCTCAACCTCTGCTTCAGCCCATCTTCTGCATAAACCCTCATCTGTGCCACACTTGACCATTTCAGTTCTATATCGGTCAACCTTCCAGTTATAAACCTCCATAAACCACAGCCCACCCAGAAAACCGCTGCCTGTATCCAGGTCACACCAAATCCCGATCACCTTTCATGCCTGTGCTCAGGGAAATATATTGGCTCCCGATCTGGCAGCACCTTAGTTTTAATATTATAGAGTCATACAGCGCTGAAAAAAGGCCCTTCGACCCATCATGTCTCTGCTGGCCATCAAGCACCTACCAATTCTCATCCCATTTTCCAGCACTTGACCCATAGCCTTGTATGCTGTGGCATGTCAAGCGCTCATCTAAATACTTCTTAAATGTTGTGATGGTTCCTGCCTCCACCACCTCTTCAGGCAGTGTGTTCCAGATTCAAACCACCCTCTGGGTGAAATACTTTTTCCTCAATTCCCCTCTAAACCTCCTGTGCCTTACCTTAAATCTATACCTCCTGGTTATTGACCACTGCACTAAAAGAAAACGTTTCTTCCTATGTAATCTATCAATGCCCCTCATAATTTTGTATACCTCAATCATGTCCCCACGCCCACCCCCCCCCTTTTCAGTCTCTCTTCACAGCTGAAACGCTCCAGCCCAGGCAACATGCTGGTGAATCGCCAATGCATCCTCTCCGGTGCAATCGCATCCTTCCTACAGTGTGGTGCCCAGAACTGTACAAGGTACTCCAACTGTGATCTAACTAGCGTTTTATACAGCTCCGTCATAACCTCCCTGCTCTTATATTCTATGCCTCAGCTAATAAAGGCAAGTATCCCGTATACCTTCGTAACCAACGTAGATACCTATGCTGATGCTTTCAGTGATCTATGGACAAGTACACCAAGGTCCCTTTGACCTTCTCTACTTCCTAGGTTCCTACACTCCATTGTTTACTCCCTTGCCTTATTTACCTCCCAAAATGTATCACCCCACAATCTCTCAGGATTAAATTCCATTTGCCACTGCTCTGTCCATCTTCGCAGCCCATCTATATCGTCCTGTAATCTAAGTCTTTCCTCCTCACTATTTACAACACCAATAATTTTCGTGGCATCCGCGAACGTACTGGCCACACCTCCTATATTTACATCTAAATCATTACTGCGCACTACAAACAGCAAGTGTCCCAGCACCGATCCGTGTGGTTCATTATTGGTCACAGGCTTCCACTCACAGAAACAACCCTCGACCATCACCCTCTGCCTCCTTCCATTAAGCCAATTTTGGATCCAGCTGGTCAGTGGCACAGATATTAGCACCGCAGCCTTACAGCTCCAGCGTTTGGAATGTTATAACAATAGATCAGAATCTGAGAACAATAGATTGGAATGTTACAACAATGGATCAGAATCTGAGAACAATAGATTGGAATGAGTTTACGTCCTTCAAGCGCCCAACAAGTTTCCTTTAGAAATTGGAAAGAAGGTTCAAATTGGAAGGAAGCAAAGCGGTAGAAAGGTACAAAGTGACGTTAGAAGCAGGTGAAACAAAGGAGACATGAACTAGAATGCAGAATGTCAAGAATACACGGTTTAGGGCACTGTACCTGAATGCATGCAGTTTTCGGAACAGGGTAGATGATTTAAAGGCCCAAATATAGATAAATGGGCATGATCTAATTGTCATAACAGAAACGTGGCTGCAGGGTGACCAAGACGGAGAACTGAATATGCAAGCATTTTCGACATTTACGAAGGGCAGGCAAAAGGGAAAAGGAAGTGGTATTGCACTCTTAACAAGGGATGGGATCAGTACATTAGTAAGGGAGGATCTCAGGTCTCAGAACAAAAATGTGGAATCTGTTTGGGTGGAGCTAAGAAACAGCAATGGGCAGCAAGCATTGGTGGGAGTTGTTTATAGGCCACCAACAAGTAGTGGTAGTGTGGGACATGTCATTAATCAGGAGATGAGAGAACCATATAGCATGAGTATTGCAGCAATCATGGGTGACGTAAATCTTCATATAGAGTAGGTAAACCTAATGAGAATTAATGCTATGGAGGACGAGTTTCTGGAGTGTGTTAGGCATGGTTTTTAAATCAGTATTTTGAGGAACCGACGACAGAACAGTGTATTTTCGTTCCAGAATTATGTATGAGACAGGGCTAATTAATGATCTAATTGTAAAAGAACCTTTAGGGCTTTTATAATATTATAAAATTTTACATTGTTTAAAAGTGAGGTAGTTTAATCTGAAGCCAGAGTGTTAAATTTGAACAAAGAAAATTCTGAAGGTATGAGGGGCAATTTGGCCGAGGTGGATTGGCAAAATACATTAAAAGGTATGACCAGACATAGGCAATGAATAGTCTTTAAAGAAATATTATGTAATTTACAGCAACTACACATTCCTCCAAGGCACAAAAACCCCAAAAGTAAAGGCAGTCAACCGTGGCTAACAAAGGAGCTTAAGGATTGTGTCAGATTAAAGTAAAAGGCCTATAAAGTTGCCAGAAGTAGTAGTAAATCTGTGGAATGGGATGATTTTGGAATACAGCAAAGGAGAAAGAGGAAACTGATCAGAAAAGGGGGAATAGAATGTAAATGTTAGCTAGCAGAAAATATAAAAGCGATTTGTAAAAGCTTCTATACGCAGGTACAAAGGAAACGTTTGGCTAAGACGAATGTGGGTCCATTACAGGCAGAGTCAGGAGAATTTATAATAGGAAATAGAGAAATGGCAGAGAAGCGAAATAATTACTTTGTGTCTGTCCTCACTGAGGAATATACTAGAAATCTCACGGAATTAAAGATCCAAGGGATTGGGGGAATGAGGAATTGAAGGAAATTAATATGAGTAAGAAGGTTGTATTGGAGAGATTAATGGTCCTGAAGGTTGATACGTTCTCAGGACCTGATATTGTACATCCCAGAGTGTTGAAAGTAGTAGCTATATAAATAGTGGATGCATTGGTGATCATCTTCCAAAATTCCATAGATTCTGGAGCAGTGCCTGCAGATTGAAAGGTCACAAATGTCACCCCAATATTTAAGAAGGGAGGGAGTTACAGACCTGCTAGCCTTCCATCAGTCATTGGAAAAATGCTGGAATCTATTCTAAAGGAGTTAATAAATGAACACTTGGATAATAAAGATCAGATTGGGCATAGTAAACATGGATTGATGAATGGGAAATCATGTTTGACGAACCTTTTGGAGTTCTTTGAGAAATTTACGAACAGAATTGATGTAGGGGAGTTGGTGGCAGTGGTCTCCTTGGATTTGCAGATGGCATTTGATAATGTCCCCCACAGGAGGTTGGTTAGGAAAATTAAAGTCCATGGGATGGGAGGTAAAATACTGGTATTGGTTAACAATCAGAAAACAGGGAGTAGAAATAAAAGGGTCATTCTTCCGTTGGTAAGCTGTGACTAGTTGGATATCGCAGGGATTAGTACTTGGCCACGGCTGTTCACAATATATATATATATCAATAATCTGGACGTGGGGACCAAATGTAATACTTCCAAGTTCGCAGATGACACAAAACTGGGTGGGAATGTGTGTTTTGACGAAGATGCAATGCAGCTTCGAGAGGATTTGGACAGACTTAGTGAGTGGGCAAGAACGTGACAGATGGAATATAATGTGGAAAAATGTGAGGTTATCCACTTTAGTACGAGGAATAGATGTGCAGAGTATTTCTTAAATGATAGGAGATTAGGAAGTGTAGCTGTACAAAGGGTGTCCTTGTCAATAAGTCACTGAAAGATAACAAGCAGGCGCAGCAAGTAACTAAGAAGGCTAAAGGTGTGTTAGGCTTTCTTGCAAGAGGGTTTGAGTACAGGAGTAGTACAAAGAGAACAAAGAACAAAGAACAAAGATAATTACAGCACAGGAACAGGCCCTTCGGCCCTCCAAGCCTGCGCCGATCCAGATCCTCTATCTAAACATGTTGCCTATTTTCTAAGGTTCTGTATCTCTTTTCTTCCTGCCCATTCATGTATCTGTCTAGATACATCTTAAAAGACGCCATCGTGCCCGCATCTACCACCTCGCTGGCAACGCGTTCCAGGCTTTATTTCAATTGTATAGAACCTTGATTAGACCATACTTGGAATATTGTGCGCAGTTTTGCTCCTCTTACCTTGGGAAGGATATTATTGCCATAGAAGGAGTGCAACGAAGGTTCATCAGACTTGTTCCTGGGATGGCGGGACTGCCCTATGAAGAGAGATTGGAGAAACTGGGCCTGTATTCTCTAGAGTTTTCAAGAATGAGAGGTGATCTCATTGAAATATACAAAACACTTAAAGGGATTGACATGGTAGATGCAGCTCAGATGTTTACCCAGGTTGGTCAGTCTAGAACCAGCAGACACAATTTCAAAATAAGGGGGAAGCCACATCGGGCAGAGATGAGGAGCAACTTCTGTACTCAGAGGTTTGTGAATCTTTGAAATTCTCTACCCCAGAGGGCTGTGGAAGCTCAGTTAATGAGTATGTTTAAAGTAGAGATTGACAGATTTCTAAATACCAATGACATAAAGGGATATGAGGATAGTGTGGGGGAAAAAAGCATTGAAGAGGATGATCAGCCATGACCACATTGAATGACGGGGGAGGCTTGATGGGCTGAATGGCCTACTCCTGCTCCTATCTTTCGAAGTTCCTTCTCGACGATTGGTGGCCGTGCCTTCAGCTGCCGAGACCCTAGGCTCTGGAAGAAAAGAGCAGAACTTCTACAAGTTAGGCATTTCTGGAAGAGAAGTGGCAGTGAATTAAACACTAAAATAAACGCAAAATACTGCGGATACTGGAACTCTGAAAAGAGAACATAACGTGCCGGAAATAGTCAGCAGGTTTGGCAGCATCTGTGTCGAGATAAACAGAAATACGGTTTCAGATCTGTGACCCTTCATCAGAACTGGCAAACGTTAGAAATGTAACAGTCTGTCATTTAAACTCTCCCCTCTCCGTCCCATCACAGTCCTTCCTTCGTGTTCTTCTTTCTCCTTCCCCTCTTTCACTTGCTCAAAGACTGTTACATTTCTAACGTTTACCAGTTCTGATGAAGGGTCACAGATCTGAAACATTAACTCTGTTTCTCTCTACACAGATGCTGCCAGACCTGCTCAATATTTCCAGCACTTTCTGATCTCACCCTAAACTTTGCAATTCTCTCCCTAAACCCTAAATAGTGTAAGTTGCACAGAGCCCAGTTTTAGGGAGTACTGTTTGTACAGAGTACTAAATACAGTGAAGTTAAGAGTGACTGAATTTTAAGAGATCTAAGAGTTGATCGCTTTCCAAAAGTTAGTTAACTATTGCATTTAGCATTTCACTTAATTTTAAGTTGAACTTGTAGTTTCTTTCACAGTATGTTTGTCACAACTGGACAGTTAATTGATGCTCATGGAATAGGATGGGCAGTGTCATCTTGGGAAAAAAATAACTGGCTTAATGACAGAAAACAGTGAGTTGTGGTAAATAGTTGTTTTTCAGTCTGGAGGAGGGTAGACAGTGCTGTTCCCCAAGGGTCAGAGCTGGGACCACTGTTTTTCTCCTGATATGTATAAATAATTTGGAGATTGGAATACAGAGCAATGAGATGGAGGTATCTGCTGCTCATATCCACCATTCCCAGTTCCTGCTTTAGAATTCCGGCCTCAGCGGGAGTAAGGGACCACTGTGAGGTTGTGGTGGTGACATCGCCCTCATTGTCAGTGACGATGGATGGTTGTTCACTGACCCCATCTCTGCCAGTTTTGTTCTTAGGCTGGCCTGCAGCTTAGTCCTAGGTTACCACACACTCTGGTATTTTCCAGTTAATGTGTATGGAGGAGGTGGAGCAGAGGCTGTGAGGCTCACAAATATGTAGTCCCAAAAAGAACAGGGATATCTGGCTTTGTGTTTGGAGACAGCAGCCACTATTGCCCACTGTTGACTGATTGTTTCTGAAGCTGTCGGATTTTATCTAAACACACTGTATGGTCAGCTTCCGGGGAGGCTGACCTTTAACAAGGGTCTAATTTCCTCAAAACCCCTCCTCATATCTTCTAACTCCTCACCTAGTCTGGGAGTTTCTGCCTGTAACTCAGTGTTTTGGTCCAGCATTTGTTCTAATTTTCTCTGTGGAGAAAATGTGGCTCCTGATCCCAGAGTAACTGATTGTACAGGATTCCAATGTTCTCCTGCCAACCTTCATTTTCCTTCTGTAAATTGTCCATCTCTTCCTACAATTTTTTGTGTCTTTTATTTGACTGTCAGGTACACAGATGTGACCCATTGACTAACTTATCTCAGCCCTTTTTTTAGCGTAAATTTTCATTTCTGGACATCCTCAGCTATTCTATTGAGAAAGAAATCGTAATCCCCATTACATTCCTCGCAAATCCTTCGGATGTCCGTCTCCCCAGGTATATATTTTTTTTCTCTGCCAGGTTATCAATTGATTATTTCCTGTGATATGCTAATGACATTGTATTTCTGGCTTTCCTAATTCAAAATTCTGTTAAATTCCACCGCCCCCCCCCCCCCCCCGCCCCCCAACAGGGATCTGTGTATCCTGGTTCATGAATTACATAAGGTTAGTTTGCAGGTTCAGCAAGTAATTACTGATGCTAAAATAATGTAATCATTTATTGCGAGGGCAATTGAATACAAAAGTAGGGAGGACATGTTTCAGTTATACAGGACATTGATGAGACTACATCTGGAGTACTGTGCGCAGTAGTCGTCTCCTTATTTAAAGGATGATGTACAAGCATTGCAAGCAGTTCAGAGAAGGTTGACTAGACTAATACCTGGAATGGGCGGTCTGTCTTCTGAGGAAAGGCTGGACAGGCTAGTCTTGTATCAGCTGGAGTTTAGAAGAGTGAAAGGCGACTTGATTGAATCATATATGATTCTGAGTGTAGGAGAGAGCGAGTGAGGGAGGCAGAGTGAGAAACAGAGGGAGAGAATGTGCAATAGAGAGAGAGAGACAGCTCCGCTCATCTGCTGCTGAAATCATCATCCATGCCTTTGTTACCTCGAGATTGACTATTCTAACATACTCCTGGCTGATCTCCCACATTCTATTCTCTGTAACCTTGTGGTCATCCAAAGCTCAGCTGTCATCTTCTCATTTACACCAAATTCTGTTCACCCAACATCCCTGTGCTCACTGACCTACATTGGCTCTTGGACAGCAACACCTCAATTTTAATATTCTCACTAGTGTGATCGAATCCCTCCATGTCCTCACCCCTCTGATTATCCCAAACCCCTGTCCATTTCCAAATTTCCTGAAACTTGTTCATCTGAAAGTCTTTTTCAAATTCCCTTTTTAAAGTGAGTTTATTTCCCTCTGTCTCTCTCCCTGATCACACATTTCATCTCTCCAGCTCCACTGGTGCTGTGGAAGTTTGCATCCATAAAATAGTGTGAGCTGCACTGCCGGTCACTTCCAGCACATTGAGCAGGACACCCAGGCTGGCCGGGGTGCTAGAGTTGGTGTAACGTGTGTGTGTCTGAAGTGTGAGCAGGGGTCCGAATTATGGTGTCAATCAAACATTCCAGCAGCTTTGATGCACATCTATGAAACTCGGTATGTGCATGTCCACTGTGTTAGTCACTCTCAGCTAAACATATATTCAGCAGCACGAGTAATCCCCTCTAGTCTTATTTAAAAGGACCAGGCATCCAACTTACAAGTGAGGTGCTTTTGACTTACTTCAGCTGTTGTAAAGTTAGTGGAGGTGCTGTGGATGGTTTTTTGGAGGTTGTGTTGTGAGCTGCTGCAGAGACTCAGGGAGAACAGAGGATCTGGTGACCCAACTCTGGACGAGGTATGCGGACTGTAGTTACAGTATTTCTGGGTCTGTAACATGACAAACAAATGGGGCAGAGAGCAAAGAGGGAGGAGGAGGGGCCTCTGCCCGACCCACCCCGGGTTTTCTGAGAGCAAAAAGAGCAGTGATCCTCATACCGAGCC
This sequence comes from Heterodontus francisci, assembly GCF_036365525.1. NCBI lineage: Eukaryota > Metazoa > Chordata > Chondrichthyes > Heterodontiformes > Heterodontidae > Heterodontus > Heterodontus francisci. Next base: position 363,084 of record NW_027140940.1, read on the forward strand.
CTGGGGAACACCACTGTATTCTCCCATCGAGTCTGAACAACAACCTTTCACCACTTCTCTCTGTTTACTGTTCCTTAGCCAATGTTATATCCAAACTGTCACTATCCCTTTAATCCAAAGGGTTCAGTTTTCCTAACCTGTCTATTGAATGTCACTTGATCAAACACCTTCTGAAAGTCCATATATATAACTTCAATCACACCACCCTCATCAACCCTCTCCATTGTTTTATCAAAGAACTCCATCAAGTGTACCTCAGCACCACCTCTCTCCACTCCTCAACTGTTGTTAAATTATCAGTCTGCTTTTCCGACATCCAGTACTGGATGAGCAGAAATTTCCTCCAATTAAATGTTGGGAAGACTGAAGCCATTGTTTTCACTCCGCACTCCAAGTGTGTTCCCTTGCCACTGATGCCGTCTCTCTCCCTGGTAACAGTCTGAGATTCGAACAGTCTATTTGCAACTTCTGTTTCACTTTTGTCCACAAAATGAGCTTTTAACGTAATATTCATGCTACCACTACGATTGCCTATTTTCACCTGAGTAACAGCGCCCGACTTCACCCCTGTCTCAGCCCATCTGCTGCTGAAACTCATTCATGCCTTCATTAGCACTTGCCATGACTATTCCTGCACACTCCTGTCTGGTCTCCCACATGCTACTCTCTGTAAACATGAGGTCCTTCAGAACTCTGCTGTCCATGTCCTAACTCGCACCAACTCCCGTTCACATATCACTGACCGACATTGACTCCTGATCAAGCAATGTCTTTATTTCAATTCTGCACCTTGTTTTCCCTCCATGACCTCGGCCTCGTCCTTCATCTGTAACCTCCTACAGCCCCACAACCCTTCATTGTATCTGTGCTCCTCCAATTCAGGACTCTTCTACGTCCCTGATATTAAGTGTTCCACTATTTGTGGTCACACCTTCAGTTGCCTCGGCCCCAATCTCTGGAATAGCCTCCTTTCACCTCTCCATCTCTCCACCTCTTCACCACACTTTCCTCTTTTAAGGCACCCATTAAAACATGCCACTTTGGACACGCTTTTTTTCCTCTGACCTAATATTTTTTTATATGTCTCGGTGTCATATTTTGCTTTGCAATGCTCCTGTGAAGCATCCTGGGATGTTTCTTTTACATGAAAGGCACCATATAAAATAAGTTGTTGTTGTTGAAGTTTGCCAAACATCATTTGGAATTCGCATTTCCATGCTACTTGTCAATTATTATCGCATTTTATTTGAACAAGGAATACTTATCTCTTAGTTGTGACCTTTTGAAATTTC